>NC_140590.1:1191358920-1191793920 GCF_964204655.1 Triturus cristatus | reverse complement strand
CTGTACAGACCCAGCCCGTTTATTTCTCGATGGTTTCACGCCCTCTTGAACTCTCTTCGAAGTTCTTTTCAACTTTCCCTTACGGTACTTGTTGGTTATCGGTCTCGTGCCCGTATTTAGCCTTAGATGAAGTTTACCACCCGCGTTGGGTTGCATTCCCAAGCAACCCGACTCCGAGAAGACCCGATCCTGACACGACGGGGGCCGCTACCGGCCTAACACCATCCGCGTGGTGAGCCTCGATCAGAAGGACTTGGGCCCCCTGAGCGACGCCGGGGAGTCGGTCTTCTATTCGCCGTATTTCCTGCGCCTGCCGCCGGGCGGGGGTTCGGACCTGGGCTCTTCACTCGCCGTTAAGGGGGGCATCCTGGTTAGTGTCTTTTCCTTTGATTAGTAATATTCTTAAATTCAGCGGGTCGCCACGTCTGATCTGAGGTCTTAGTTGGAAAAAACCCGAAGCGTCGCGGGGGACATGCCGGGGAAGGCCAGGCCCCTGCTAGAGCAGGCGCCTGGGGTCCCAGCAGCGCACGCCCTCTTTCCCCAGATTATTGGGATCATTTGAAACTTCCACACATAAGTGGATGTTAAAAGAACTCAATAACAAAATAGAAATCCGGCTCACAGATTGTTCAGCACATGAATCCAGGAAGGTGCTTTATAGTTTCACATTAACTAAGTAATACATTGGCGTTGTAAAAATGAATCACTATAGTTTTAAGGAAAGTTAACCTGCACCTCCTGGAAGTTAGGTGAGCCTGTATGAATTTTAAGACGCTGAACCATGAACAAAAGGGCAACCAGGGTAATTAAACCTCCGTTAGCTATGAGAAATAGTCATCAGAGAGTACAAAGACTGTGACAAAGTGCCATCTTTCTTGCATGGTATGCCCCCACTTTTTGCTGAATTGCTGATGTACTTTGACTGAGTGTGCCCTGGGCTCCTGCCAATCAGGTACCCAGGGCCTGTGTTCCTTCCCTAAAACTGCATTACAGCCTAAACCCAATTGGCATCTCTGGCCACAGGTCAGCCCCTGGTAAATGGTACCATAGGTACCCAGGGCACTGTGACCAGAGACGGCCCTAAGGGCTACAGCACTTATTGTGCCCCCCTTAGAGGGCCTGTACCCTGACACACACTGCCTTTGCAGGCTGAGTGTCTTCATGCAGAACAAAACAGAGTCGACATGGCACACATCCCTGTGTGCCATGCCCACAAACACACTGCCCTGGCATACCTCAGTCACCCCTCTAGCTGGGTGCACTATGCCAGTGGTGTGGGGACAGGTGCATGAGCCTTGTACCCCTACAGTAACCAGGTCCTTTCCTGGGCACTGTAAGTGCAGTGTTGCCATTAAGAGTATATGGTGCTGGGAGGTCGTCAACACGAACTCCACAGCACCATGATGGCTCCACTGCAGACTGAGAAGTTTGGTATCAAACTTCTCAGCACATTAAACTCACACTGATGCCAGTGTAAGATTTAATGTAAGATGCACGACAGAGGGCAACTTAGAGTTGCCCCCTGAACCTAACCTACAATCCACGTCCTGTCTGAGGGGCTGCCTAGGGTGCCACACAGCAGACATGTTGCTGGACCCCTGGGTAGAGAGCCATCCGCTCTCTTGGACCTGCAACAATGGACATCCTGGGTGAGGTGCTAGATCTCCTCCCCAGAATGGGCAGGGGAAGCTTCAAGGGCAGGGGAAGCTTCAAAGGCATGCCGCCTTTGTGAGCTTCTCCAGGCCACTTGCTGTACTCAGCAACTGGCCCCCACCGGTTCTGACCCCCACTCTGGCGGGAAGACTGGCGGGAAACCCCAAGGGAGGAATGGGGGTGTGTTAGCCTCTGCCAACCCCACCCTCAGGTGGGGGAGACTAGGTGAAGCACATCTCCGGGCTCTTGCCATCTTGAAGATGGGGAGCACTGCCCAATTAGGACTAGGCTACAGCCCCCCTCCCACAGGAGAGTGGCAGGATAGGGGGGTGTACCCACCCCAGGGAAGGGACCCATTGGTCCCTGCCCTTTACCTACCTGTAACACCCCTAAATTTAGTATTTAGGGGCTCCCTGAACCTTCCTTCCTCAGATCCCGAATCCGAAACAAGCAAGAAGATCAAGAAACAAGAAGACCTGCCGTGCAGCTGCTAACAAGAGGAAGACACCAACTGATTTGGCCCCAGCCCTGCCGGCCTGTCGACACTCGAACCTGCTCCTGATAAACCCTGGCGTCTCCAGTGGTCAGCAACCTCAAAAACCCCGGAGGACCTGACTGCCTTGTGACTCTTAAAGACTGGGTCTCCCACGAGCAGTGTTTCTGCTCAAAGCAAGTAACAAGCCCCTGGTGCCAACCAGGAACCGCAACTCCTGCACACTCTGCACCCGCCAAGCCTGGCCTGTGCCGGAGTGGACAAAGACCACGAGGACGTCACCCCGGCAACTGACCCCGAAACCAGCACCCAAGGACCCACCTCGACGCTCCTGACGACGCCTGCAGCCTCAGAACCAGGGACCCCTCCAACCGCGACCAGCTGAGGGTAAGATTTCCCGACGCGAAAAGACACTCCTGCACCCGGCGCCCTGCGGCCCCCTGTGCCCAGCTCCTGGGTGCCTACCTAACCTACAGCTTCCCAACTTACCTCTCGAAGTGGTGGTCGCACCTGAAGAATCTTCGTCCCCGAGCTTGCAGCCTTTATTAGTCACTGAGCTTCTCCATTGAAATTCTTTGAGCACCCGACGGCTCAAAAGCACCCTGCACCCAGCTGCCCAAGTGCCCCTGGGAGTGCAACCTCTGTCTTAATATAATTCCCCACTTGCCCTGAGTAAGTGACCAGGAGCCCAGCTCCCACAGCCGCGTGACCTGCTTGCCAGCAGCCACCAACCAAAGGCCCCCTGCCCGCCCTAGGCTAACACTGGGCCTAACTCTCTCTGCACCCAGCTGCCCCTGTGCGGTGTAACAGCTGTGCTTACCTGACACTGGGAGACCCCTGAGTCTATGTCCAGAACCTTAACTCTACCAGACGAGTACTTACCCAAAAGCCGATAACTCACTTTCTTTCCATAGGGTAACATTGACTGGTTTCACTTGGAAATTCTGCTAAGTGTCGAGTTTTGAAACTTAGAAATATTCACCTAAAATCAGCCGAAGAACGAAAGCGAAAGTACTCACCTGTTATCAGGAGAGATCCCAGTGCTGGATCTTGGTGCCCAGCACTGACCTTGAAAAGTAATTACAACCGTACTTACCAATAACGTGATTTTCCTCCTTAGGATAACATTGCCTGGTTTTCACCAGAAATTCTTCTGTCGATTTTTGAAACTTACAAATATTCCTTAAAAATCGCCTGGATAACAAAAACGATTTCTTTCAACTGTTTACAGGAGATGCACCAGTGCTGGATCCAGGATCCAACACGGAGTTAGAAAAAGTAACGATAACCCGACTTACCTGCTAACTGAATTTCCTCCAATAGGATAACATTGGTGATTCTATGTGATAAAGTGTGTCAACCTTTAAAATACAATAATATTTCTTGAAAATCATACCTGTAACCAAAACGTTTTTACTCGCCTGTTTCCAGGAAATGTCCCAGGACTGAATCTAGGATTCAGTCCTGTGGTAAGAAAAGTAATCCAAAAAGTAACTAATTGCATTTACTTAGAAATTCCCATGAGCTCAATGTATAATTGTGTTTGAATTGTGTTACCTATTGCAACTACTGTACCTATTGCATTCAAAAGTCTATTGCCTATTGAAAGTATTTAACTAAAGCATCTCATTCTGAGAAAGTATATTTTGATACCTATTGTTGGCTCTAAAATAAAACAGCCATATATTTTTATATACAAACCATTGGCCTAGAGTTCAGTTCTTGTGTGTGAGACCATTTGCTGCCTGAGTGTGTACAACAAATGCTTTACACTGTCCTCTGATACTGCCTTACTGCTCGACCAAGCTACCACTTTAGAGAGTAAAGTGATATCTAACTTTAGCGTCTGCCAAACCTCTGGGGACTGTGGACTCTGTACACACTGTACCTATTTGGGAACAGTATATACAGAGCCACTTTCTTACAAAGACTTAAAGCCATCTAGGCAGAAAGTAAGCAGTGCCCCACGTCTCCTGAAAACAGACTATATGAAATCAGTTAAAGAGGTCTAGCCAAACACTATCCAATTTCTTTCCAGCCATGTTCCAACTTATTATCGCAAAGCGGTTATTATCAGTGCCTCAGCCCAACAATGAACTTTGGTGGGGCAGTACAATCTTGTTATCTGCAAACTGTTGATTGCAGTTAGTCAGAGACTTCAGGGGCTGTAAGGTAAGAACCCTCTAGAACTCTACATTATATAAATGTAGCCCAGATGCGACACAATAATAGCAGAACCAAGGTTCTTATGGGACACTGCCTCTGCCAGACCGCGAGCTGCAATGCCTTGCATGTTAAAATTTACCAGCACACAACCCCTATCAAAGGATTTCGTGTCCGGCCCAATACAACTCGCCCTACTTGCCATTGTAATGTTTTGGGCTGTCTGCATCCCAGTTTCAAGATGTCTGCTCATCCATTGCACCACTTTATTTTTTGGGGTATAATCTTCCCACACCCCATTCAGTAGAGAGGAAAATTAGATAGAATCACTGCATATGGCACGACATCAGGTGGAAGATTGGTGCTCACCTTAGCAGGAGGTTTTATGTGAACACTACTCTTAAGGGTTTGCTTATGCCCTTGAGTGTCGACCGGGATTAGCCATTTAGCAGCAGGGTTGACAGGAGCATGGCCGGTGGACAAAGTGTCCTAAGGCTTAGTGAGGTCTTGCGGTCTAGTCTGAACTGGAATTTTCCTAACTGCCCCCTCCCCTGCAATTTTGCTCACTGACACCTGACACCAGGCTGTATTCCCTGACTATGAGTGCACTTATGAATACCAAGAACGCTTCTCTAGCCTAGAATCCACCTACCCATCGCCTTTTCTAGTGAAGCATTCAAGTCTATTGTAAAAAAATGTCCAACAAAGAGAGTCTCCCTTGTCGGCCTCGTCTGTATCCCCTTTAACGATTTCAACTTACTAGGTAAGGGCTTGTCTTCCAAAGTCAGAGCAGATGCAAGTTCTTTTTTTGTTTTTTAAATACTTTCTGGATGTAGAGGAACTAACAAATGTTACAAAAGGTCTGAAGTGAGTTCTGTAGTAGTGTGATGAACTTCAACGGGCACCATAATTAATTTGCTCTCTGGGTATTTGGCATTTACACTAGAATTCAGCCCTATCCTCGAAGAACAAAGGAGGGAATAGGAGTCACAGGAATCCCTACTATGACACTACAAGGCATACCACTAAATTCCTCTTCTACCATGGATGTTTCGGCGCTTAAGCCTCCCATTGCTGAAGTCAAGAAGTACATAATAGATGATTTAGGGCGAATGCTAGATTTGGAGTGGAGGCCATCTGGTTTAAATTGCGTAACTTATGATTCAAGGCATGTGTGGCTGTAGATACACATGCTTTGCATACTCTTGCCATCTAGTGTTGGGTCTGGATGTGTGCAAGTTGTTTTTCTTCGAAGAAGTCTTTTGAGTCACTAGGTAGTGACTCCTTCTCTTGGTGATAATGTGCATGGGCATTGACTCCACTGTTAAGTTGTTTTCTTTCTGCTGTATGGTTCGGACATGTGTGTCTGCGCTCTAGTTCATGGCTGTTACAGTGTTCTTTTCGGGTTCGTGCAACACTCTCACCCTCATCTGTACTCGATCGCGTTTCCCATTCTGTGTATCGAGGTATAGCTACATCGCTCATCGAGTCCACGTGCAATGCGACCCCTATAGGGCTTTGCCCTTTGGGTCTTTTTCCTCAGTCTTCATTAGGTTCTCCAGGAAATGCCCTGCTGGTGATGGAACGGACACCCTTCCGTTACTGCCCTCACTGTCACACGAAATATACCCGGACTGACTGACTTCCGGTCTGTAATCTGTGTTTGTCACCCGAACACAGAGAGGCAGATTGCAAAGCCTGGGTCTCCTTCCAGTCCAAGAAAACCTTTCAAGACTGGTGAGCACGTCGGCTCGAGATGCAGTGGAGAAACATCAAGGACACTCTGGACATCTTCGGCTATGAAGTCATCCAAGAACACTAAGAACACCCTCAATCATCGGTTGCGGAAGAAGAAGCATTCTCCATTGAGGGCAGTTACGATCTGATCTAGAGATCAACCTGGAGATAGAGGAAGTCGCACCGGCTCATCCATGTGTCCCTCAACATGTCGAACACTTCTAGAGACACTCTGCCCCGCTTGATCAAGAGGCCCTCGGTTCACCACTGCCTTCTGGCCATGGTCTGCACTGAGCAAATGGTTCAGGCCCTTGGTCCTCCGGCTCAGCGCCGAAACATCAACCAAAGCCGAAGCGTTCGGCGTCGACCACCTCGGTGCTGAGCCAACCATCGATACCAAGTTGAAAGTCTATGTCCACCGTTTCAACAATGAGCAGAACTTCAGCTCCGAAACCAAAACCTGAGTCACTTGCGAAAGCTTCAAAGCCGACTTCCAAACCCAATTCTGGCAAGCCAGTGAAGCCCATACTTCATAGACTCCAGAAAAACCTGAATGCTAGGCAAAACTAAATCCCCCTACCAGCTTCTTACCGCCGTATCCTCGTCAAGCCTTTGACTCCGATTCCTCTACCACCGAAAATACATTGTTTTTCCCAGAAGCTCTTAACTCACCGGTATCATTAAAAAAAAAACTGAAGAAATCGAACAAAGCCACTAGCTCTTTTACTCCTCCACCACACTCATCACCTCCACCACTGCCACTACCTCCACAACTTCCACCACCAGACTCACCTTCTCCACTACAGTCTGTTCGAAACGCACTAGACATCGCAACTCAGGGGTCTACACAATGGTGGAGTATGCAACACACACCTACTACATTGACCCTCCAGGAGAAATGGACCCAGACTCATATCCCGCCTGTCTCTCCCCTCTTGATGACTCGACAGCATATCTGGAGTTAATCAGTAGAGCTGCTGCCCTTTAAGATGTACAGCTTCACAAGAAACCCTTAGAAGAGGATTTCCAATTTGAGACCTTTTCATCTACCCATAGGGCTACTCAGTATCTGCCAATGCGAAAAGGCATGGTAAGACACACAAGGACCTTTTTAAAGACCCTATTAGAGCCAGGGTTATAACAACCAGGGTTGATAAAAAAAAATATATATATAAGGCCTCCCTATTTGATCCCAGATACATTAAGGGTCAGTTACTACGAGAGTCTGTAATGATTACCACAGCTCACAAGCGGGCTAACTCGCAAGCTAGCAGAGATGCCCTGCCACCTCACAAAGAGAACAAGCGCATTGATGTGATTGTAAAAAGAGTTGCATCATAATCTGCCAATCATTGACATATTGCCAACTCAATAAGACTGTGCTCACTGGAGGAGGAGCCAAGATGGCGACCGGGACGGCAGCGTAGGCTCCCGGCTCCGTGAACCTCCGCATCCCGCACAGATATCCTGCATGAGATCCTTAGCCTGCGCTATATGCCCGTGTTGGTGAATGAGAGCGGCAACCGATCGTGTGACTCCGAAGTTTCTGGCGGCGGTATCGCCGGAGAAATGTCCATTTGAAGTTTGCGGCCTGTGCAACCCTGGAACCGGGACCTCGAGTGGACAACATGGCCGGGCGGCAGTTCAACAACAGCGGCCTTTGGTGACTGGGTGGAGTCGGACTACCGGAGCGGTTCGAATATCGGCCTACATTTCGCCGTGGTCGTTCCTAACGCTAAGCGTAGCGGAACGAGTGAATGCCCGAGGTGGCTAATCCAAGACTCTCCGGTGATTGCCTCAGCCTTCGCCGGTGAGCTGCCCGGCCGCCGCCCGTAACTCGCCCTGATTATTGCGGGCTGCTCCCGGATTTTCGCGGGCGCAGGTCCGTGGTGGGGATGACTGTTGCCCGTGACCACACACCGGATATATTTTTTGCCTGCCCCTGAAACCCTGTTTCCAGTGACACGGAACTTGAGGCGCTTGTCCCTGAGTCCTGGTCCCAATCTGGGTTGGACCTACCCGGCGGCCATCTTGACAGGACGAAGTCTACCATCCTGTACACTGGGTCGCAGCAAGCTTGGAAGTGTGCGACTATGAGGAGCGTAGCGGAGCGAGCGCCGGGAGCTGTGCTGGGGTATGGCGATCTTCTCGAGGCTCTCGTGCCCTTCATTCCACCTTGGTTCACGGCGCCTTGGTATTGGGGAGTAAGCTTGATGGGGTGGTATCAGTGTCGGAACAGTTGCGGCCTGCCTGTCCCCAGGTACATAGGGACTTCCTACACTGCACACAGGAGGACAGTGTCGTGGCCGCCCCTGTGAATAGTGACCAGCTGGAAACTCCGGACAGTATACTAACGTGTGATCGGCTGGCTGTGGGTCTGGTCTGTTCCGGAGGTCTTGGCCCTGAGTGGGGGGTGGTGGCCTTGTCCCGTGCGCGGCCTCCGGCGACCCAGGCACTATTCAAGCAACGGTCACCTGCTCTGGCTGATTCCGCCTTCCTGGACCTTGTGTGCAGTGCAGATCCTGGGGCAGCACTGGGAAAGACGACCCTCCATACTGCTGACTGTGTTGGTATTCAGAGACTTCCACCCTACCTGTGTGTGTCGCTTCCTGGTCTTTTTTGGGCGCTCCTCATCTTTGTAACATTGGACATGGCACTGGGTCGATGGGTATGCATGGGTAGATTCGCAAAGAGTGGCCAAGGATAAGGCTGATCCTTCAGAGGTGGTCATCTAATAGGCGGGCGGGCTCAGGGGTTGCGTGCTCTCACGGCATAACTGTTAGTGTAATAGGTGCATAATGCTCCCAATTTTTCTTTGACATGGTCGATTTTGTGTTGCTTATTGTTTGCTTTGGGGGAAAACATATTGTGCGGGAGGGAGAAGCCGGGGGCATGTTTTGAAGGCCCTCCTCCAGTTTATTAATTTTCTCCCTACCCCCCCCATCTGGTGGGGTTTCTTTTCTCACCCCTCTTTCTCTGTTTCTTCTATATTTCGGGTCTGGTTCCGGGGCGACAGGCACACTGCTGGGGGGGGGGGGCCGTACTCATCTGCAGAGGTGCAGGGTGGGGGGTTGGGGGAGGGGATCCTTTAGTCTTGAACCTTTTTTTTTTTTTCCCATGGCCTCCTTTTTCTTCTCTTATTCTTCTTTGTCTTTCTTTTCTGGGATCAGCATGGTAGAACTCCCTCGTTGTTAATCACTGCTTTTTCATGTGTGCCACAATTCCCGTGGTGTTTTCTGGGTTTTAGGGCAGGGGACTGCAGGTGCAAATGGCCGTGATATTCCTCCACATCCTGAACTTCCTGTTTCAGCGCCATTGATTAGATAAATTGCTGTTTATTGTTGACGTTTATTATTCTGCCTGCTATTTTTCGCTGCTGGGAAACTGTTTGGCACCTGATCCTTCCATCCTCCCTTATTATAAAATGAAAACCTTTTGTATCCTGGTCTCCTACTTGGGCTGTTCAGTGGCCGAGAGTATACTAGCATGGAGATTCTGCTCCCCGAGGTGCTGCCTGTGATAAAATTTGATTTCTGTTACTCTGACTGCTTAGCGGCCGGCCCCGGGGGTTGTAGGCCCATACTTGTTGTTGGTTGAAATGTCAATAAAGGTTTTTCAAAAAAAAAAAAAAAAAAAGACTGTGCTCACTGGAATGAGATGAAGAACCTGCTCCAGTATCCCCCAGAAGAGCATAGAAAGAGAGGACAAGAACTTGTCTCAGAAGGCAAGCTAATATCCAATACCTCCTTACGCTGTGCCCTAGACTCTTCTGACACTGCAGCCAGAGGCATCAATACCAGCAGCACACACTGCTTTGTATTTCTAGATTTAAACCAGAGATGCTGCAAAATCTCTGTTTTGTGCCCTTTAACAAAGAACATCTCTTCGGTCTCCAAGATAGGCAGACCTTGGAGAAAATAAAAAAAGACACTTATACAGCCACAGCAATAGGGTCCTTCAAACACCTACTCCCCATGGCTCATTTCGCTGTTCCAGCTATTGTGGAGGTTCCAAAGCTACCTCTTCTGACACCTCTACCTCTTGCCACCGTAATCCGAGTCAATACTCCTCTCCAAGAGGTTACTTTAGGGGGTCCTACAGGGCAACAGGGCCAAGGGTAGAGGTAAAGGTGCTTCCCCACGCTGTGCAACACCCACTGCCAAACAATGACTTCCCTCACCACATGGCAAACAGTTACATCAGACCAGTGGGTTCTGTACACTATCCAACATGGTTATTGTCTGGAGCTCATTACCACGACTCCCAACATTCCACCTCGCACTCACAGGCTCTCATTGAAACATCAAACATTGCTCAAACAGGAAGTCCAAGCTTTTCTTCCTTTACATCATTAAGGTTCAGGAGTATACTCCTGTACTTTCTTATACCTAAAAAGAATGCAACTTGACAGTAGTCCTAGACCTCCAGTCCCTGAACCAGTGCATCCTGTAGGAGCATTTTTACATGGTGACATAAGACGTGATCTCACTTCTCCAACAAGACAGCTTTATGGCTACACTAGACCTAAAGGATTCCTTTTTTCACATACCAATACACCCAGCACATCGCTAATATTTTAGATTTGTAGTGGCCGGCAAACATTACCAGTTCAAAGTGCTCCCTTTTGGGGTGACTTATGCACTTCAGGTATACACCAAGTGCCTAGCGGTGGTAGCAGCCCATTTACGCAGTCAAAGTCCTCGTATTTCTATATCTGGGCGATTGGCTTATCAAAGCCAACACTCATCAGCCTTGTTAACAACACACTCAAATTACAATAGATCTGCTCCATCGCTAAGGGTTCTCTACCAATGTCACTAAGGGTCTATTCTAAACACACATGAGGGATTAGCCTACCCCAATGCTGCAAGAATCCAGAATTTCCTAGCCTTCATACTTCAATTCCAGGCAATTCAACAACTCACAGTAAGAACAGTCATGTGTCTCTTTGGCATGATGACCTCCTGCATTGCCACAGTCTCTCATGCCAGACTACACATGCTTCCTCTATAGGAATGCTTAGCACAACAGTGGTCTCAGTTACATGGTGAGTTTGAAGGTCTAGTGTTGAAAAAGCACTGCACTCCTCACTCTCTGCCGTGGTGGAACATCAACACTATTGTTAGGGTGGCCTTTCCTTGCCTCTGTTCCCCAGATCACTCTCAACGGATGCATCACTCACAGGTTGGGGTGCACACTTGCAGAACATCACAGTACAGGGTCTCTGGGACACCAAACACCGGGGTCTCCACATCAATTACCTAGAGCTTCAAGCTGTTTACCTAGCATTGAAAGCGTCCTAGTCTGTCCGTACGGCCAATATGACAACCATGTATTATCTACAAAAACGGGGGGGTCACATTCCCCACAGTTGTCTTAACGATCCCAGACCATTTGGAGGTGGACTTTACATCACAAAATTAATCTGTTAGTGGAATACCTTCCAGGAATAGACAACAACTTTGCAGAAATCCTCAGCAGGATGCAGCAACAAGTCCACAAGTAGGAACTCCATCCCAAAGTCCTCCTCTCATACTTCCACAAAGGGGCGGTTCCCTCAAATAGATTTGTTCAAAACTGCAGAAAACGCCAAATGCCCAGACTTTGCATCCAGGTTCCCACACCCACAATCCAAGGGCAACGCACTATGGATGAGTTGGTCAGGGATATTTGTCTACACTTTCCCTCCTCTCCCTCTTATTCCATTTCTCGTTCGGAAGCTCAGGCAAACATGTTGCACCCTAATACTAGTTGCTCCCACATGGGATTGTCAGGCCTGATTCACAACATTACTGGACGTCTCTCTAGTTCCCCATGAGAAGCTCCCCAATAGGCCGAACCTTCTCACTCAAAATCATGGAGAAATCCGGCACCCAGATCCCAAGGCTCTCAACCTTACGATCTGGCTCTTGAGGTCATAGAATTCGGTTACTTAAATCTACCCCCTGAATGTATAACCATTCTTAAAGAAGCCAGTAAGCCTACCACTACAGCATGCTACACCACTAAATGGAAGGGTTTGTTTATTGTTGTCATTCAAAACAAATTGATCCTCTCAATGCCACGGTTTAGAACATTGTCTGTTACCTGCTTCATCTACAGGTCTCTGGACTAGCATTCACCTCCATAAGGTTACATCTCACTGCAGTCTCTGCTTATCTACAAAATAGGCAACACATGTTTTTATTCAAAGTACCTGTCATTTAAGACTTCATGGAGAGGCTTAAAAGAGTCATTCCACCGCTGGTTCGACCTGCACCCTCATGGAATCTTAATTTTGTTCTTACACGCCTCATGGGACCTACATTTAAGCTCATGCATAACTGCCCCTTCAATTTCTATCTTGGAAGGTGGCATTTTTGATTGCCATAACTACACTTAGGCGCATTAGTGACCTCCACGCATTAATCTTAGATGAGCCTTTCTTCCAGCTCGAAAGACAGGGTGGTCCTCCGCACCATCCCTAAATTTCTCCCAAAAGGTGTCTCACTTTCATCCTAATCCATTGAGTGGCCGGGTTTCATCCCACAACCAGACTCCGTTGTGGAGAGAGCTCTCCCCACAGATGTCAGAAGAGCCCTTATGTTCTACATTGATAGAACTAAAACGCTTAGAAAATCCAAACAGCTATTTGTTGCTTTTTCACTACCTCCTAACAGAAATCATATATCCGAATCCGGTATTGCCAGCTGGATAGTTAAGTGCATTGAAACATGTTATACTAAAGTCAAAAGAACATTACCTGCGCCTCCTAGAGCATCCATGGCTTTCATGGGAACCATTCCCATAGCTGACATATGCAAACCAGCTACATGGTCTACACCACACACTTTAAATGAACATTATTGTGTGGATGTTTTAGCACGCCAACAAACAAATGTAGGACAGGCAGTGCTACGTACAATTTTTCAAACCACTGCAACACTCACAGGTTTGCCACTGCTTTTTGGGAGTGCTGCTTTACAGTCTATGCAAAGCATGTGTATCTACATCCACACATGCCTCGAACAGAATATGTTACTTAACCTGTAAGCATCTGTTTGTTGCATGTAGTGCTATAGATTTGCATGGGTTCAAACTGAGGTGGCATGGTGAGCAAAAGAACAATGGGTTGGGATGCTAACCTGAGCGATTGCTAGTAGGTAGACAAATTGAAAGCATTCCTCCTATCCACTTTTGTGTGTTTCGTGCATAATATTCTACACTTGTGTAGGAAATTGACATTTAAAGGTAAACACCTTCTCTACCTAGAATCTCTGAGCGCTTCGAGTGTGGTATAGCCATCAAGGATTATTTTAGCAACCATACTCTATAGGAAATATTTGCCACTGGCAGAAGACACAAATTCCAATTGGCTATGACTTTCCCTAACTTTTATTCTATCTTGAGGAAGGAAAACACTTGTGGTATGTGGATTTGAAAAAGACCTGCCCCTTAAATATATAATTTTTTACAAAACCTCCACATTGGCTGGAGAATTGACAACTAGAAGTTTGAAGTGAGATTAATCTGAGGAAGATATTGGCTGTAAACACTGTTAAAGCTAAGTAACCTGACGTATTGCATTTTTCAACAGGCCTTAGAATAAAAAAATGTCTGGCATCCTCTTTGATCATAAGGGAGTGCAAACATTTTATTAATTTGAAACAAATGTTCAGGATTGTAAACTGTTGTTACATTTAATTATTTCTCCTTTCTTATTGCACTAGTGGCAGACGCTTTAAAGGATACGGTTGCAACCATCAGTAATTTTGTTCTTGTCTTAGAAATATGAAAAATCTTCACACGTGCACTATCTGTAATGCTGCCCTCGATGTCTATTCCTCTAGGGGCCTTGTGTCTGAGTTCAGCTCCTTGCTTCATAGCATCTCACTGTCCTTGCGCCGGCAACACACTGTCACTCTGCTAATTGATGGAGCGGACTGTCTTCTTGGACAGAGTGGACAGCGCACTTCAGACTGGATCCCGGAGTGCCTGCCGCAGGTACACAAAGTGAAACTTTGGGCATATGATTTTGGGGGCTAGTAATTCACATTTTGCAATCATAAATTACTCTGAATTTATGTTGCCTATATACATTACTTCTAAATGTCAAAGAGATTTGAAAAGCACAGCCTGACAAAAAATATACTATTTTTTTTTTTTTTTTAATTACACCTTTACCACGCGAGTAAATTGAAAAGTCAAAAGATGCATGGGAGTTGAGAACGAAATAAAAAAAATACATCCAAGTGTATCAGTTACAATTTTCACCTGTCATTCACCCAGCAAGGTCCCACCTTTATCATTGTTCACTCTCTGATGTAGTTCCGATGTGTTGTTTTCAGGCCCTTGAGTTTAGTTGCCGGTCTACTCTTGATGCACAGATGCTACACGATCTCCAGCTTTATCTCTTCTTACTCAGCACTATAACTTTACTGACTGTCCATTTCCTTTTTGAGTTATTCTACTGTTTTTGTCTCCTTTATGCTCTTCTGTGAAATTACTTCATGTATTTACGTTTTTATGAGAATTACATTCTCTTGTATTTTGAAGTTCCTTCCCCACTTCTAGAAGCTAAAATGCATGTCTGCTAAAAGATGCAGTGTCTGTTCACAAAGGTAAATTTACATGTGTAAATATATTCTTAGACTTTGTAGTACTCTTACTGCTTTTGGCTATTCACCGTTTGAAGAGTGAAGTTACTCCAAAGTGTAGACTTGCATGTCTCCACCACTGAATTCATGGGGTGAAGTGTAATTTATGAGTGTAATATTACTACAAGCACTTTTTTCACGTTGGCAGAGATCTCCGCCACTGAGACGGAGATCTCCTTATGATAAAGTAACAAACTGTACAAAGTTTATTAAACTTAAACAATTACTAATATTATATTTATGTGACTTATTAATGTAAATGAATTTCATATATTGATTTAAAATGTGTAAAAAAAACTTTAAAATACTAGAGCAGTTTTAATTTTGAATGAAAAATTTATTTAATTTACATATATATTGAATAAAAATATTTTTAATAGATTTTTATAAATACCCACCATGTCATGAGTGATGTAATATGTGACGTCATCAGCAGTGCATTGTGGGGGCACAAGATAGTTAGCTTAACTAACTATAACAGCTGAATTTCTCTGGTTTTGTACGAGGGAAATGTCCAACTAACTATAACGTCCTTGAAACCTGTGGTTTTTTTCAGTGAATGTCTAAGGTTTTTTAAATGCTCATTTCTAACTTTAACGTCCCTGAAACCTCTGTTTTTTTCAGTGAATTTGAAAGGTTTTTTAACTGCTAATTCCCAACTTTAACGTCCCTAAAACCTCTGGGTTTTTTCAGTGAATATCTAAGGTTTTTTAAATGCTAATTTCTAAATATGCCTAAATGGGTAGGACAGGTGCAGAAAGAGGAAGAAAGGCGCAGAAAGTAGCAAGAGAAGTGCAGAAAGAGGCAAGTGAAGTGCAGAAAGAGGCAAGGATTTGCCGAAAGAGGGAAGAGGGATGCAGAAAGAGGCACAAGGGGTGCAGGAAGAGGGATGCGGGAAGAGGGATGCAGAAAGAGGCACTAGGGGTGCAGAAAGAAGCAAGAGAGGTGCAGAAAGAAGCAACAGAGATGCAAAAACGGGGAACAGGAAGGGAGCAAGTGGCAAGAGGGGTGCAGAAAGAAGCAAGAGTGGTGCACAAAAACAAAACAAGAGCAGAAAGACGGAACAGAGGTGCAGAAAGACGGAACAGAGGTGCAGAAAGACGGAACAGAGGTGCAGAAAGAAGCAAGAGGGGTGCAGAAAGAAGCAAGAGGGGTGCAGAAAGAAGCAAGAGGGGTGCAGAAAGAAGCAAGAGGTGCAGAAAACGGGGAATAGGGATGGAGAAAGTGGCAAGAGGGTGCAGGAAGAGGGGTGCAGAAAGAAGCAGGAGAGGTGCAGAAAGAGGCAAGAGGGGTAAAAAAAGAGGGAAGAATGGTATAGAAAGAAGCAAGAGATGTGCAGCAAGAAACAAAAGAAGAAACAAAGAAGGAACAGAGGTGCAGAAAGTGGTAACGGGTGAAGAAAGAAGGAAAATGGGGGACAGGGAAGGAGAAAGTGGCAAGAGGGGTGCACAAAAACAAAAGCAGCGCAGAAAGACGGAACAGAGGTGCAGAAAGACGGAACAGAGATGCAGGAATAGGCAAGAGGGGTGCAGAAAGAAGCAAGAGGGGTGCAAAAGAAGCAAGAGGGGTGCAGAAAGAAGCAGAGAGGTGCAGAAAGAAGCAACTGAGATGCAAAAACGGGGAATAGGGATGGAGAAAGAGGCAAGAGGGTGCAGAAAGAGGCAAGAGGGTGCAGAAAGAGGAAAGAGGGTTGCAGAAAGAGGCAAGAGGGTTGCAGAAAGAAGAGGCAAGAGGGTTGCAGAAAGAAGAGGCAAGAGGGTTGCAGAAAGAAGAGGCAAGAGGGTTGCAGAAAGAAGAGGCAAGAGGGTTGCAGAAAGAAGAGGCAAGAGGGTTGCAGGAAGAGGGGTGCAGGAAGAGGGGTGCCGAAAGAAGCAAGAGTTGTGTAGAAAGATGCAAGGGGGGTGAACAAGAGGGAAGAGGGATGCAGAAAGAGGCAAGAGAGGTGCAGAAAGAGGCAAGAGGTGCAGAAAGAGGCACGAGGTGCAGAAAGAGGCACGAGGTGTGCAGAAACAAGCAAGAGAGGTACAGAAACAAGCAAGAGAGGTACAGAAAGAAGCAAGAGAAGTGCATAAAGAAGCAACATATATGCAGAAAGGGGGAAGTGGGGTGGAGAAAGAGGCAAGAGGGATACATAAAGAAAGAGGTGCAGAAAGAAGCAAAAGAAGTGCAGAAAGAAGGAACAGAGGTGCAGAAAGAGGGATGAGGGGTGAAGAAAGAGGCAAGAGAAGTGCAGAAAGAGGCACGAGGGGTACAGAAAGAAGCAAGAGGCTTGCAGAAAGAAATGAAGGAAGTGCAGAAAGAAGGGACAGAGGTGTAGAAAGAAGCAACAGACGTGCAAATCGGGGGAAGAGGGGTGGATAAAGTGGTAAGAGGGGTGCAGAAAAAGCAAGAGGTGCAGAAAGAAATAAAGGAAGTGCAGAAAGAAGGAACAGAGGTACAGAAAGGGGCAACGGGGTGCAGAAAGAGGGAAGAGGGGTAGAGAAAGAGACAAGGGGGTGCTGAAAGAATCATGAATTGGAGTAAAACAAGTACAGAAATAAGGAACAGAGGTGCAGAAAGAGGCAAGAGGGGTGCAGAAAGAGGCAAAAGGGTTGCAGAAAGAGGCAAGAGGGGTACAGAAAGAAAGAAAATAAGTGCAGAAGAAGGAACAGATGTACAGTAAGTCAAGAGGGGTACAAAAAGAGCGAAGAGGGGTACAGAAAGAGGCATGTGGGGTGCAGAAAAAAGCAAGCGATGTGCAGAAAGAAACAAAAGAAGTGCAGAAAGAGGCCACAGGGGTGCAGGAAGAGGGGTGTGAAAGAGGCACAAGGGGTGCAGAAAGAAGCAAGAGTTGCAGGAAAAAGGAACAGAGGTGCCGAAAGAGGCAAGAGGGGTACAGAAGAGGCACAAGGGTTGCAGAAAGAAGATACAGAGGTTCAGAAAGAAGCAACAGAGATGCAAACAGGGGGAAGAGTGGTAGAGAAAGTAGCAAGAGTGGTGCAGAAAAAGCCAAGACTGGTGCAGAAAGAAACAAAAGCAGGGCAGAAAGAAATAAAGGATGTGCAGAAAGGGGCAACGGGGTGCAGAAAGAGGGAAGGGGGGGTGGAGAAAGGGGCAACGGGGTGCAGAAAGAAGGAACGGAGGTGCAGAAAGAGGCAAGAGGGGTGCAGAAAGAAGCGAGAGGTGCAGAAAGAAAATATGTGCAGAAGAAGGTACAGAAAGAGGCAAGAGGGGGGCATAAGGTGTGAAGAGGGGTGTGAAAGAGGCACGAAGAGTGCAGGAAGAAGCAACCGAGGTGCAGAAAGAGGCAAAAGGGGTGCGGGAAGAGGGGTGCAGAAAAAAGCAAGTGATGTGCAGAAAGAAACAAAAGAAGTGCAGAAAGAAAGAACAGAGGTACAGTAAGAGGCAACAGGGATGCAGAAAGAGGGTGGATGAGTAGAGAAAGGCAAGGGGGTGCAGAAAGAAGAAAGAGCTGCAGAAAGAAACAGAAGAAGTGCAGAAAAAGAAGAAACCGAGGTGCAGAAAGAGGCAAGCAGGGTACAGAAGGGAGAAGGGGTGCAGAAAAGTGAGTGGTGCAGAAAGAAACAAAAGAAGTGCAGAAATAAGGAACAGAGGTGCAGAAAGAGGCTAGAGGGGTGCGGGTAGAGGGGTGTGAAAGAGGCACTAGGGGTGCAGAAAGAAGCAAGTCACTTACAGAAAGAAGCAACAGAGGTGCAGGAAGAGGGGTGGAGAAAGAGACGAGAAGTGCAGAACGAAGCAACAGATGCAGAAAAGGAAGAGGTGTGCAGAAAGAGGGAAGAGTAGTGCAGAAAGGGGTAAGATTGGTGCACAAAGAAGCAATAGAGGTGCAGAAAGAGGCAAGAGAGGAGCAGAAAGTAGAAGAGATTTGCAGAAAGAGGCAAGAGAAGTGCAGAAAAAGAAAGGTGTAGAAAGAAGCAATAGAAATGCAGAAAGAGGCAAGAGAGGAGCAGAAAGAAGCAAGAGTGTCTTGCACACCATTCAATCAAGCAATCGGGGGAATTGTAAGCACGCTACTCACCCGTGAGGGTCTCAAGGCGCTGGGGGGTGAGGGTCCGCAGTTCCGTTCAGTCAAAGAGCCAGGTCTTAAGAGCCTTCCTGAAGCTTCGTTGCTTGTTCCAGGTCTTGGCCGCGATGTAGGAGAAGGCTCTTCCCCCTGTTCTTGCTCTGCAGATGCATGGAGTTTCGGCGAGGAAGAGGTTGGCGGATCAAAGGTTTCTTTTGAGGACTTTGTAGGTGATTCTCTCGTTGAGGTATTGGGGCCTGGTGTTATGGAGGTATTTTAGGGGTGGTTGAGTATCTTAAAGGTGACTCTCTTCTCGACGGGGAGCCCGTGGAGATTCCGTAGGTGTTAGCTGATGTGCTTGTGTCAAGGGATGCGGAGGGTGAGTCTGGCGGCAGTTTTCTGTATCGTCTGGGGCTTGCGGAGTAGAGACATGTCAATGCTGCCGTAGAGGGCGTTTCTGTAGTCAAGTCTGCTGCTTATGAGTGCGTGTGTGACTGTCTTCCTTGCCTCAGGGGGATCCATTTGAAAGTCTTACGGAGGATGTGGAGTGTGTTGAAGCAGCTGGAGGCAACGGAGTTGACCTGTCGGTTCATTGAGAGGGAGGAGTCTAGTACAATGCCGAGGTTTCTGGCATTGTTCCGTGGGGGTCGGAGGGCTTCCGAGGGCGGTGGGCCACTAGGTGTTGTCCCATGCTGCTGGGGTGGTTCCAAGGACGAGGACTTCTGTCTTTTCAGAGTTGAGCTTCAGGCAGCTGTTGCTAATCCAGTATGCGATGTCCTGCATTCCTTCCTGGAAGTTGTCTGATGGGGTCTTTAGTGAGGGAGAGGATGAGCTGGGTGTCATCAGCGTAGGATACTATGCTGAGGACGTGCCGTCTGACGATGGCAGCGAGGGGGTCCATGTAGATAATGAAGAGGGTTGGGCTGAGCGATTGTCCATGGGGTACTCTGCTGTTGATTTCCGTGGGTTTGGAGAGGAGGGGTGTCAGTCTGATTCTTTGGCTTCTGGCGGAGAGTAACAAGCGGATACAGTCGAGGGCTGTTCCTTGTATACCGGCATCATGTAGTCTGGCAGCGAGTGTGCAGTGGGAGAGTCAAAAGCTGCTGACAGGTTAAGTACACCATTAGTTACCAATTTAACACCCACATATAGCAAAAAATAACAGGTGACTATTCTAAGTTTGCAAAGGACCTTTCACCACGCTGTAACACTTGTTGCTGCATTTTTGGTAACATTGGAGCTAGATACAAGGCTTTTTTTGTTTAAATCTGCAGATTAGGCAGCAAATGATGGATTATGTAGCTAATACGTAAAATATATAATTGTGCCAAAGTCGGTGGAGCCAAACAGTTGCATAATTCCAGTGGCCCTGCTCATACCTCTGACGAGGTCCAGAAGTGCTCCTCAGTGATTCCTTCTTTTTTTTGTCTCATTGAGTTCGTAGTTTAGCTTCTATGGAAATGGGGAAGGTTAAACCTGAGGTTACCACTCCACAGGCTGGACTGTTCCCATGAGGCACAGGGTCTGACTGATTTGCATATGGCCATGTCTGAACTGGGGTGGCGGAGTGAGCTAAAGAATGATGATGGATTAAACCCAGATCAGTTGACTGGGGGTGAGTGCTTGCAATGTTCAACACTCCGTCCATCATCCCCTTTGGTTTTGCTTTGTTACCACTCCACAACACAGACTACCATACCACATAATTACTCTCCATAACACATAATCCCTATCTACATAATTCCTAAACATTAAATACCACATAATTTCTATCCATATAATTTTACTGTATAGCATGCCACATAATTCCATCACACATAATGTACATTTACAATGCCAATAGCTCTTACTCTTGCAAATGCGAGACCTATTACATTACAAATGCTTCTTTAACTGGTAGTCGTGTTTGCAGAGTGGTGGAGAAAGGGTCTGGGCATCCAACCAGCACTCAGGAATTCTGCTTCTTAGGACCGACAGGAGGTACCAGGAGGGCTTCTTAACCCCAGAGTCCCTCAGGAGTAAAGTGGACTTCATCCTCCAAGCACTACTGTTCCAGGAGGTGCGTTTGCCAAGTGGTTGAGAAAGGGGGGGCATGGCCTCCGAAGACCTCTTAGCAATCCCACTCTGTGGGACTTAGTGGAGGTAACAGGAGGGGTAGTTGTCCCCCAAGGACAACCTTGGGGGCCAACTACCCCTCCTATTACTTCCAGTAAGTCCCACACAACAGCATTGCTTAGTTATCATTGTAGGCCATGCCCCCTTTCCCCATCACTGCAAACTCGTTCCCCGGCGCTCTCTTGGATGGCGATTAAAGTCCACTTTGCTGCTGGGCGTCCTTAGGGGCCAACTAGCCTAACCCATACCTCCAGTATGCCCCAGATAGTGGGATTGCTGACAGGTGGACACAGGCCATGCCCCCTTTGTCCACCACTCTGCAAACTCACCTACAGGCACGCTCTTGGTTGGGGGATGAAGTCCCCTTGCCTCCTGAGGGTCCCTGGGGGCCAACTAGCCCACCAGGTACCTCCAGTAAGCCCCACACAGCTGGGTTGCGGATAGTGATCCGAGGTCACGCCCCCTTTTTACACTACTCTGCAGACGCTCCTCCTGGCGCACTGCTGCCCGGGGATGAAGTCCACTTCAGTCCCGAGGTCCTCCGGACACAAGAGGACCTCATCGCCCCACCAGCAGTGCGCCAAGAGGCGTGTTTGCAGAGTGGTGGAAAAAAGGGCGTGACCTCAGACCACCTCTCAGCAATCCCACTGTGTGGGGCTTACTGGAGGTACCTGGTGGGCCAGTTGGCCCATAAGGACCCTTAAGATTCTAGGGGACTTAATCCCCCAACCCAGAACACGCCAGGAGGCAGCTTTCAAAGTGGTGCACGGAGGGGGCGGGGCCTCTGGCGAGATGCCGTTTTTCTCTTCCCTTTTTGGGGGGTTAGAAGGGGGGCTGTGTGGCCCCCCCTTCTCTCAATATTTTCTGGGCCCTGGAGATCCCATCTCCCAGGGCCGACCACTATTCCTTTTTTTTTTTTACATAAACGGGTAGGAGGCAGCGCCGCCCTTCTCCCAAGGCAGATTTCGGCCCCGGTCACCCCATCCCCAGGGCATGGAGACAGACAGACCCGCCACCACCACCACCACACCCCTGAGAGCCATTCCACTCGGGGCAACCTTTTTTTGGATTTGTTGTGGCCAGCCCGGCCACAGAATGCACATGACCATGACCATGCTTGATGGAAATAAAAGAAGGAACATTCTGGTGTTCTGAATGCGTCTGCTGTGTTTTCTTGAAAGGCTATCCATGAAGAAGGGCGGAGCCCAAAACTCGTCGTATTAGCAAAAGATATTGAAAAAGGATATATGTTGCAGTGGTTTCCTTTAAAGAGCATAACCTACCTGAGTGAGCCATTCCACTTGGGGCAACCTTTTGTTGTGTGTGTGTGTGTGTGTGTGTGTATGTATGTATATATATATATATATATATATATATATATATATATATATATATATATATATATATATATATCCCCATCCCCCTGAGGCCTTTTTTGGCCCAGGGACCCCATTCCCCGGGGCATTGCCTCATTTAAAAAGCAAATATATAAATTTCTCAGGAGGGGGGCCACGTGGCCCCCCTACCTTCGGCCACAGTTGGCCCCGCGACCCCACCACCCTGGGGCCCGGCCAGCCTTGATTTTTTTTAAATATTTTTTTATTTTGGATGGGCGGGCCACGTGGACCCCCTCCTAAGGCCATTTATGGCCCGGGGACCCCATCCCCCGGGGCCTGGACTTCGGTTGGGGACCGCTGGGGGAGCCCCAATGCCCCAGCGGTCCTAGCCGGCTTCCCGCCTCCTGTGGGAGCCGGCATTGCTTTTGGATAAGTGGAGCTGCTGACATGCAGCTCCCCTTGTCCAAAATCAATACTGCTCTGCTTCATAGAAGCGAGAGCAGGTTTCCTGCTCTCAATTCCATGAAGCAAAGCAGAGTTTGCAAAGCATAGTTTGCAGTGACAGGGCGGGAGCAAACTGTAATGTCCCAGGGTGGGCACCCTGGAACATTGCCGGAGACGGCCATGGGGGGTGGCGGTCCCAAGGGCCATAGAGGACTCCAGGCCAATAGGCATTTGAGTGACACTTTATGCTATCGTAAAGCATCGATACAGGACCTACGCAAAGTAAGAGACAGTGTTTCAACATCTAAATCAATGGAAACGATCAGATTTGTTAACAAAAAATGAAGTGAATGTCTTAAATGAAAACCCAATCACACCAGTCTTATACTTTTTACCGAAAGTCCATAAAGATATTATACCTATTCCTGGTAGGCCCATCATATCGGCCAGAAAGAGTCTGTTGGAATCAATGTCGAAATATGTAGATTTCTTCTTACCGCACTTCGTTGTTGGCTTACCATCTTTCATCAAAGACACTAGTGACTTTATCAGAAAGGTAAAAGAAATAAAATTGGAACAAGATTACCTTCTCTTGGTGATGGACATAACAAATCTGTACAATTGTCAACCACAGAGATGGGACCACAGCTGCCAAACACTTTCTGAATCATAGATCTATTCATTTATATGAACATAATCATATGGTTACCACTATGATTGAATTGTGTCTAAAAAATTATTTTTTCCTTTTCAATAGGGATTTATATCAACAACTGGGAGGTGTTGCAATAGGGGCATGCTTCTCCCCCAGCTACGTGTGTCTTCATGTGGGCTGGTGGGAGGAGCATGTCATTTGGGCATTTCACAAAACAACATGGGATTTCAATATTAAATATTTCTAGCGTTACATTGATGATATTTTTGCAATATGGAAGGACATGAAAGAAGAGGCTGAATTGTTTTTCTACAATTAACAACAAGCTTAATTTGAATTTCACAGCACAAATCAGTGACCATAGTGTAGAGTTCATAGATGTGCAGGTTTACTTCGACAAAGGAGAGATCCACACTAAACTCCACTGAAAAATCACGGCTGACAATTCAGTCCTCCATGCTAGTAGAGCGCATCCTAGTCACTTGTTTTGTAGCATTCCCTATGGTGAAGTTTTAAGAATACGTCGCATTTGCAGCTCTGACATTGATCTTAAACAATGCCAACAACAAGCTGTCAAACGCTTCATTTCCCATGGGTATAAACGCACTACAGTATTTAATGCCCTTTTTAGAGCCAACTCATTGACCAGAAAATGTTGTTTGTCACCTAAGGTTGATGTTACTACTCCATTCGCCACCTCACACATCAGTTCCACTGATGATAACACAAGAAATAAGGTTGATTACTACTTTCGGTAGGCAAGAGAAACAAGTTCGACGTAATTCTCACTGGCCGATTGTCTTGACTGATATTACTAGTATTAGTCAAATTCTCCCCAAAAACCCTCTATTACATTCAGACATGCACCATCAACGAGGGACTCCCTAGTCAAGAGTTGCCCTGAGTTCATTACCACACAAACATGGCTATCAAAGAAAACAGAGTTTTTCAAGTGTAGTTCTTGTTGTGCCTGCAAATTCAATGTTAATATATCTGAATACAAAGCTGCATACAGTCTGAAAACTATTAAGATCAAGGGACATTACACATTTCGCACTGAATTTGTAGTCTACATCTTAGAATGTTCCCGTGGGCTTAAATATGTGGGCAGTACTAAGCTCCAAGTTTTCAACAGGATTTTACAACATTTGAGGGCAGTGGTCAATTCGGATCCTAACTATCCTGTGGTCCGGCATTTTAAGCTAGTACACCAAAATAATCTGAATGAACTCAAATATTTCGTAATCTGGGCTGTCCCTATATCAAGATGAGGCGGGAACCGAGAAAAACTTCTCAGACAGTTGGCGTCCCATTTCATCCTCACACTGGATACCAAAATGCCCAGTGGTTTAAATACCAGTGAGGACCTTCATAATTTTTTATAACGTTCACTGGGGTCTTTTAGAGTGAGTAACAGATGGTCACCTTACTTTCCTCTCTTCTGTACTCTTCCAGTTTATGGAGATTATCTATTCATTGCTGTATATTCTCTGTAATCATCAATACCATCATTTATAGAGTTCTTTTATGTGCAATGTGCACAATGTTCTTGCGGTTGTAATATCAGTGATGTTCAATCTAGACAATATTTGACTTTTTTACATCTTACTGTAATATTTTTTGACATCTTAGCAATAGACAGGAGGTTTATTTTTAAGCTTCTGGGCAGTTTCTTGTTTTTATTGTGAATATATTTCTATAAATAACACCTAAGCACTTTATCATATAGCACTTTAGGTTGAAGGTAGTATTCTAGCTAAGCACGTGCACTTTATATCTATGTTCCATGGCCTTTTAGATACAGATGAAATATTTTGCAAATGTATGTTATCGATGTTGTCCCTGTTCGTTAAATCTATTTGTGTACACCAGCATTTGAGTCAAAAGAATATAATCAGTTCTTCATGCATGTTTTCTTCATTTAGGTACAAGTCATCAACATCGATTTAACTAGTTTGATATTTAAGCACTAGCACTTTGATACTGAAGCACTAGCACTTTAAAAGTTTATCATTGTACTGTGATATTTATCACTACTTCCTTGTCCGGTTAACGATTTGATTGGTGTTAAAAATTTGTTACGTCAACTGCTATGTGATTTCATTGTGTTTACGTACACTTTATAGTCATTTTATAATATTATATTTTCATTATGAGTATTTACTCAAGGGTCTGATGTCTGTCAATGAACATTGCTTGGTTTCTTTGCGCACATCGATGGTTGTTTTTTCACTATTTAAATGAGGGCAATATGGCAGCATGTCATGTGATCAAGACCGCGCTCTGACGGTCGAAACGCGTCATGGCAGGTACTAGCCTGGAATGGACTGTGTTGAGAAAGAAAATAAAGCACTTTTGAACATCATTACCTTGACTTCTGGGGGTTCATACCTGACTAGCCTGATCGGGAAAGCGATCCTAAGAATGCAGCACCCATTCGGGTACAATGCACGCACTACGAATACCACAATACCATGGGGTATTGGATTGCTCATTGGAGTTGGCTATTGGGAGGCACTTGATTAAATAAAGGTGTGGCAGTAAACGCTGCAAACTTTGCGAAACCAAGCCTAAAAATAAGGAATATATTCCCGAAATGCGTCCGGCTGAATCCTGAAATGTGAATGTTGGTCTGTTGGTGAAGAGCTGCCGCCTGAGTGCATCCTCGCTTTGGGGCAATTTTGGAGCTTAGTATAATCACGACGGCCCAGCCGTGGAGGACTGCACCACCGAATTGATCGCAAGTAGGGCCATGGAGCTGGAATCATTTCAAGTTCCTTAATGGGGCAGCATCGCTGAGTTTTAAGACTATGCACATTTCATGGTCCATTGGAGGGCTAACGATGGGGATCCTAAGAACGCAGCCCCCATTTGGGTAGGATGCACGCACTACGAATGCCACAATACCATGGGGGATTGCTCATTGGAGTAGCCTATTGGAAGGCATTTGATTAAATTAATGTGTGGCAGGAAACGCTGTGAAGTTTGCGAAACCAAGCCTACGAAAAAGAAATATTTCCGAAACGCGTTGGGCTGAATCCTGAAATGTGAATGTGGATCTATTGATGAATAGCTGCCACCTGAGTGCTTCCTCGTCTTGGGGCAAGTTTGAAGCTTAATATATATATATATATATATATATATATATATTCCGCTCCTTTGCACCGTTAACCAGCGCGTCACTCTTTAGGTGGGTGCTCCGTTGCGGCGATGCCCCGCGATAAATTTTTTCGCTACCAACTCCTTGTCTTACACCAGGAAATCAGCACTCACGGGGTCCAGTTGCAGCAAATATCCTTTATTTAAAACGCACAGCAAACAAACGCGTTTCGGAACTTGTCCTTCGTCAGTGTTTGTGATTGACAATTACTTCCGACATGTTTATATTCGTCATGGTTCTAGTCATAGAAACCGAAAAGGGGTAATGCTCGTAAAGATACAAGCGCCATTTTGTAGTGGTATTACAATAATAGTATTTTGTCTATATTTATATATTCGACAGTTTATGGTATATACAACACATTACCTTGTCAAAATGATATTGCATAAACAGGATTAATATGCCAATCAAAATCAAATAATCTTGCCGTGTATCGGCCTTTGGCGATCACTTTCACATGATTGCCAGATCTCCTTTGTGAGGCTATGCCAAATATCAACCTATTTACAAATGTACAAGTCGTGACACAAATGAAAATTACATCGTCGAACCAAATATTTAGTATCATACGATTGGTTTGAAATCTATTCATAGTACTGGTCATATAAACAAAGGAGTGATTACGCTCGTAAAAATACGAGAACCATAGTGTAATGATATTATCATGGCAATGTTAATATTTTTTGCTTATTTATTTAACGGATCATGTTAAATGCTACAAATTACTTTGTCGTGATGACTAGTATACCATAAAGAATCAGATAATCTCGCCGTGTATCGGCCGAAGGCAATCACTTTCTTGTGATTGCCCAAAAAAAACCCTATAAATGAATGCCAGATGTCAATCTTTTTTGTTATGTGCATATCATAGCGCGAGTAGAAATTCTGTCAATAAATCAAAAAATGTTTAGAATCATACAATTCATTAAAATCTATTGGTTATCTCACTGTCTAGGTTCCCAGGTGTACTGTCAATTCTTCCCCACTGTTTAACCCATAAGGGGTATTTCTTTGGAGATCGATAATGTAGCGTGACTCTAATCTTCTTAGCTTCAACACCCTGTCTCCCCCTCTGATGTTAATTGGGACACAATCAATGCTAAAAAACTGTAATAGATCCCTATTACTTTTGTGTTTGATGGCAAAGTGCCTAGCAACTGGATAATTAAAATCCTTTTTTGCTATGGCACGCATATGCTCTAAAACCCGTACTTTCACACAGTGTATAGTGCTGCCTATATACCTAAGGCCACATGGGCACTTAAGGCAATAGACAGCATGAGTGGTTTGGCAGGGCATGAATTTGTTAATTCTTTTCCCTGTTCTCAGTCCTTGTACTTCATAAGTGAGTACTCGTTTGCTAAAGGCACATGCCTTGCACTTGCCACAAGGGAAAAACCCTCTTGCATCATTCAGTGTTCCTTTACGTGCAGGAAGATTTTCTAGATGGCTATGAACCAGATTATCTTTTAGTGAGCGAGCTCTCTTAAAAGTAATCAACGGAATTCTCGGAATATCTCCTCCGATTATTGTATCAGTTTTTAATACTTGCCAATTCCGTTTCATGATCTTTTTAAGACTATTAGCATCTTCTGAGTAGGTTGTCACCATACGGAATTTGCCTTTGTCTTGTTTTATCCGTCCTGCCTTGTTGAACAGACTCTCCCTGTCTCCTTTGTTTATATGACCAGTACTATGAATAGATTTCAAACCAATCGTATGATACTAAATATTTGGTTCGACGATGTAATTTTCATTTGTCTCACGACTTGTACATTTGTAAATAGGTTGATATTTGGCATAGCCTCACAAAGGAGATCTGGCAATCATGTGAAAGTGATCGCCAAAGGCCGATACACGGCAAGATAATTTGATTTTGATTTTGAATGGCATATTAATCATGTTTATGCAATATCATTTTGACAAGGTAATGTGTTGTATATACCATAAACTGTCGAATATATAAATATAGACACAAATACTATTATTGTAATACCACTCCAAAATGGCGCTTGTATCTTTACGAGCATTACCCCTTTTCTGTTTCTATGACTAGAACCATGACGAATATAAACATGACGGAAGTAATTGTCAATCACAAACACTGACGAAGGACAAGTTCCGAAACGCGTTTGTTTGCTGTGCGTTTTAAATAAAGGATATTTGCTGCAACTGGACCCCGTGAGTGCTGATTTCCTGGTGTAAGACAAGGAGTTGGTAGCGAAAAAAAAAAAAAAAATATATATATATATATATATATATATATATATATCCACTCACACACTCACTGAAAAAACCAAAGGTTACAGGGACGTTATGGTTAGGCTCAGATTTCACTCGTACAAAACCTGTGAAATTCAGCAACTATAGTTAAATGAGCTAACTATAACTCATGCCCACCGCAATGCACTGCTTATGGCCTCACATATTACATCACTCATGACTTTGTCAATGATGACGTCATGCAGTGATTGGTTTTTAAATGTTGTGAGAGTTAAACATATATACTATACTAAAGCATAAGTTAAATTACTATTATTTTTTTAGTGATACTGTTTTTAACATATGGCATCCGAGTGGCTTTGTGACTATTATCAGTGGTTGAGTAGGTGTCTGATTGGCTGTATTGTTGTGTGAGTGGGTGTACGAGTGTCTGTATGGATCTGTCACTGGGTGCGTCAGTGGCTGTATAGGTCTGTCAGTGGGTATGTGAGTGGCTTTAAGGGTCTGTGAATGGGTTTGTGAGTGCTTTTCTGGGTGTGTGATTGGATGTGTGAGTGGTTGTATGGGTTTGTTAGTGGTTGTATGGGTGTGTGATGCCTGCATTTCTGCCTGCACGGTACTCAAAGCTCCAGCAGCCCAGGGCCTCAGGAGGCAGTCGCTGGTGCTGCAGACACCTGTGGTTCATCAAGCTCTATATATCGCATTCTGCCGCGCCGGACTCTTGCATTTGTGCCTGCACGGGACTCCAGCATTTGTGCCTGCACGGGACTCCAGCATTTGTGCCTGCATGGGACTCCAGCATTTGGGCCTGAACGGGACTCAAAGCTCCAGCAGACCAGGGTCCCAGGAGGTGATCCCTGTTGCTGCAGACACCTGTGACTCATTAAGCGCTATATAGTGTATTCTGCCATCCTGCCGTGCGAACAGTGCCCGGGCCCGTCTGCGCCCCTTGGCAACAGGAGGAGACAGGTCAGGGCCTGCCCCCTTGGCTCCTGCACCCCCAGCATCGCCTCTCCTTTTCTCCACTTCGCAACCATACTGTTTATTCATTCTGTTAGTACCTGCCTTTTGGCGGTGTTTTAGGCTAATTTGATTATGGGGAAGAGAAAAGCATCAGACTCTGTAGTTGGGCAAGGGCATGCGACAGACCGTGCCAAAAGATGTGCTGCAGATAATTGTACTTTTGATGCCATTGATGACTTAATACAGGAGGTAGAGGGAATGCAGGGCAATATAAAAAGGCTGGAGTCTAGGGAAAGGATACCAGACTAAAAATTACGCATTAGGAAAGTAGGAAAGTAGGAAGGCAAGAAAAGGTCTATTGACATTAGTCAAGCTGGCCTGCCCCCAAAGAAACGTACTGCCTGCCTTTATTTCGACATTCACTGGGGACTGTATAGGCTAGACAACATTAGAAGAGGAATTTGTGTCAAATGTTACCTGCCCAAATCAGTTCGTCCCTCTCTTTGATTTGGGCGAGGATACTCCTGTATGTCAGGCCATGAAGGCAGATGGGGATACTGAACCTCCATGGGACTGCCCAAACACGTATATTGGATAGTAACTCCCCTCTTGAGCTGTGCTTGACTTTGTTTACTTGAGGGTAACTTTGTCCCATAATTTCAGTTGGAAGGCTGAGGTTAGGAAGTGTGCGCTCGAACTCCAACAACATTCTGGGGCAATTCTCAAGTTGGCTAAAATAATGAAATTCAAGAACTTAACTGCAGCGTTAGAACTTTATAAAGTCAGGTCAAAAAGTGCAGCCTTTTATGGCGCGCAACTGTTGGGCCAGTCAATCATAAAGGAATTATCTGTGGTAGAAAATCGATTTCTAAGGCAATTATTTAATCTCCCACAGAGTGCCCCAACACTTCCCCTATTGATGGACTTGGGTTTTTATCTTGTTTCCTTTATAATACAGTTGAAACCTTTACCGTTTTGGTACAGGCTCTTGACGACCCCTGAACTGGAGCTCTATAGACTCCCTCTCAGGAATCTTCTAAATTTACCAGTCCATTTAAGAATATCTTGGTTGCTGTACTTAAAAAGAATGTTTAAAGCTATTGCCCTGGAATCCCTGTGGGATATACCTGAAGAAGCTATTAAGATACCAAACCAATTGATAAAAGATTGATGCAGGGATTATCTTTGGGGCGAAACAATTTAAAAACTGTGTATCAAGATGAGGCGGGGGAGAGACGCCCGGACACCTCCTGCACCCTGCACCTGACGGGCTGGAGCTATAGGGTGAGCCCCGGTGTGGCGGGTCTCCTGCCCCGCTCTGTGGACCGCGCTGTGGAAGGCTGCATACCCCCTTCTTCTAGTGCCTAGTCGGCGGCAAAGAGAGCCCGAGGGAGGGGAAGCGACTGTTGGCGTTCACCTGTTGCGGCGCAGACCTGATGGGAATTGCCTCCTTGTTACGACCCCCCCTGGCCACTGTACCGTTCAGCGGTAAAACATGGCGTTGAGTACCTGCTCGCTGCTGGGGGTTGATGCTCCGGTCTCGCCCGCTGCCCGCTTCGCCCTCCCTCTACCAGACTCTAGCTCCACAGTGCCGTCCCGGATTGCTGCCGATGTGGGGGCGCAGCTTCCGCTGACATGCGGCTCCGTTCTGGCTGCCCTGCGGGACTTTCGTCTGCAATTGTGTGTTGGCTTGCAAACGCTGAGTGAACGGTTCGACTCCATACTGTCGGCTGCGGGTCGTGAGCGCCCCGTCTGTTATCAACAAGACGTGGGTCTGTCAGTGCTTTTGTCCTCTTGCGGGGATGCAACGACTGTGAATAACCGTGCTACACTGGTGTCTGCATCTGGCTTTCCCGACACCCAGGATCAATCGCTCTCCTGCTCAATTGCGGATGCTTTGTTTTCCTGTTCATCGCTGCCTGCTTTGTTGTTGCCTGCCCCACCGCGCCCGCAAGAGTATCCAGCTGAGCGACACCCGACGTCCTCGAGGAACCGTTCACGGTGGCCTACGGCTTCTTTTATGTGGAACTCCTGTACTTCACAGGCCAGGTCTGGATTCTATATGGTGCACAAGGGGACCTCAATAGATGATCGGCGGCCATTTTGTGACTCTACCTCTCCATCTTCTCCCCAGCGGCCATATTGTCTTTGTCTGCACGGGATGCGGGGCCTTCATGTGGGGGCCGGTCTAATCTTAAGCCCGCGATCGGGCCAGGGCTAGATTGATTTTTACCATCATGGTTTCACGGACGGGCTGGACTGGGACTGGAACTGTTGACATATATGTGTACATTCGTCGCGAATTGTCTGCCTTCATTTAAATTGTGGTGACACGTTATCTTCACACGACTGCTTTTGGGTGTAGTGGGTTTTCAGAGTGTTGAGGCGTGGCTGGCCGGTGGTTCCGGGCGCTCCGAGGTTACGTGGGCTCCTCCCCGCTTTCTTTCTTCTTTGCTTTCTTATTTTCTTTATTCTATTCCTACTTTCTCTCTTGTCTATATTTCGGGTTCATTGGGCGACAGGCACTATGCTGGGGGGGGGGCAGGCCGTAGCCTCCGCATTGGTGTAGGGTGGGGGGGTAATTCACTGTTTCCTTTTAGTTCTATGGGCCTTTTTCTTCTCTGTCTCTGCGCTAGACTTGTTTCGATTCGGGGTCCGGGTGTGGGGTGGATTGAGTGGGGGCGGCTTTGGAGGGGTGCGTATTTACTCCTGTGAATATCCTGTTCTCTAACTGCACCGCCTCACTGTCTGAGATTTTCTATGGCTGTTTTAATGATGCTGCTGCTCTCCCGTGTGGTGAAGCCATCTTGCGGACTCGAATCTCCTTGGCTCTATCCTCTACTGACTTTTTTCTCGAAAAAATCATTTTGAAAACCTTAAAATTAACCTCCACTTCTCCTTCCCCTGGTGTCAAGGATCTCTCCAGTGTATATCTCCTGAATCGTTGCTAAGCTTGACCTTTGATGCACAAGGGATGTAATGTTTGACTCAGTGCTTAATCGTATTGTGGCCGGCCGGATGGTTGTAGGCCCGTATTTGTTCTTTTACTATGCACAAATAAAGGTTGTATCAGGTAGTCTGACAGACTTCTTTTTTAGACCATGAGATTACACCTTATTATGAGGCACCCTTAGATGTGATACAAGGCCCCCTTCCAAGGCAACTCTATTTGAAGTTTAGATACTGTACTCTTCCCATAGCTGAGTTTACAGGGAGTTGGGAGAACAACTATGAATCCAGTAAATGTTGTTTAGTGTGCAATACGAGCCTTGATTCCATTGTCCATTTTGTATTTTTCTGCCCTACCTACAGTATGTCTCAAAAGAAATTGATAATTCCTGTGTGCCGTCTTTTGGAAATAAGGACCCTTGGGGTAGCCTTAAAGGTACTGAAATCGGACACAAGGGAAGTAGGTATGGCTAAATCTCTACATGCAGTATGGATTGTACGTGTGTGGAGAGGAAGTAAAATTTTGCAACATCAGTACTTGATGTAACTTTTACATTACTAGTTAAGATGTACATAACATTTTAAATGTTTTAAAGCAAACTAGAAGATTCTGCACATTTAGCCTAAAAGGTGGGCTTGAAATCCTATTGACATTAGAATAAGGGAGGTGCATAGCCCTGGTTGATTTCCCCAGATTTTCTAATATTTTAGAGGGAAATTGTAGTAATGCTCATTTTGCATATCAAGGGTATTGCATTAGTAGGCTTCATGTTCCATCCCCCTTCTTTTGACTTATTTGTGTTTTTATATGTTTTATATTTTTTTAACTGCCAGAATCGCTTATATGTGATTACTGTTAATTCATATTGTTGCTTTTATTGTTGTGTCTTATGGATTTTTAATCCGAAATAAACAACTAATTGATTAGAATGGGTGTGTGAGTGGTTGTATGGGTGTATGAGTAGGTGTATGAGTTGCTGTGTGGGTGTGTGAGTGGTTGTATGGGTGGGTATGTGAATGGTTGTTTGGTGTGTAAGTGAGTGGGTGTATGAGTACTTGTATGGGTCTGTGAGTGGTCGTGTGAGTGGTTGTGTGGGCATGTGTGGTTGTGTGGGCATGTGTGGTTGTATGGGTCTGTATGTAGGTGTGTGAATGCTTGTATGTGTAAGTGAGTGGGTGTATTGGTGTGTGTGGATGTGTGAGTGGTTCAATCAATCAAGGACTTATAAAGCACAACTACTCACCTGTCAGGGTCTCAAGGCGCTGGGTGGGGGAGGGCCTGGGTCTGTGGTTCAGTCGAAGAGCCAGGTTTCGAGGGCCTTCTGAATTGCAGCAGCAGTGGTGATTGCCTGAGGTACAGAGGCAGGGAGTTCCATTCTTCACAGTCAGGTAGGAGGAGGACCTTCCTCCAGCCGTGGTCTTGTGGATCCGTGGGACGGTGGCTAGGGCCAGCTGGGCAGAGCGGAGTTGTCTGGTGGGGGTGTAGAAGAAAGGGTGTTGACTGAGGTATGCAGGTCCAGCATTGTGAAGGGCTTTGTAGGCGTGTTTGAGAAGCTTGAAAGTGAAGGTAGCCAGTGATGTGGTTGCGGCGTGGGATGATCAGGCTGAGTCTGGAGGGTCTCTGTGGATGATGTCCTCAGTGAAGTCATTTAATATATCAGTGATGTCAACAATGATGTCACTAACCATGTTATGAGTGATGTAATATGTGAGGTCATAAGCAGTGCATCGCGGGTCAGGTAACTATACCTGCTGAATTTCACTTGTTTTATATGAGTGAAATTGAGCCTAACTATAAAATCCCTGTAACCTTTGTTTTTTTCAGTGAATTTCTATGTTTTTTAAATGTTATTACCTAACTGGAACGTCCCTGTTCCCTTTGTCTTTTTTTTATTAAATTTAGAAAGCTTTTTAATGTGATTTCCTAACTATACTGTCCTTGTAACCTTAGAGCCTCAGTTTGCTGCCCAGACCTCACTCGGACTACCAGCAAACCACATCATGCAGTCTTCTACAGGCAGTACTTTATTCTCTCAGGGGCAGGCGCAGTTCATGCATCAATGGCCCTAGGGAACGACGACTATGTGCCCATGACCTGCTGTATCGGTCTCTCTACCATAGGCCTGCTGTATCAGTATCCCCATTCTGGACCTGCTTCCACAGTAGTTCAACCGAGGACTGTCACAGGAGATGCATAAGTTGTACAACATTATACAAGTATTACTAGACCTTGCCTACATGCATCCATGGCCTCAAGGACTGACTAGCATTCTTTCAGGACCTGCTGCAACACTTTCCCAAATCTGGACCTGCTGCAGCAGTAGTACAACTGCAGTAGATGCATTCGTGTTGCCTCACAGCACAAGCAATCATTAGCGGCCACTCTGTCTTCTCTTATTTTCTTCCTTATTGATTTATTTATTTTTTTACAATCCTCTCTCTCGTCATCTTCTTTACTCGTCTTTACACGCTTCATCCCCTTTTTTCATACCACTCTCCCCCTCTTCCTGTTTCTTTTTTCCATGTTTAGCTCTTCTCTTCTGTTTGTGATTCTTCCCTCATTAATTAACCAGGGAGTCCTGTTCATTGCGCTCCTGACATGACGCTGGTACAATTAGGGTTGTGCTGCTTTTAAGTGACAGTAAGCAGACAGGTACTTGCACCCACAGCTCGGCAGCTTTATTTCTGGGCATGATTCCTACGACTGTTCATAACTGTGGCCACGGTTGGATGGTGCTGATGTGGGCCACAGGGCTGTGTTAAATGGTGCAAGTCTCAGATGCCCAATAGTCAAGCAGGCTTGACATGGCTTTGAGCTTTGATGCTCATAGTGCTCATACAAAGAAGCAGTCAGTGGAAGAGATGGGAAAACACCGGCCTCCAAATTTCTGATGGATAGTAATCCAAGCTATATCCCTTTCTGTAAAGTGGTTTTTAAACTTCATCACGTCAAAGTATCTTTGCATTAAACCCAATTCTTTTCACAATAATTACAAAAAATGGCCCCAAATGCTGCCTTTAAGCTTACACCACCCTTTGTAGCGATATGTAAGGCCAAATCAATGTGACCAATATTACTGACCAGTGATTTTTAGATTAATAAACCATATCATGTACACATGCAATCCCCCCCAGAGACCCACCAGTGTTTGGCGCATTGCGCAGACACCACCCAGCTTCATCTGTGCTATTCAAAAGTTCAGCGGAATGCACAGCTAGGTGACGTTGTTACTTGCAAAGTGTGAGCCAGGCTTAGGTCTCTGGCACCCGGTTGTTAAGCCATGTGTTGCAAGGGACGGAGTAGCACCACAGCAAGCTGGAAGCCTCTTGCTGCTCCTGTGACGGACAGTGGAGAGGGCAAACATTCTTAGAAGCCAGCGTACAAGGGGAGTCTACCCGTAAATTAGAGCCGGACAGGACCCAGTAGTAGGGTAACATCTGCACGCGCCTATGCACGGGCAGCCGCGCTAGCTGAGATCCACTCCTCAACTCAGACCCTGTAGGGGACAGGGCCATCAGCATAGAATTCTGAAAATCCTCCCCATTGGCTGCATGAGGCAGCTAGGGGCAGAAACGAGAATAAGGTGTGAGTGGTTGTGATCGTAATACAGGACATACTGTCAGTTCAACAGCTGATATGCGTGAGCATTCTGAGACCTCGCGGTAGTGTGAGGAAATTCCCAGAATGTGTTAGTCTAACTCCTGACAAGTGACACTTGACAGGTCTGCCTTATTATGTTTATAAAAAAGCCCCAGGGACCTGGTCCACCCGGAGTCCGAGGTTTATATTTTTCTGCAAATTTGTTAATCTGTAACGATTTTCACTGTGAGTATTAAAAACAAAATGCTTTTTTGTCCCGGCACTTTCACTGGGGGACCCCAGCACCAGACTTAGGGGGTCATGGTATTCCTATCCTGCTCTCTTCTCTTTTTTAACATTTTTGTTTGGGACTTGTCTGAGTCCGAGATCCAAGATGGCTGCCAACACTACCTGGTTGATGTGTTGGCAGCCTATCAGATCTCAACATGAGATTGGGAGGATTCGCGGAGGGTTCGTGCATCTAGATATACAAATTTGTTCTTTCTTTAAAATCTCCAAAACTACTGAACAGATTTATACCAAATAACCAAAAGGTCGCTTTCTAAACCAAGACCTACCTTTCTGCCAAACTTGCTGTAATACCATCCAGTGGATTGGACTATAGTTGTATTCAAAATACCTATGGGAAATTGCTTGGGGGGGGGGGAAAGCCTTTTGCGACCCCCCCTTTTTCTCGGCCCCCGCTTGACGAATCACCGCGAAACTTTTGAAACGTAAGCTGAACCGACTGTCGTACTAATTTTGAAACTTTTGTGAAGTTCCTCAAACAGTGCCAAAGCTGTAAGCAAGTCAAAAGACCTTTTCATATGGAAACTAGGTGCTAACTATAACTACCTACTGGTGACCACCACTAGGTAAAATATATATATTATATTTACAACTACTGTGGGTCCTTTTTAGTTGTATTGACTTTAGAAGTGAACTTTGTGAATAGCAAAGGGTTCACTAATTTGTGGGTGGGTGCTTGTCACTCCCTAAACCCCTCCCAATGTCACTCCCATTTTATAGTAAGTATTCATCGTGTTTCAGCCACTTAACCTTCCCTCTCCTCTCCCCCTCTACCACTGCTAAAATGTAGCTGCAGGTGTGCAAAGATCTTCACAGATGGTGGAGATTGTCACACAGAAAAGATAGGCGAGGCAGAGGCGGAGACCTCCTTTGGTAGGTAGGTGAATAACATTTTGTACTATTGTAGTACTATTAAACGTACAACTAAATAGAGGTTGTGAATAGACTTCAAAGCCTCTTATAGTGAGTAGACTTTGTTTAGCTATATGAGCGTCAGGAGAGAAACCTGATTTAAGGTTCCAGGATACCTTGCTGCACGTTGGAGGAGGAGGCGGGCCGTTTCCAGCAGCTTTAAAAATCGCATCATGTGTACCCGCAGTGTGGGATGCGCCAGGAGAGGAGTCCGATACTATATGATCCAGGGTACATTTGCTGTTGATTTGAGGAGGAGTCGGGCAATTTCCAGCAGCGCTATGGAGTGCATCATGTGTACCCACGGTGCGGCAAGCTTGCAAGTTGCACCTGGGCCTAGACGGGCCCAACTGCTCCAGTGTGTGCCGGGAAGAGGCTGAGTTGGGCCACCGCTCTTGGTTTTTCTTTTCACTTATTCTGAGAGGACCAGTGCCAGTCAAACATAACATGGGTAAGAGGAAGGTTTCTGTAATTAAAGAGGGTATGAATAAAGCGGCTTTGCCAAAATCTTCCTTCGAATCTTACATTACAAATGCTTTGGGGGTCATTACCTCAAATTGGGCAAGTCGAAGGAAGTCTTTCCTCTGTTATGCTTTTTTTTTTTTTAAAGAGATTAACTCCGCCAGGGATAGTGGTTGTTCCCAGCTCCCAAAGAGTCAATCACTGCCATTAAATCTAACTTCAACCCATGCGTACTAAATAATTCCCTATTGATTATTACTGATGGTGATTCACCTGTGTCTTTGAAGTCCCCTACACCGAAAAGCAACAAATAGGAGCCCTGCAAGTGAGGCTGGGAATAAGGCAAACCTTGATCAACATTCTAACTTAAAAGCAATGGTTCCTTCCAAGTCACATCTAACTAAAGATCTAAAAGGCCTGGAGCATGAATTAGTAAGTACTTTATAAAATCCCTGTGAACATTAGAGGCTTGAGACATTGCTATTGGACTTTTTAGCACTGATTTTGGATAAACTAAGGGTTTGGGACATCATGACTCAGACATACTGCCTTGGAAACACCATGACCCAAGCTAATGATCGAAGGAGGGGCTCAAAAGGCATGGAGAAAGCGGATGAGATTGGAGCTGCTGCCTTATTCCTCACCAGGCCCCCGAAATGGGTCAAACCAAAGTAAAACTCTAACGTCAGCAGAGGTGCGAGCAGCAAATTGCTCTGGGAAACTGCCTAATGATTTTGTATATGAGAACTGAAATGGCAACATTAGTAACCCCCACTTATTACAGAACGGAAGCATGAAAAATTTGCAGCTACCCCATAAATACCCTATATGTTATTGTTCTGGAAAACGTGTCACCCTTAACTGATGGACATAAGGGGGATTAGCACGAATGAAGGTACAAAACAGCGCATTGGCTTAATAAGAACTCCTGCTGGCCGTGAAACCTTTGTGAAGAAATCAATATGGTCAGAAGGTTATCTTGGATTGGTTATGAGTCTAAAACTTCTTTGGGGGACTGTGTGGTTGTGAAATTCAAAAGCGCCATCCTGGTTGGAAATCTATTAAACAGGCTACAATTTGTTGACAACACTTCTAACAAACATCAAGGGTGTGCCAATAGGCTGTTTTATTAAACCTTTTCAAAGGTGAGCGATGAGTCCCCATTATGTAAGGTATAAACCACCCAGCTCGAGAGAACTAGTAGATTATTTTATTCTTCTTCTCAGCACTGTGTTCGAACCACTTCAAGATGTGAATGGCATTGGCTGACTTCCCACTGCTACAAATGGAAGGGTGGAAAATGTATAAGCAAGGGAGGGCTGAAGGGGGTTCAGATGTAGATGTTGATGGCTTTCTTACACGTAAAGATCATTCTGTAAAGGAGCCTGCATATTGGGATGGTATAGTTAATCGTGACACATTGTAGGTTTTCGTTCAACGTTGGATAACCAAGATTTGTTATCTTTTATAAGCAACTTTGATTTGATTTGTTGCAAAGAAAAGTGGTATAAAGATGATTTCTGCATTAACGGGTTTCATACTTTTTGTAATCCTGCTTTACATTCAAACATTGGTAGAGCCGGAGTGTGGGGGGGGGGGGGGGAGTGTTTTAGTGTCTGTAAATTGTTCTGATATTCACACATGGTCATTACATGCTTCACCATATTATCAAATGCTGCTGTTGAATACTGGGGGGCAAGATAAAATTATATTCATGAATTTTTAGCATAATATTTGTCACCATTCTTGTATGCATATGGTTGATACACAGAGTCTGACCTAGATAAACAGCTGAAGATTTTCCAAATTCCACCATCAATCATGTCCGTGGAAGATTTCAACGTTATGAGTTGCAGTCTCACAGTAAAAAGATACGTGGCTTTACTAATATAAATGGGCTAGGCCTGCCTCACTTTAGGCATGATCCATACGGTGAATCCCTTAATAACTTATTTATTAAATATAATCCAAGTTTTCTTTGTCAAGATCAAGTCAAATCCAATCGTCTTTGTTCGATTCAAATGGTGAATCATAAAAGCGTACATAATACATTAAAAATTGAGAAAGAATTTAAGAACGGATACAGCTCAAAACTGGCACGAATTAGCATACGGCATTTAATGATTTCCTTCTTGAAATAACAGCCCTCAAGAATCTTGCTAATACCACGCATATATACAAATTTGGAAGTAAATCTAGAAATTAATACACTCGTCTACTTTGCTATAAAATGTAAAGATTTCAATAGGGGCTTAACAAAACAGGAGGGTCCTTGGATCTGTATAAAATTTACAAAAAAGCAGTACATGAATGGTCGATTGGTTAGACAACTTGTCGCAGGGACAGTACATTAATTGACATGCCCAATTATTAGTATTTGGAAAACTCTTCAAACGGTGAAAGATGTCAAGCCTGAAACGCAAAACCTATGTTGGGCGTTAAGAATGCTAATTAAGTACGTTTTGCACCGAGAAACTGGTCAAAACCATTTGATTATGCGGTACAGTTGGTTTGACCAGTTCCACAGATAATCTCGCATCCTGCAAAAGGTTTAGGTATTCTATCTTTAGAGATTTCCTTCTAATGTACTTTGGGGTTATTATAGTATTCGGGATGGCAAATATCAAACATACATTTCTTGATAAATTCTAGCCATGGGATTTTCAGGGCAAACTCCAAACCACAACAGTCCTGTACAATAGCACAATTAAAATTCATATGATCCGAAGTCCAAATCTTGTGCCACAGAAGAACTGGCTAACAACAACAAACAAGGGAACCCTTGTAGTCGAAAGGGGCCAACGGTAGTATTAAGTTATCATCAAAGACAGTGGTCCCTTTCAGAAATGAATATGAAAGTGTAGCCACAATGCTGAAATCAGGATTGGGTCTAGATGTGTTCAATGCAGAAAATATTAAAAATGTATCACCAAGGATAAAAACACAATTGATGCAGAAAACATGAAGTGAGCTGAACGTGACGGAGTAGCTGGAAATCAGCAGATTTCCTTAACCTCAGGCATGAAATAAAAAGTGACTGATTTGCATATGGCTGGGTCCAAAATGGGGTGGGGTGGTGAGCAAAAGAATGATGGATTAAACCCAGATCCTTGTGACTGGGGGTGAATGTTTGCATTGTCCAGCATTCCGTCCATCAATTGTTTCTTTTGCATATGTCGCCCTAAGTGGGAAGGGTATACCCAAATATGGGTCTTGTGCTGACACCACTGGATTCGAGCTAGCCTGGCTGATGAAGGGTGATGCCCTGAAACCGGTCCCAGGATGATTGTTTCCGGTCCAGGGATGACCTGGCTTGGCAGCTCGGGCTTGACTGTTCCCATAAGTAACAGTGTCAAGACTAATTTGCATATGGCTGCATCCAAATTGGGATGGTGTGGTGAGCAAAAGAATGGTGGATTAAACCCAGATTCTTGTGACTGGTGGTGAATGTTTGCGTTGTCCAGCATTCTGTCCATCAATTGATTCTTTTGCATATGTCGCGCTAAGTGGGAAGGGTATGCCCAGGCATGGGTCTTGTGCTGACACCACTGGATTCGAGCTAGCCTGGCTGATGAAGGGTGATCCCCTGAAACCGGTCTCAGGATGCTTGTTTCGTTCAGGGATGACCTGGCTTGGCATTTCGGGCTGGACTGTTACAAGACTGATTTGCATATGGCTGGGTTCAAAATGGGATGGTGTGGTGAGCAAAAGAATGATGGATTATACCCAGATCCTTGTGACTGGGGCTGAATGTTTGCATTGTCCAACATTCCGTCCAGACATACCTCAAAAGCACTTCTCTGCTGGATGATTAGTTGTTCTAAAAAACTAGACTGGTCAACCATAGACCAGCGCAGAGTGAAGCCATTCAAACGGGAGAGCTCTATGGTCTCCACTGCTAAAGTATAATGACCAGCCCCTTGCTTATTTAAAAAAACTAGCATCCAGCGTTAGCCTCTGGGGAAAATGATCGCTCATTGCACGGTCGTATAATATATATATTTTTTTAACTAGGGCAGCGTAGCGCATGGGGAAAAGCAGAAAATCAATAACGCTTTTTCTCATACTACCATCAAGTGTGCAAGATACTTCAACTGGGCTATCTACAAGTTTGTTGCTAAAAGTTAAATCGTATTTACAAAGTAGCTCATAACTTTTCTCACACAGGGTATGGAGAGAAACGTAAATAGCATCGTCCCCAGTAGGGGAGGTCATGCTACAGGCTTTATTAGCTAGCAGTTTGCAGGGTTGAATATTAAAGTCCCCCCCCCCCCCCCCCATACCAAAATTTTATTGCTTGTTACTTTATCAGTTATTGATTCCAGGTCAGCGTGAAGTTGACTTAATCTTTCCAGTATGTCTAATTTGCATGCATTATTATAAAAATGAATTGATACCAGTGAAAAGGATGCAGAGAGGTCGACCTGGACAATTTGATAAAAAAGGTTAGAAGGCTTTACAGCACGTTGGTGGAGAGTAGCTTATTAGAAGCATAAATGCCAAGACCACCCTTAGGCCTACTGTATCTTGATGGAATTGCTGGAGAGTCAAACGTCTTACAACCGTTGAAATGAAAGAGTTCAATGGCCCATGTTTCTTGCACAAACATAATATTAAAGTCGGTTGTAAAATCGAACCATTCTGGTATGCTTACTACGGAGCCCCGCTACATTCCAGCATAAAACAGTAATATCGCTCACAGATGTTATAATAGAATCCATACTAATCTCATTCCTCAAAGGAGTTTGTCCAACAGATTGTTGCAAGTTCGATAAATCCCTGTCTAAGTGATGAAGTCTGTCATTTACAGTTGGTGTAATAGCGTCCATTTTTACCTTGCTTCCTGATTGGATGTACTCCACCATTTGTAATTAATTATTTGGTTCCTCAGCTATCTCTGGATAACTCTCGTAGATCAAGATTGTCGGAGCAGATTTGCCGAGAATATCTCATTTCGGTACATCTGCCCTAAGTCAATCTACCCCGGTGAGGCTAGAAAGACAGTCACACCTCTTAGACAGGGCGATAGGATGCGTAAAGGGACGGGCATACGCTGCATTACAAATTGGTAGTTGAGGTAGGGATTGTGAGTGAGGGGAAGATTGTGTAGGTACCTTAGAAAGGTTTGGGGATCGTAAGGGAGGTTGATAAAAGAACCTCAATGGTAAAACTGATATTGATTTGGATTTAAAAATGCTGAGCAAATTTTACTAAGTAAGTCATTGACCAGTGCTGGAGATTTAAAGGAAAGTACCACACAATCACCCTTCAATACTTTTGGACCTTTGGCAACCCACCCAATATGTCTGGCCATCTTAAAGTCCGCAAAGAGAGCATCCCCCAAACCAACACTTGTATTTAGCCAGTTAAGTGATTTGTTTCTTAGTAAGTCCCATGCTTCTTCGGTGAGTGCACATATAGTCGGGACATTTGCCAGGATAACCACATAGGGAGTCGCACCAGGCAGGAGGTCTAATCTATCCTCAATAGGCAAGAAAGGAACGGAAGCAGCTCTCAAGTTATGGTTATTAGGTAAGATAGTGGGAAAAGCCCTTTTATCAGACGGCCTGTAGTCTGTGACTATTACTTGTTGTGGCTGGGGCACCGAATTTGACACAGAACAGGCGAGTAATTTTGAATTCCCCAAGACAGGCTGTTGTAGTGGATACATTACTGAATGGCTTGGAATTGAACCATTACTAATATGATCAGTTAACCCTCCCTAATTTGCCACACCAGAAAATTCTACACAAGTTTGTATGGCACATTTAATGGCCTTAAGTATATCTGTGATGGAACAAAAAGTAGACTTAACAAGTTCAGTTAGAGCTTGGACATATGCTGCCGTTGAAGTTTAGTCCAAGGGTGCTGCCGGCAGTAAGGTTTCCCCGACTCTGGCGGTCTTGGCTGTGTCTGTCCGCCTCCGAGCGGGAACCTTTTTTTTTTTTAATCTTTACTGTTCCTTCGGATAGAATCACAGCAGGATCAGCACTACATCTCTCCAGAATTTTAGGAATTTTGAGAGGCGGCTAAGAATCAGGATGGATAGAATTCGAAGTGTACTCATCCTTATTCAGTGTGTCTAGTCCCACAGCTTGCGAATTACAGGGTTAAGCGGCAGTCGATGTGGCTGAGCACAAACTTGATCGATTGGGGCCACCCTCAGTACATTTAGTTAGTTTCCTCCACACCTAAAATCTATTTCTCAATGGCCCCCATAGCCCCTGTGATGTAATTCATGATTAACTGCCGAGATCTTGGAGGGGACTTGGCTAGCCCAGAGCTGGGGAGTTTCCTTTTCCCCATAATTTATAAAACACAATTACCCCAATAAATAAACAACGATAAAAATCACACAACTTACATTCTCCTTGCTAAAACAGGCCGTAGATTAATCGCCGGAAACCACACAACCAATTGGGGAGGAAGGGGGGCAGCCCTGCCTCTTCCTGCTGCTGACGGGTTCAGGCGCGGCCTGAGCAGCTTTATGCGCCTCCTGGGGCGGGACAGGTTTGGCAAACACTATTGATATTACTTAGCCTTAAGCACCTTGGTGTCAACTTTTAAATGGAATTCCTTAGTATTTAAGTAATCATAATACATCATCACTTTCCATCCATATTGACATGAAAAAGGGGCTGGCCATTAAATATGCAAAACATCAAGGCGTTTGGATGAAATGGGAGAGAATTGATCCCTGTAGGTTTTCAGTAGAACTATTGGACGAAGGTGTCAAGCCCAGCTTCGCAGGATCCGGTTGCAGCAGAATATGGTCCACCTCCAGATATGACCCACACCCAACCACTATAGGGAACTGGGTGTGCGAAAGATCAGGCGGGGGAAAGGAAGGGAAGGGACAGCAGTGGATAAAAAGGATCTGAAACAACAAAACAGACAGGGATAAAATACAATACGAAACACTACTCTCAATATGGTCTCACTAAGATGTATGTATACCTGTATCAACCAAAAGCCACAACACCTGAACACAGCCGGCTCGCTTAATGCCCTCTTCGAACATGAATAGTTTGTTCGTAGGGACGAACCTCCTTACGTGCCTCGCTGTGCGCATAATTTGTCCCGCATCAAAAGCCATAAACATAAAATCCACTGGAGATGAAGAAGCTCTCCAAACGCTGTAACCCTATTGTCTCGATGGTTTTCCCTCGTGTTTCCTTCCTTATCCTTTATCCCCCAGGTCGGCCCTTTTCCGCCTGTACCTGTGTCTCTAATGCTCCTCCCTAGGCGCAATGGTTCCCTTAGGCTTCTATGCCTCGAAATTGTCTATGAAGTTACCAGCGGCGGATTCCAATGTACAATCGGTTCCTTCACCGATGTTCCAATCCTCCTATGCTCCCACTCCGATATTTACGGTAAAAGGGGCACCCATCCGCGGTTCGCTCACCCGGCGGTCGATGCAGTTACCTCCAATGAGTTGCCCCGCAACTCTCCTGTGCTTGTCTCGCTAGGAGACCCCCTCGACAAATACGGGCACGCATCCGGTGCTACTCGTACTCACGGACTGCCCACTCTATGTCCGCTCGTGTCTTCCTCCAAATCTTCGTCTTAGTTCGGAGCCGTAATCCCAACGACGCTCCGCGTCCTCTCTCCTCCGCTCACCGCCGAGGAAGAGTGCAGTCCTGGTTCCAAAATTACGCGCAGCTTCCTGTGCGCCCGCGCTTCCTATATCCTGTGAGCCTCGGGGGCTCATGGGTATTGTAGTTCTGTAGGTCTCGGGAGGCGCGGCAATGATCGGATCCTGACAGAAGGAGTTGCTTTAGAGGCAGGCTTGGGCTATGTGAAAGACCCCCACAACATAATTTCTCCAGTATTTAATCTTTCATAGATTCACATGCTTGTATCTTCCCCATCGTCATGGTGGGAGTCTCACGGTAAAGGAAATAGATAGCAGTAAAAGAAAAAACAGCCTAAGTACCATAAATACTCTAGAATCCCAGTATCATCATTATGTGGACCAAATGTCAGCCAATAAGACGCCAGCCCTCAGATCACACTCCCCAGCAGAGCCATCCTACCTCAGATTTCCAACCGCCGTCGTGTGAGAAGGAGTCTCCCTGAGCTCTGCTCAGTTTTGTTTCTCTGCTTGAAATGTTGACCTGTGCTTTACAGCATTTCCTTCTGAATTTGAGGTATTGTCTTTTCAACTTTTCTTCAAGATGTCTGAAACCCCTAAAAAGTGACTTTTCAGACCATGTAGATCCTGTGGGAAGGCTAGGTTATTCTCTGAGGACCCCCACAAGGATTGTTTGTACTGCCTCTATCCAAAACATATTCCTAAAGAATTCAAAGATTGCAGGATATTTTCAGCAAAGACGCTTAAGGATAGAGAGGCACGTCTTTTATTGTGACTCCAAAAGAAAAAAGCCAGTTCCGAATCTGAATCCGAAGATGATTCTAAGTCTCTCCCTGCTTCAAAACGCAAGGGAGGAGCTTCGGAGGCAAAATCTGATTTTAAAAAAAGCAACAAATCTGCAAACCTAAGGAAAAAGAATCCTCTTCCTCATTTTTGCCTCATACTCCTGTCAAAAAGTCCTCAGACGAAAGCTCCGTCGTAAGATCCGTCGACGAAGAAGAGTTTCCACGACCATTTCGTCGATGAAACAGTCGACGACGACAGTCATAATGACGACTTCGTTGACAGCGAATACGAAGAAGACACAGTCGACTACTGGGTCGTCTACGACACCGTCGACGACAAGAACGGAGACGACACGTCTACCACTTTTTTAACACCTTCGGCGATTTCGTCGATGATCGCCCCGTCGACGACAACTTTTAAGTCTCCAACGAGGAGATCAATGACTATGATTTCTATTAAAAGGTTATCACCATCGACGGGCCAGTCTATGGTGAGGTCTGCATCAGAATTTACTTCTTGGACAAAAATTTCTCCTCTGCCTCCGTCAAATCTGCTTGAGATGCAGGAATCTGAAGAGGAAGTTTCATATGGGGTCGCATAGAGTACTTCGCAGCTGAAAATTAAAAGTCAGGATACTGATGAGGAAGAATATCAAGAGGTACAGGAGGAGTAGATCGACCTCTAACTGGTTCAGAAGAAGAAGAGTCGGTATCCATGCCATTATAACTGGTATCGGATCTTAGAAGCATGATTAACGATTACTATCTTTACTTCCCTGAAGCTAATACCTCATCCGTGGGAATTACAAGTAAACAGCAACCAATCGCGCAGGTTCCAGTTTTGCTACCTCCACCTCCGGTGCAGAAGGTGCTGTCTCCAAGGGTCATTACCTTCAGAGATGACTTTCCTGACCGTGAGGTTAAAGATCAACCCGAGGAAGGGGAACTGAGCCAAGACGATCCTGTGGGCGTTGAATGGGATCAATACATTGTTCCATCACCGTCACACTCCAGTAACATCTCCTCCAGACGATATCATGGGATTCCATGAACTCATGGAAAAAGCTTCTAAGAGATTTGATCTTCCTATTCCAGTTAAGGAAACAGAATGTTTCCTTTATGATTTTAATGAGTCCTCTAGAAAATCGATAAGGATAATTCCCATGGTGAAACATATTTGGGAGGACGGTTTGAAAATTATGAAACACCCAGCTTCTGTCGCAGCCTCGGTTCCCAGAACTTAGAAAAAGTATTGGGCTCCTGAAACATCTCCAGCATGTCTTATTGGTCATCCCCGGCCAGACTCTGTGGTGATGCAAGCTGCACAGAGACGATCAAGGAATCCATCGGCTACATGCTCAGCTCCTCCTGACAAGGAAGGGAGGAAACTGGATTGAACAGTCAACACTTTGCAGTCATGGCAGCGGCGTCCATTAAAGCGTCAAATGCTCTCACCATTTCAACAGGCAAATGTGGTCTGATATAGCTCCTCTTCTATCACATCTCACACTTATTTTGCAAGACGGAGCTAGAGCAGCTTCAGAATCCATAGATACAGCCATGGACATTTCAGCGGTGGCGGAGCCGTAGCACTTCGCAGGCAGGGATGGCTTAAGGCTACTTCATTCAGACTGGAAGTGCAGACTAAAATAGTAGACCTGCCCTTCGACAGAGAATATTTGTTTGGAAGCCACGTGGATGATGCCCTGCAAGGGATTAAGAAGGACCAGGATACGACGAGAGCATTAGGTTCACTGCAGCCAGGCAGATTTCATTCTTTTTTGTGGCAGAGAAACAAGAGGACACTTTCAGCAAAGATCGTCCTATCAGTCCAATAGATATCAGCCGTGTCATCAACAGGGGTACAGTCAGTATACAAATACTCAACAGTTTCGACCCTCAAATACATCTTACCAACAACAATCCAGACGAAAGTCTTCAACAAGAGGAAAATTGCAGGACGCCAATCGAAGGCAGTGACAATTCCAAGGAGCCAACCACCTTGTCATTTCTAAGCCACCATCCGAACCATTACCTTTTTTCACATTACCATCAATGGCTGTCTATAACATTGGACAGATGGGTGCTGGAAATAATACATCAAGGTCACACCCTAGAGTTCAACTGCAAACCACCAGATCGTCCTCCTTACGACACAGACGGTATCTCAGATTCGCGGTGGCGGGCGCCACTACCAATTCAAAGTGTTACCCTTAAGTCTCCGATCCGTGCCAAGAGTATTCACAAAATGCATGGCGCATTTCGCAGCACATCTGAGACCGCAAGGCCATCAAATATATCCATATTCTAGACGATTGGTTGATAAAGGGCACATCGTGGCAGGATGCTTGAAAGTCTTTGGATTGTTGCATAAATCTTTTCCAGTTTCTGTGGTTACGGATAAACATAGAAAAATCCTCTCTCATTCCGTCCCAGTCTCTCCAATTCCTAGGAGCTTTACTGCAAACCAGGGAAGAAAAAGCGTACCCTTCAGAAGAACGTATTCAAAAGATTCTGAAGCTGACACATCTAAAGAAAAGAAAGTCCATTTCGGTAAGGATGTTCAAATCCTTGTTGGGGATGATGTCATCCTGCATCCCCTTAGTTCCAAATTGCATGCTTTACATGCCGCCTTTGCAAGAACTTCTAGGCCTGCAATGGGTGCAACATCAAGGTTCCTTCGCGGATCGGATCGTCATCAATCCCCAAATGAGGAAGGCGCTGTCATGGTGGGGAATAAGACGGAACTTAACAGAAGGGTTACTCTTTGAACCTCAATCTCCCAGTTTTATAATGACAACGGATGCTTCATTGCAAGGATGGGGAGCACATCTTCAAGACCTAGAAATACAAGGTCATTGGAACAAACAGGAGGCTCAATTGCACATCAACTTATTGGAACTGAAAGCGGTGTTCTTGGGTCTCCAAGCCTTTCTCCCCAGGATTCACATTTCTCCAGTTCCAGTCAGGACAGACAGTACAACAACGATGTTTTATTTAATAAAACAGGGGGGGGGGGGGGGACAAGATCGAAGCCCCTATAGGAGCAATCTCAAGAAATCTGGAAATGGCTTTTGATGCACAATATCTCTCTGCAGGTTCAGCATGTCCCCGGAATACACAACATAAGAGCAGATTCACTAAGCAGATCAACAAGTGTTTGCCACGAGTGGGAGCTCAATCAGGATCAACTCAATCGAATATTTCGCCTATGGGTCACTCCAGCTCTGGACTTGTTTGCCACTCGAAACAACAAAAAGTGCAAACAGTTTGCAAGCAGATTCCCTCAGCCAGGATCTTGGGGCAATGCTCTTCAATTACGCTGGGCAGGGATGTTCGCTTATGCATTCCCCCATTTACGCTGATCCCAAAGGTGCTCAGGAAAATGAGATGGGAACCGTGTCATTTAATTCTGATAGCTCAGGTATGGCCGAGACAGTTCTGGCTCTCGGAGCTTCTCCACTTATATGTGACTCTCAGAGTGCAGTTTCCTCTAATCCAGGATTTGATTTCCATGAACAAGGGGCAAGTTTTTCATCCACAGTTGGCCTTGATGAACTTGTCGGCATGGACCCTCAGGAGCACGAATTTCACTACTTAAACATTAATGATGAATGTCGAGACATACTCTCTCATTCTCGGGCAATTTCTACAAATAAAACCTATGTAGCGAAATAGAAAAGGTTTTGCCAATGGTGTTTGACACAATCTCTTCATCCCTTGCACTCCTCTCCGGAGCACGTTCTCCCTTATTTGTTACATCTCGCTAAGTCAGGTCATTCTCATGCATCAGTCAAGGTGCATCTTGCTGCCGTTTCAAGATATCGCAGGAAACCAAGTCATCCATCTCTTTGGTCTCAGAGTGATAAAAGAATTCCTGAAAGGATTGTTCAGGGTTTTTCCTCCAATATGACAACCATCAGTTCCATGGCAACTTAACACGGTCTTGGCGCAATTAATGAAACCTCCTTTCGAACCGATTCACAAAGCTGAGTTACAGTTTGTATCTTAGAAAGCTGCTGTTCTTCTGGCTCTGACGTCAGTGAGAAGGGTCAGTGAAATTCAGGCTTCTCCATCACAGAGCCTTTTCTTCAATTCAAATCGGACAAGGTGATATTGCGAACAAACCCTAAATTCATTCCGAAAGGTCCTTTGGATTTTCACCTCAATGAGCCTATTGTTCTACCAACATATTTTAAAGACCCATCGTCAGCAGCAGAAAAATCTTTGTACTCATTAAATGTCAATAGATGTTTAAAATGTTATATTGACAAAACAAAGTCCTTTAGAAAAACAAGTCAGTTGTTAATTGCATTTTCTGGTCCCTGGAAAGGTTTGGCTTTGTCAAAGTCTAGCATTTCCAGATGGATAATGTCAGCTATTACTTTGTGTCACAAGAATTCTGGAAATCCTTTATGCTCGACGATTCTAGCTCACTCAACAAGAAAAATGGCGACTTCAGCTGCTTTGTTAGCGAGATTATCGCTTCCGGTTATTTGTAGAGCAGCAACATGGAAGAATGTCCACACGTTCACCAAGCACTACTGTTTGGATACAGCCTGGAAGGTAGATCCAGCAGTTGGATCAGCAGTGCTACGTCACCTGTTTCATTAAGATACTTACCTTTCAATTCTTGTTGATTATCTTTGCTTAAATATTACATTGAATTGCTCTCTTTATGTCTTTGATTTTTTTATGTAATATATTATATTGAGATGCATGCTGATTCAGACATTATTTTATATCTTTTGGAATGTGTATATATTTTGGTTTCTTAAACAGGAAGCAGAGCCTGACGAAAAAGGGTGCTACCCTAGAAACACTTCCTTTTGAGAGTACTGCTTTCTATTCTGATACAAGCATGTGAATCTATGTAAGATTCAATACTGGAGAAAAAACAATTTACTTACCTGTACACTGTTGTTCTCCAGTATTGATATCTTTCATAGATTCACAAACGACCCGCCCGCCTCCCTGTTTCTCAGGTAGACCATTTTTGTTTATCTCGGATTACTTCATTGGCTCACACTTTGGGCTGTTGGAAATCTGAGGTAGGATGGCTCTGCTGGGGAGTGTGATCTCAGGGCTAGCGTCTTATTTGCTGACATTTGGTCCACGTAATGATGACACTGGGATACCAAAGTCTATAGTATCTATGGAACTTAGGCAGTTTTTTTCTTTTGCTGCCTTCTATTTCCTTTACTGTGAGACTCCCACCATGACGACGGGGAAGATACAAACATGTGAATCTATGAAAGATATCAATACTGGAGAACCACGGTGTACAGGTAAGTAACTTGTTTTTTGTGGTTTTCAGACTTCTGCAACACCATTCACCTTAGGCTAACTCTTAGGAATCACCGCCCACGTGAAGATGGAAGCGGTTGGTTCAACCACGCTTGTTCCAGCACCCATTAACAGCTTCCAGCAGCCCTTAAAGTGCCACGATCTAGAAATGAAATGAAAGACTGTAGGCTTTTCTTCAATAGCACGATAAATAAGATGAAGAAAGAGATCAGAGCAAAAGGTTGGGAAGAGCAGGAAGTAGCTGCAAATTGTGGAGACATCGTCTTCGGATACCACTGTTCCTGCTGACAAATGGGTGGAACACTTTTCAAAAGTGTTTAACTCAAGAGATATGCATGGTGTGCCTCAACTGCAGGAAGCCGTGGTGAAACTGAGGGGTTCTCCCACTGCTCTAAGTCTATCCAAATTCAATAAGTGAGCAACGCTTTGATGACTAGCCTATCGGGCAAGGCCGTGGGGCCAGATGGTGTACCAATTGATGTTTTTACATCTTATATATATCTCATATTATATATGGGCGCCATTGTTGACAAACGTGAACTGTGCCAATATTATAGGCACAATTCCACATACTTGAAAAGAGACCATCATAGTTCCCATTTTTAAAAAGGGAGAGAAAACTCTTACTATCTGCTATCATTCCATACGGCTTCTTGACTCAACTTTGAAAATATTGGACAGAGTCCTACTCACAAAGCTTGAGGCCTGGGATGAGGAAAGTGGGACTCTCTCGGAGATCCATTATGGATTCCGCCACAGGTTAGGAACGGAGGAGCTGTATTGTATTGCATTGCGGATTTATAAACTTCGTAGGCACAAAAAGGCTTCCCAGTGCTGCATGAGTCATAACTTGCATCATTGTGCCTCTAAGGCTGTACGTTGGGCTAATGAGGTTATAGCCAGGTTTTGAGCGGTTTTCTGAATGTATTCTTGTTGGGTTCTTTTCTTAATTCAGTTGGCATTGAGTTCCATACTTTGGGGGATAGATGAGAAAAAGATCTTCCCTCCTCATCTGGTCCTTTGAATGTGCCGTACCCTCAGGAGTCCTGCATTGGAGGATCTTAAAGTCCTATTTGGGGTATAGGGTTATAGAAGGGCCCTAATCGGGAGGCATGTGGTTGATTCCCCTGTGACTTAGTGCCTTACATGTTTTTCTTTTCTCAACTGGGAGCCAGTGCAGGATGGCCAAGGTGCTTTTTGCCGAAGTGTATTTGGGTAGCTTAAAGATGATATTTGCTGCAGTGTTTTGGACTACCTAGAGTCTCCTAATAACCGATTTGGGTGAGCCCATGTACTGGGAATTCACATAGTCTAGATTTTATGGGTAACAGATCTAGGAATTTATGTAAAGTTCTCAGCATGGCATAGCAAGATGTGATCAGTTTTTGTGCTCTGGCGTCCATAGATAGGGAGCTATCTAGCCACATGTCCAGGCTTATTATGGGGAGCAAGGGAGTTGGAGTTCCCAGGCACTCTGGCCAATCGAGCGTTGCTTGTGGAGTTGAATTTTTCCCCAAAGTATCAGTTCGGTTTAGTTTCAATGAGCATTTCGCCATCCACTGTGTCACTTTCTCTAGGCAAGGGACCTGTTGGGGTACTGTCTCTGGGGCAAGGGAGACAACCAATTGTGTATCAAGGCATAGGAGACAATTAACACCCCAAATTCCTTGACGATGTCTGCCAGCAGCTTCACATAACTATTACAATGTGTGGGGCTAAGTGCAGATCCCTGCGGGGCCCCACACTTCAAAGGGGCGACCTCTGAATGACATGGGGGTTCATAGAGCTGGAAGGACCTATCTTTTGGGAAGGAAGAAAGCCACTTTAAAACGCCCTTTTGTATTCAGATTTCCCTCATCCTAAGTACAAGGTTCTTTTGGTCGACCGTGTTGAATGCTGCACTCAGTTCGAGGAAGATGATGGCCTCAGACCCTCCTTTGTCCAGCAACATTTTTACCTCCTCTGTTTTGGCTTGTAGTGTGAATTCCCTTCTGTATCTTGGACGGAATCCGGTCTGAGTAGAGTTAAGGAGGGAGTACTCTTCTAGGAATAGAGATAGCTATTGATGAATGTTTTTCCAATGCTTTCCCCATGGCTGGAAGCAAGTATATGCATCTGTAGTTCCTGACACAAGCGGGGCCAACATTAGGTTTTTTTTAACAGCGGTTTGACCACTGCATGTTTCTAGGCTCGGGGGACTGTTTCAGCAGAAAGTGATAGATTAACAAGATCCAGGAGAATGGGGAAGATTTCTGTTGCTCCATGAAAGAGAAGGTGAGGTTAAGCCGGGTCTACAGGAGAGCACGATTTAACTTTTCTGAATAAGGCTGGGAGTGCTTTTTTGGTGATCAGGGAAACATTTGAGACTTATCGCCTCTCCAAGCAGTGCTTCAACCTCCACCTGTTAATGGGGAAATACATCAAGGCTAACAAGCATTGGCATATCCAATAGGTCTCGCTTTTGGGACCTTATAAGTATTTAGTTATGCAGCACAATATCCTTGGTGCAACAACATTAACTGTTGCCTGGTTAAACACTTATAAGGTCCCAAAGGCGAGACCTATTGGCTATGCCAATGCTTGTTTTGTCATTGGATCCAGATATATAGTACAATAAGTAACGTTCCACCTTCAACAAGCCAGAACTATTGGCTATTTCCAGTCCTTTAATTTGATTTAACTGCTCAATGCATTCTTGGAAACGGCTGGAGTTGAACCAATTGAAGTTAATACATGTTTAAATTAGTTTATAAAGGTAAAGCCATTACAGGACATTTGGGAGTCCCCAGGTGATGGTGTCTTTTGGTAACAAATATTTACTAGAGACATCTGACTTTAGAAATAGTCCATGTAAGAAAATAAGGTATAGGTTATTCAAGTGTTACAGGGCATTCATGTACTGTTGAACAATTTCATAGCACACATCACACACCCATTTGCTAATTAGCACTTAAATATTATGTGCTATGAGAACCCACCTCAATGGCTTTATTATAAGCACTCTGTCAGGATTGGCCTGCGCCGATAGATTATCAATTACTGCATTTTGTATTGAAACGCTATAGCGTCTCAAATATATAAATACAAGTTACACTAATTTTATCGTCCTTAATGGGATGAACGGTAGAGTGCTTTTCACAAAATAACGTAAAACACAATTAACCACGAGTGGTGTGCAGGAATCTGAGGTACTTTACCTGCGAGGATATTCCCAACAGGTGCTCCAGCGATGCCATCACAACATACCATTGAACCTGTTGCTGGTGGCGGTTGGATGAGCATTGTCAGGCCCACTTTTCTGTGGGTCAGGAATTCTGACAAAAAACCCATTGCAAAGGCAACAAACCTGAAGCCAACACTCGTAAACCCATTAGATAAGAAAAATGGCCATACTCTGGCGACGAATCTGCCCTTCAAGGATTACGAATAGCCCCTAAATCCGTAATTGCCACACTGGCACAATGCTAACTGAAAAAAGAAAATTATGCATTCGGCATGTGGAAAAAAAGAGCAGAACTGTCTGCCAACTGTGTCACTGCTGCCCGCTGCGTTTACGATGTGTAAAGTTGTGTGCTTGGATGAGGTTACTGCTACCCCTTTGCAATCGAAACAGAGGCACACTATCAAGCACATCCGTGGGGAACAAAATCAAGTGACATTTAATTAATAATTAAGAAGACAGAAGGAGGCGCACATTTATTTTCAGATTGTGTTTGGGTTTCTCCACCAGTCGCAGTCCTCGGGTCAAAAGCCAACATTTAACCCCTTCGATGCTCATGACGGAACGGTTCCGTCATGAGCATCGGTTGAGCTGTGCTCATGACGGAACCGTTCCGTCATGGCCCCGCCCGCGCTCGAACCCTTCAGCACCGCGGGGGAATCCGCGCAGCGCTGAAGGGGTTAAATAGCAGCCTGCTCTGTTTTTCTCGTGGACTACTGCTGCTGTGATCCAGGATGCTCGCATATTGATGTACTAGTCAGCCCATGGCCTACAGCTGGTCTTTGAAAGTGACCTTGATTTAACTACTTGTGGCATTTGGTACATTTTGGTACATTTGGTAAAGTTATTACAAGATAGGTGTGAGAACAGCCCGCATTGGTGTGATAATTATCTCCCGTTCATTGTAGTTAAAAACAGACATAATGTGAAATTAAAATTAAACATAAAATATCATTTTAAGGCACTGTGGTTGCATGTCTAACTTAAATGAAGTTATGGGATATTTGTTAATCGGCTAGAAGTCTGATCATGTTCGGGAGGTCAGCATTTAACGTATGGGGGAACCTAGTGTAAAAGAAACTGGTGCCAAAGGACAACAGTACGCGCTCTAAGGTAGCGTGTGAGCCAGAGCAGAGAGATTGGAAATTGCTCAAGGGTAGCATGTGAGCGAGAGCTGGGAAATTAAACATCAAAGTATGCTTAAAGTCAACTTAATCGTAGCGGCGTGCGGCCGGTCAAGAACAGGAAAGCGGCTAATAGGGGATGCAATAAACAGTCGTAATGGGTCAAATTATTACTCGTATGGATAGCGACGCAGCAGGCCAGTGTACACACTGAAATGGTAGCGTGTAAAGAAAAAGTAACTACTAGAGTTAGCTAAGAGGTTTCATATTCTCAAGAATGCACGACTGTTCTAAGCGGAAGAAAGACGGCTTTGGATAGTGAGGCAGGACTTACTTGGCGGTCGTTTAGAAGAATGGCTCGGGTAAATCCTCGATAACAAACAGTGAGAGAGCCACACGGCCGTGAAAGTGACGCGGCCGCGAAAGTGATCGCGCTCTGTGGTGGGGGAGGGGCAGAGCGAGGCGCTTGGGAGAGCAAGCGAAAGGAAAGCCAGATGGCGCCTGATCGCACGCTGTAAGGGTGCCGTGAGGAAAGCAAGATGGCAGCTGCGCGCATGCCCACGCGCGTAACCGCAAGCTTTAGGCTACAAGCAAAAGCTTGTGGTCGGATTTCTGAAGCCCACTCACTAAATGTCTCGCCAGATCAGCGCATGCGCTGGCTCAGGCGAGACCTAAAGACGAATCAGTCCACATGGTCTTTAACCAGTACCTTCGACCTAATGAACCATTTGAAATTATGGCAGCTGATGTAATCTACGGGCGTGAAGAAGCTTTTAATTTTCACCCTTAGGAGCTATCATGAGGACACGTCTGCTAGGGTTCGATATGGCATGAACAGGACTGTACAGAATAGATAGGACTATCAAGAGGGGTTAAACAGGGGTGTGTTTTGTCACTCTTTTTATTATATATATATATATATATATATATATATATATATATCACAAAGTGTTCATCTTGCAGAGCTTGTAAGTTTGGAATCAACAAAACTCATTATGTTACTCCATTCTGTGAGAAAGAGATCACAATCAGAGGCAGCTTCAACTGCAGAACTGAGTATGAGGTGCATGTCAGAATTCTACAACACTTCAGAGCCATTATTAATAATGATCCGGCATACCCAGTCGCAAGACATTTTAAGATGATTCACAATAATGATGTGAACTGTCTTACAAATTATGTAATGGACGCCATTCCCAAACCCTGTAGGGGTGGTAACAGAGAACGCCAATTAAGACAGTTGGAGACCCGTATGATTCTCGAGTTCGATAGCAAATACCAAATGGCCTCAATAACACAGAGGATATGCATAATTTTCTTTGATAATACTGTTAAGTAGCGACATCATGAAGGTTCATCATATGAAATAATTAAAGAGAATCTAAAACATCAAGATATATATGGATGCAATGGGCAGAGACCTTTTAATCATGAAGCAATGATTTTAAGTGTTTTAATTGCTGCCTTAATTTTGTAATGTGATGAATTTTAGCATAATTTAAAAAAAATCTTTTTGGATGTTTTAAATAGTATTGACTGAAATAAAGTTTTTACTGTTAATAACAGGGTAGAATTTTGCACACACAGTATTAGGCACATTAAGAATTGGCACTTTTTTTCACTTTTTTGCACATTGAGTTTTGCTGCTAAGCACCCACGCACTTTAATACATAACATAATAAAATCAACAGGGAACTAAAAACAGGATAACAATATGATGTATTCATACGGATACACTTTACAGCGTAGAAGAGGAGTGAAAACAAAATTTAAAAGGATGATTTATTGCGGCAATTTAAAGGTATTAATAACAACGCAAGTAAACTCATTTGAGGCAAAGATTTTATTTTGGCATTTATGCAAATAAATTAAGTAAGAAGACATTCAATAAGAAATATTTATAAAAGGGTTTTTATGTATGCATATACCTTATTAATTTATAATGGTATATTTTTAGATCTGTGTATTTATACCTGTATATACTTGTGCAAGTATTTTAAATATTTATTTGCATCTTTAATGAATTGTTATGTCTTCTGTTGTTGATTACTGCGATGGTGAAAAATGAAATGATCTTAACAACCTCGTTAATGGAACATAGGCTGCTGAAATAGTGATAGTTTATGAGGAGTGAGGATTAAATAAAAACATCTTGCCAAAGAATCCTGGATCCGCCACTCGGTCTTCGCCGGGAGGAGGTTGTGAGAGTCTGCGAAGGTCTTATTAAAAACATTTTGCCTGATACCCTGTGGTCCGTCTCTCTCTCATCGCCGTATGGAGGTTGCGGGACTTTGTGGATCTTTGGCGATAGAGAGATATATATGTTTCTTAATTAGTCGAGGAAAAGATTGGCCACAGATGGGAAGCTGGCAATGCTGAATTTATAAAAAAGTACCGTGCCGAAGCTCTGCTCAGAAGCCAGTGGCTGTTGCAAATAAATGCCGGTACACTGAATACCAATGTTGACAGACATAAATCCACCTCATGCTCTTTAATCCACTACCTGACAATACCTGTCTCTATATGTTACTCTTGCAAGTTCTGCTTTCTCCTCTTCATGTTTTTCCGTCTTTCTGATTTGTTTGGTGTTCCTTCTCATACTCCCACGAAATATCTGATGCAGAAAAATAAGTGTCGGTCCCCAAAAAATAAGTGCAGGTGGCCCCCCCCTATCTCAAATGAAGCTCTAGAAGCCACCCAGTCCCTGTACTATTGTACACGAATGATGTTGTGCTGCACTCCAGGACAGTGAATGACCTTCATTCTTTATGGATGCCTTCGCTCTCTTTTTGAACGATTTAGATTTTAGCATTAACCTTACGTTATATCTTGTGGTCCGAAAGGCAGCCAAAGTTAGATCCCACTTCATAGCTAATAAAGAATTATTGAGAGTGTAGGAAAGTGCCCCTTTTTGCATGGTTGCCCCCCACTGTTTGCTTGCACTTTGACTTGATGTGCCCTGGGTCCCTGCCAATCGGGTTCCCAGGGCCTGGGTTCTTTCTCAAAACGGTGCCTTTTTAACTACAAATGGTACCTCTCTGGCCACAGGTAAGCCCCTTGTTGAATGTACCCTTGGTACCAACTGTACTGTGACCAGCGAAGGCCCCTAAGGGCTGCAGCACCTATTGTGCCACCCTTAGGGGCCCTGCACCTTAAAACCCACACACTGCCATTGCAGGCTGCGTATTTTGGTGCAGAGAAAAATGAAGAGTCGACATGGCACATCCCTATATGCCATGCCTGCAACCCACTGCCTATGGCCTAGGTAAGTCACCCCTCTAGCAGGGTTCACTAGCACACAGGTGAGGGTACAGTTGCATGAGCACTGTACCCCTACAGTGTCTAAGTCTATTCTTAAACATTGTAAGTGCAATAAGGCGATCAAGAGTATATGGTCTGGTAGTTGGGCGTTACGAACTCCACAGCTCCATAATAACTTCACTGAAGACTGGTAAGTTTGGTAGCAAACTTCTAAGCACATTAAACCCACACTGATGGCAGTGTGGGATTTAATGTAAAATGCAGTTATTGGGCAGCTTAGATATGTCCCCTGAAAAACAACGACTGGAGACTAGCATAATAGAGGGTGTACTCACCCCAAGGAAGGGTCCTATTGGTCCTGACCTTCACACCCCTAAATTTAGTATTTAGGGCAACCCCGAACCTTGCCTCCTCAGATCATAGAAGAAGAAATAAGAAGGACCGAAGAGCCGTGCTGAAGAAGGAAGAAGAGGACACCAACTGCTTTGGCCATAGCCCTACCGGCCTGTCCCGACTTTGACCTGCCAACAGCGAAACCCCAGCGTGTCTTCCCGGAGGACCTGCCATGCCTTCACCAAACCGACTGTCTCCTGTGTGCACCAAATTTGCTTACTCAAAGACTCCAACACAGAACACAGATCAAGGTAGCTCTACGGATCTGCACCCGACGCCCACGGCCAGACTTCAGCTGATCCAACACCACAAGGGGGTCTCTCCAGCGATTCGGACCTAGGATCTGGTGATCCCTGACCTGCCTTGCGCTTCAGACAGACGCCTGCAGCCTCAACCTGAGGGGTCCCATGACAGAAGCTGGTAAGAAGATCGGACTCCTGAAGACACCCCTGCATCCGACGCCCCATGGCCTAGGTGGCCCAACCTGGGGTGTCCCGACATCCCCCCCCAAGAACCCAACTTACCTCTCCTGCTGGTGGTCACCCTCATGAAAAATTCTTGCCCGAGCCTGCAGCTTTCTTCTAAACAAGAGCTCTCCATTGAAAACCACAGGGCTCCCGACATCTCCTTAGCACTCTGCATCCAGCCGCCTCCATGCTGCTGGTGGTGCAGCTCCTGTGCTGATTGTTGGCCCCTGCAGTGCTGATCCCAACTCCTGGAGCCTTGCTCCTTCAACCGAGTGGTCTGCTGATAAGCAGCCCCTGACCGAAGGCCCCCCTAGCACCATTGGCTAATATTTGGCCCCTGCACTCTGCACGCGGCTGCCGTAGAGCCGCTGGTGGTGCACTTTGAGTGCCAACTTGAACCTTGGTTATACCCACAAAGTTATTCTTGCAGGTCATTTACTTACCTGCAAACCAATAAGATTATTTCCTTCCATAGGAAGCAATGTTGTGATTTTTCTTCCAAAAATGTTCCAAGTGTTGAACTGGCTTCTGTATGGAAACCAAAATAACTTGCTTTAAACCTAAAACTGTCTTACTTACCTGTATTTTGTAAGATCCACTATGTGATATCTAGGTATATCACCCCAAGTAGTCAATGTAATCCAAAAGTAATCTATAGTAATTTCCATGTTTTAAAAGTACTTACAAATCTGTAACGATTCTTATTCCATTTCTGTGTGCAGCCTTGCATTTGAAAGAGTGTTTTACCTACCTGTGCCAAGTCCTGCTTGGTTCTAGAAATAAAACATAAGTGTACCTTTTTTATACTTGCCTAATTGGTCTGGATTCTGTCTGAGTGTGTGTAATCAGTCCTTGATTGAGTGAATACAATCAATGCTTAACGCACCCTCCTGATAGGCCTAACTGCTCGACCATACTACTACAAATAGAGTTGTTAGAGATTATCTAATTTAGCCTCGGCTATACCTCTGGAGACCCACTAGACTCTGTGCACCCTATACCTTACTTTGGTATAGTATATACAGAGCCAGCTTCCCACAGAGAGTAACCTGATTCTCATATCTGGGGTTACTGTTCTCATCATCCCTAGATTGAAGGCAACTGCTTACCATTAGAACCCAACAATTTTTTAGCTCAACTGAGACAGTATATAGATTTGCTGCCGAAATGGGGGCTAAACCATCAAAGGTAAAATGTAGATACATTAATCCAAATGCATCCCCATGGCCACACACGTAGCTAGGGTTGGGGTTCTGCGAATCCCAAGCCCCTCCAGAGGGTTGAGAATCATTTTATTTCGCCTATTGGCTTTCCTGAAATCTTGTCCCAACACCATCTGCCTTTCTGAGACTAGCTTACTATATATCACTGATTTTTTTATAAAGGTTTGACACATTTTGTTGTGGTTATAAATCTGGGCAAAACTTGAAACTGGGTTCTCCAAGGCAGTAAGGATTGTAAGTTGTTGGACAACATGAAAGGAACATCTTGCCTTAAATACGTCAGACATTCTATAGCACAATTGGGGGTCCCTGAGTTGCTTGAAAATCAAGAAATCATAGATGGCACGACTAACTTAAGAGTGAAGCATTTGTTTTTCAATCACCAAAAGGCTAAATGAGGGTTACATGAAAATATTAAATCAAGAGTGAGGGAACATTATGTGTTGGTAACTTCACAAGGACCAGAACTTTATTTATGTGTTTGAAACGGTCAATACAGATTTTAGTAGCACATCTTAGGTTGAGTACTTTGCATTTTCATTTATCTATCCCAGTGACTGATTCTTGGTTTCTAAACTGTCCAGTGTGCCCATGTGACTGAATGAAGCATTTTTTGTACACTGTTATTTTACTCATTGTACAGTTTTCCTCTGAGACGGTTTCTCGTTCCTCTATAAGATCTTAAAATTCAGAAGTATCATTTGACAATGCTTTTTATTTAACAGCTCTCCTCTGAAAATATTTGTACGCTAGTAATCAATTTTATTTGCTCGTCTTTGAAAAATTCGAAATCTTATGGAATTGACAATTATTTATCTGTTCCTGATTAATTGTATGCTACGATTTTATCATTGTTTTCTAGCTGTATTTGTTATGTATATCGTGTGGTATGCTTTTATGGCTTATTTACAGCTGAATCAAAACTTTTTTGATTATAATGAGTGCCCATTTTATTCGGGGTCTCTATAGCTAAATTATCTTCACTAGGGTTCTGCGTTTATCGCTACATGGCTATTCTTGTCAACTACTGTTTCTTTCTCAGGTTTTTGGAATCTTTTGGTTCAGCATGAGCCTGATCTTTGAAGTACTGTATCCCTGATCTCAATTCACAACGTTGCTTTTGACAATTCTTATACCATTCTTCCTTCCTGAAGCCTTTTAGCAACAAACTTCAAGAGTGGTAAATCCTATAGTGTGTCAGAATGTTGATGTTTCACTCACTATTATTCTCTTTTTGTTTCCTCACAAAGTTACACGTCGCGGATTGTGTCTTTAGGTGTGATGTGCTACTTTTAAATATAATGCCGTTGCAACATATTTGTGAACATGGACATTCAAGGTGAATATTCATTTTAATGTCTCCTTTCACTGTGGTACTAGACTTGTAGCTTAGACCCTGCGTTTCTTGCTTTGAAACTGTATACTTTTGAGTTGAGCAATCCGTTCTTGCCTTGCAGCGTGTGCACCTGGTCTTGAGCATGGATGAGAATTCCTCGCTGCTTAGTGCATTGAAGAAGCGCAAGGATGCATCTTTCTTGTCCCTTGGGCCACTGGAGCCGTCGGACCGGGCTGAGATTGTCAGACACACTCTTGCCTTGTATGGAAAGAGACTGGATGAATCTGCCTTCAATAATCAGGTAAGCATATTTGATGAATACTTTGGCTGCAGGCGATGTGTTGGAGTTGCACACATGCAAAGTATTGGACTTTAAAGGACATAGAGAGGTATATGAGCCACAATGAGGGGTCATGAATAAGTTGCTTGTATGGAAAGAGATTAGATTAATCAGCCTCTGTTTAAAGTACATGCGAAAGACAGCCTCTCACTACAGGCTAGAGTATTTGTAAAGATAATGGAGAATGGAAAATTAAGCAAAAAATTCAACAAGGCCTTCTGGCAGTGTTACAAAACAAGGGTGACGATGGGCAGTGTAGCAGCTACAAGCCCATTTCTGTCATTAACTCAGACTTTAAGACACAAGCAGAAGTATTTGCAAAGAGGCCCAAAGGGAAGTTTCCAGAGACAGTAAACAAGGTACAGAAGATGGTTAGTGCAGTGTGGATCCTCAAGAGACAACATGAGGTTTCGTGCAGGGAGAGTGGAAAAGAGAAATGTAATTACTCGCACGTGTACTATCGCCAGGGCTGGTGATGCATTAAGCCTACTGTAGACTATTCACAGCTCTGCTATGAGTGGACATCAGATTGCAACTAATTTCCTCATAAATGACCTTCTTGATAGGAGAATAAGTGTTCCCACACAAAGATATGTAATCTTGTATTTCCTCGTATGAGAAAGACAATGTAAACTACAATAGAAACATTCAGTTTCCTTGAGGTTTCTTGAAACCTACATGTATTTAAGAATTCTAACAGGTGCGAAATAGTATGATGAGAGACAACATTGTAAAGCCATGGGACATGATGGAGGTTAGCCCAGGAAATTTTGAAGAAGAAATTTCAGTTGTCGCTGTGGGAGTGTGCTAGAATTAAACTGCTAAATATGATAGCCACCCCTGCTACATTATGTTTTTGGCAATAGCCCAACTCCCCTGCCAGTGGATTTACTATTCAAAATCATAGAAGGCTGGGACAAAGGAGAACCAAGGCTAAAAATATCAAAATGGCATGCCTGAAAATGGTAGTAGGCTAAGAGCTTCAAAATAATATTGTCTAGCTTATCAGTTGCTACCAATTACACTTTATTTAAACAAGAAAGGTAGAGTTAGGCATATAAAGAGTCATGGATGGAGGAAGGATGGTGTGGGGCGACATTCGTGAAAGACTAATACTAAACTATCTGAAATAGTGTAAAGTGGAAGAGGGCACTAAAACTACATGGGACAATCAGAATGGATGCAGGCACATACACTCTTGTGGTGTATTTCAGAGGTGAAAAGAATTATAGTAGATGGATAGATATGACAAGACACCTGTACCATAAAGGACAGTAGACACAGTGAGAGAGAAGAACTTATCCCAACACTAGAGTCGGAACACATTTTGCATTTGACACAGATAGAAGTGTATCCACCATGAGTGCCTCTGCAGCTATAGACACTAAAGAGAGGGTCAAACTAAAATACATCACAGAAGCTAATGACTTTAGAAAGTTTGGCTGCCTGTAGGGGACTAATGGCAGGAGTGTACAGTGAAATTATGAATATGCTACAATAGACAAATGGTGATGGGGTCAAAATCGATAGTGTATACATTAAAGTCAAAAAGGAATTATAACATAAATATGATTTGTCTATGTACAAGAACAGTACGTTTATTTTTAGTATTAGCCTCAATCTATACCTTGCACTGATTTAGAGACAAATAAAAAAAAAAGACAAACATTTGCATATAGTCAATATATGTCGGGATTATATTTCCTTAGCTTCATGATTGTGCATATGTAGGAAAATGGTACAACGGAGGGTAGCGAGTGGCAAACGGGAAGCGGCGTCGCTTCCCATTAGGAAGAGGTGTGGCGCAGCGGCCAGGGCAGCTGACTCCGGAAACCAGGGCCTCACGGTTCGATCTCCGCTGCCGGCGGCAGATCAGCCCAGCACCATGTGACTCTGGGCAATAGCTCGCTTAATCTTTCCGACGGCCCCCAGCGCCTTGACACCTTCAGGTAATTGTTCGCGCTTTAAAAATACTGGACATTTACAATTTGACGACTGTTTGACTACAGGAAGACGCTCCTGCTCCCACCCTGGTTCCAGAAAGTAGGATGGTGAACCAGGGAAGAATGTGGCACTAAAGAGGGACAAATAAGGTCAGATTACAAATAAAATACCCAGTCACTTGACAATTCCTTAAGAATATGGTGTGGAAAATTGAGATGAGGGATCTGAGTCCTGAGGAAGGACGGTCGACCCATAGGGGTGGAAAGATAGGCCGAAACATACTGACAAAGAGCAGCTGAAGGGATGATGATGTACTAATATCCCTTATTCATCACTGGACAGATTAATTGTACCCTATCTAGTGGACGCATTAATAAAAACTATTTAGGGACATCTCTGAGGTAGTTTTAACTAATGTTTTCCTGCACGGTGGATCCCCTCCTATGTTTATATGTCTCCCCCCCCCTCCCCCTCGAACTCATTTGCTCCATCCCAGGCATTGGTCTTCACAGGGATGTTGTACCATGTCCAATGATGAAGCATGACACTATTAGTGGGTGAGGGTAATTTGAAAACACTGTGTGCTTCTTGATTGAGGGTGCACCCTTTAGGTGTGACAACCTCCTTATCCTATTGTGTGTTAAATGTTCCTATATATATCAGGAAAAATTAGTGGTTAGGTTTTGGGGATGAGGTTGATGATAATTTCAGTACGTACATCAATTTGCACACCTACAGTAAGTGACAAATCTTAAATGAATTAGTCAAACAAGTCCCTGTTGAGATGCATTCAAAATATACTGCTAAAGATGTGTTGCTGTAAACTAGTCAAGCCTTTAGCTGCACTCACCAATTTTCTCCAAGCAAACAAATTGTCCCTTTCTTATCACAGTGACAATGAGTCCATTGGAAACTGAGAGGATGTGCTAGCCTCAAAGGTCTGTGCAAAAAGAAAATTTGAAAGGGTTTCTGGTGAATATTCATTAATAATTGTGTTTGTGTTGGAAAGATTACAAATTAACAATCACAAAGGGGACTGGTATGGTTAAATATGCTTTAAAAAAGCACGTGTGATCTCTGATCGAGAACCAATATATGCATACTCTTCCTACAAAAATACAGGAGAAGAGCTTATAAGGTCATAGATTATTTTGTGTAAGTTAAATATATTTATCAAGGTAGGTTGATGTGATAATGATGAGTGAAACAACTATATACAAAGGGATTGAGGCAATACAGTACTATACCTAATCAACCAAATAAGTAGATTAAATTGTTAATCTATGTGTGGTGCACTGGACCAGGAATACAATCACTCTCTACTCCAATTTGAAAGAAACTTTCAAAACATTCATCACTAGTGGTCCAGCACTCACAAAAATGTAAACAATATTTCCAATTAGTGAGAGTTTGGCTACTATATCTACTATTCAATGGTGTTTTTAAATGAAGCCAAACAATGGACAGGGAGGGAAGACAACAAAAGGAAACGCTCTTGTTTAAAAAGAACCCTCACTCGCCAACCAAGTTGGTGACATGCTTCATCATTGGGTCCCCACCAGAGAGGTCGAGTACCTCTCTGGTGTGCTACGACGCTTGGTTACAGCGGAGCTGGTTTTTTTGTGTGATACATGAGTGTGATTGTGAGAAATAGTGAGTTTAAAAGATGCCTCGGTTTATTCCCCAAAAAGTTTAATGGTGGAAAACCAGGCAACAGTAAAAACAAGTGAGTTGGATGTGATCTATCTGACTAAATTGACCAGACGCATCCAATTTGTTATAGTTAACTAAAAAGTGGTCGACATGTTTATGGACCACCAGTGATTTAATGGTAAGTGTGCAGGAAAAACTAGTGCTAATTGCAAGTGGATGTCAGTTTAAATTGCAGCATTAGCACTTGGATGGATGCCAGCAAGATTATACAGTTGCTAATGAGAGAACTGTTTATGAAGGTGTGAAACAGCCACCATGAAATATGTTGTGTTATGGAGACATGAGTGACTACTGAGGTAGTGAATTAGGATAATACAAACATTTTGACGCAACATCTACGCCTGGAAAGTCTTGTAGTAGAGGCCTCCATAAGTGAATTAAACCTTAACTCTTTTCCTAGTTCTCGTTTAAACTCTAAATCAAAAATAATCAACGCTGTGGGCAAGAAATATTTCTTCAGCTGTTTTGCCATTTAGATTATCCAGTATTGGGGTATCTTTCATAGATTCATATGCCTGAATCATTCCCTGTCGCTGAGGCGGGAGTCCCACGGTAAATACAAAAGTAGTGCCAAAAGTAAATAATAGTAGTAGGCTAAAAGAAAAGGCCTAGGGCCTACATCCTAGTAGCCTATTTACATCATTATAGTAAAAAAGAACCAAACTTGATTCTAACTAATCAGCTACCAGCACCCTCTAGAACATTCCCAGCAGAGGCAGTTCTCCTCAGATTTTCACTGCACGTCGTGTGGATGGGAGTCTCCCTGAGTGCCACTCAGTTCTTATAATTTTCTTCAGGATGTCTTCAGGATGTCTGCCAAGAAAGCTCTTTCCAAGCCCTGCAGGACCCGTGATAAAAAAGAGGGTCCATGTGGATGATCAACATAAGGACTGCATTTATTGCCTTTATTGCAAACATGAGGCAAAAAATTGCAAGATTTGCCGTACTTTCCCTACCAAAACTCTTAGGGATAGAGAGGCAAGGCTGTTCTTGTGGCTCAAATCTTCTTCAGCTGAAGAGGATGACCGAGGGTCTACTTCCAGCAAGAGAGCTAGGTCCCATGACAGCGCTTCAAGTGAGGGGATAAAACACTTGAAATCATTCCATGATGTTTCTGACCCTTCACAGAGGTCACCAAAACATTCCTCTGGGTTAAAGCTGTCTCCGTCATCCACAGCAGGCAAGGACTCAAAAAAGGCTTCCACTTCAAAAACTGTAAGTAAAAGCCATGTTAAATCTGTCACCGTGACTACTTTATCCACTATCTCTGTGACTTCTTCTTCTGCCTCATCATCTACGGCTACTATTTTAACTATGGCCATTCAATCGCCTATTTTGTCTACGAAAATCTCTATTTCTACTAAGAAACCAGTTTTTGAGGAGTCGTCGACGAGAAAGTTGGAATCACCGTCGACGACCGCATCGATGTCGAGCTCATTGGTAGTACCGTGGACGAAGTCTTCGCCGTCGATTAAGATCTCATCGTGGACGAAGTCAACACCGTCGACGACTACGGCAACGTTGAAGATCTCATCGTCGACGAAGAGCCTGTTGATGACGACCCCGCCAATGACTACGACCCCGCCTGATCATCAGGGAGCGAGTAGACACTTGCAAACATTATCTCATAGCAATCTGTGTCTGTCTTGAAAGGTCTGGGGATATTTTCTGCCTGAAAAATGGATTGTTCACTTGAACTTTCATTAACATCTTCTTTTACATCCTTTAACAATGCTCCAGAGTTCAGGCTCAGTTTACTTGTTAATGCACACACCATTTGAGCCTATGAATCCTGTGATCTTGGTCTCTTGATTTGGAAAAATAGCATTCTTTTTTTTTGTAAATATTTTTATTGAAATTAAGACATAAAACAGTACACATTGGCATCAGAGTCAGTAGAGCACTTGTCCAGTGCGAGTAGAAGGAAACATTCATGACATGGTGAAAAAGAGTGGGCGCCATCTGGCTTCGCAATACAGTGTTTATCACATTGCGGCGAGCAAGTACGTATCGTCTAATCGTGGTCACTTAAGTCTGAGTCTGAGGTGTCGTCTGGGGGTTCACATATATTCCCTCTATAAGCGTTCCACCCACCCCAGACCAGGGTCCATTTTTTGGGGCAGCCTCTGTGTATGTAGACAGTTTTTTCGACCACCATTGTGGAGTCCATATCTCGGGACCATTGGGCAAGGGTTGGAGCTTGGCTAGAGCCCCACATTTGAGCTATATTGCGCTTCGCTAACATAAGCCCCAGTGTTACCCAGAGTTGCGCGATTCTGTGGAGATCAGTCGGTTCCCAGACGTTGAGGAGACACCTCCGCGGCTCCGGGAGTGTCGGGACCTTGGTCACCTGGGAGAGTGTGCGCAGAATTCCCTTCCAGTACTGGAAAAATAGCATTCTTAGTCTATTATGTGTACTTCAAGCTCACTCTTAACAAGAACAAAATATAGTTTAGAACCATTCTCTCGTTTGATTCTACGGTTTTGCCATTAAATTGTCTTAACCATGAAATAATTCCTCTAGTCTTAGAACTAACTCCCCATATAGTCATACTGGGTAAACCTCAAGTACCTGGATCTTTCAGAGGCTCTGCTTAAAAAGGACAAATGCTTACTGTATGTCAGATTATGTATTTATCACTTATGAAGGACTCACCCCAGGTAACAAAGGCGCAAAGGAGACTTTTGCCAGGTTAATAATTCTGTTGCCATCCAAGGCCACTAACACAAGAGGTGTTCAGCCTCCTGCGAAACATCAAGTTTATTTCCACAAACATTGGTGACTATCTAGAACAGCGATTCGTAACCTTTTGACTTCTGTGGAACCCTTATGAGTCAACATTGCAAGCTGAAAACCCTGCCTAAGCACTTTCTATGTTTCAAACCTCAACACAATGCACACAAATACAGATATACATATACATCAACAAATACGCAAATTATGAAATATTTTATTTAATCCACAAAGGAAAATTTTACAAAAGTCAAATTAAAATTCTAATGGAACAGTTGGAACTTTTGAGAATGTGTCTTTTTCCCAAAACACAGTGATACGCTTGACTCTAGCATATCACTTCATCTTCTAAACTCCTAATGAATGCTTTTCAATTGAAACCACCGGTCATCAATACTAGATTGTTTGTTGAACTTGCACTGATCCCATGAATCAAGCTATGGATGCTAATGTAATATCTAACCTCAAATCTCAGATTATTTCATATTTACAGACTATTTCAAAATTTTAAATTGTACATGTTGCTTTTTTTATGCACAAATGCTTTATTAATCTGCTAATAGTATTTAAATGAGGTACACACATGCCTATTGTTATTGTTAATCAATGGATGCATCTTCTTGCAAGGTGCAGCTTTTTGCCATTAGGCTCTCTGCAACCGATTACTTCTGACCGCGTAGTTTAGGTCTATAAAACGATGGAGGGATACCAATACCAGAGTAAGGAAAAAAGACCTTTGTGGTAATTCTTGTACCTGTAGTACCCACTCCCTTACCTGACCAGTATCCAGCCATCTCCTCATCAAACATGCTGCCTGCTCCAACCTCACTTGGCAAAAAAAATCATGTGGAAACTGGGCAATTTTTTTTTGTGTCGCTAATGCACCTCAGTTGTAGCTCTCTTTAAATGCTCCACTGCGGGCCCAAGTTCCTTGCTTGCAAAGAATGATGGATTTAACCCAGATCTCTTGACTGGGGTTGAATGTTTTGATTTGTTCTGCATTCCGTCCATCAATTGTGTCTTTTGCTTTCTCGCCCTAAGTGCGCCAGGTATGCTCAGACGTGAGTCCTCGGCTCACTGGGCCACTGGAATCAAGCTATCCTGGCTGAAGAGGGGTGAAACCCCGAAACCGGTCCTAGGATGCTTGTTTCCAGTCCAGGGAGGACCTGGCTAGGCAGCTCGGGCTGGACTGTTCCCATGAGGCACAGGGTCAAGACTGATTTGCATCTAGCCATGATTTGTTCTGCATTCCATCCATCAATTGTGTCTTTTGCATTAGTTTCCATGGCACTCTTGCTAAGCTAGTGAGTGCCACATGTATAAAGAGCAGAGTCTAGGCACAAGGATGTGATGCTCACAGTGCAGTCCCTCACACGTATTCGAAGTGACAGCATCCTTCACACAATCTTTTTTGTGTACTTTCTGCAGTGAAGGCTTCTTCGCCCAGTTGTGAAGGAGGCAGAACAAGCACTATGAGAACTAGCATCACCATGAATATAACTTATTTCTGTCCTTTCTGCGTGGCCAATAGTTTGTTCTAGGAATTGGGTCATACGAGGACATGGTCTCTGACTTCAAATGTTGGGCAATGGGCTCCCTTGTGTCAGAGGTAATTTTAGTTGTTAAGTTCTCTGAGGCCAGTCTTTGTACTCTGCTCATGTGGTCACATAAATTGTGAAAGCAATGCAAGAACTCATTCTAGGAGTTGCACTGTTATTCTAATTTTATCTTTAGGAGGTCCACAGTATTTGTGGTTTGTCTGCCAGGAAGGAGCCCATAATCATTCACTAGGTAAAGAGCTCTGAAACGTATAAGAATGCAAAGAAGTTGCAGGGAATCCTGCTTGACACAATGTTTCTTCCTGGGCTGCATTTTGGAGCCTTTGCCACTTTGTTGAATTGTTTGACAAAGCTACCAGATAGTGTACTGTGAGGTATAGAATATTTATGCCCAATATATTCTGTATGGTTTCTTTGGCTTGGAAAATGAAGGCTTTTCCTTTGTATGAAACACACAAATAATGATGAGAGGCTGCTTGCAATACATCTAATCACTGGCAATAGTTCAGGGTAGCACTCAAACCCAACCCATCGTTCTTTGCTCACTATGCCACCTCATTTTGGACCCAGCCATCTGCAAGTCAGCCTTGACCCTGCTCCCCATGGGAACAGTCCAGCCCGAATGGCCAAGCCAGGTCCTTCCTTAACCGGAACATCACCTTTTGCGTGTTTCACATGCTTTTCCTCTGTATCTTTTATTTTCCTTTGGGAATCCTAACCAGACAAACAAAGCAATTGAGGTTTACTATGCTTGTGGTGGTACTTTGTATTTGACTCCTTAAGGGGTGCTACTCGTTAGAAAAGAACAAGATGTAGAGATTCTGATTCACCAAGTTGTCCCTTAGGTAATCCTCTCTTTCATGATGCACCAGCCTCTAGGATGAACTCAATTGCTTCTGTGTGAGGGGGTCAGATGTGGTTCTCCCGTCACATGTTTTTCTCCTGTGCAAAATATTGTCTGCAAACTAATGTAATTTGTGAAGTCAAAGATGGAAATGAATTTATTGAGCTAAAAGCAACTCCATGATAAACAATGTTGCTTCCTTTAAAACTTGTCAGTAGGTTTATTTACAAAATATGAAGTAAATCCTTGGTAGGTGAAAAATCAGGCTCAAACAAGGAACCGCAGGGTTTAGAAGCTAAACATTTATTTGATTTCATTTAGTTTATATGTTTGTGCTGCTTTCACTTCTGAAGGTGTGGTGAGATGGCACCATCTTTTCTTGCTTAATATGCAGTGGACACGTTCATTAGATTATTAAATGAATAACCAGCAATTAATTACAGAACGTGTTCTTGATCTAGCCAACTGCAACACTATGAGAACATGCCAACGTGTTATTTTGCCTGCGGGATGTGTTTTAGTTTAGTTGTACTCCGTTTTGTCTCTATGGAATGTTGTGACTTGCTATGACTTGTTTCCTCCCTTCTATGGCTCTCACATTATTCCTTCTCTTTCAGATGCGGTTGCTTCTGATTAAAAAAGGTTCTCAGCAGCCCCTGTACTTGAAGCTGGTCAGCGAGGAGCTACGAACCTTTGCAGTCTATGAAAAGGTTTAACCTCTGCTACTGATTATACTGTATTTTGACTAGACACCTCTCTCTGCCTCTACCCATATGATGGGACTGTGCCACTACAACCACTGTATCTTATATAAGGACAATACATTGTGCCATCAGTGCCTATTTTAAATTTAAGATCAATAACTCTCATAGGGAAACTATTTTGATCAGGGCTTATAGCTACGGGTACATACACTTTGTGTGGTGGTACTGCCCCTCATCACATCTCCATTGATAACTTTTTTTCTAGATCTATTTTTGTTGATGGCTCTCCACCTCATGCTGTGCTGCACTTGTCTAGTGAGTCCATCACATTCTTACTTCTGCCGGTCACTCACATATCTTTCTTGTGTTTCTTCTCAGGTGTCTGAGAGGATCAAGAGTTTTCCAGCTTCACTTCCGCCACTTATGCAACATGTTTTGGCAAGCTTGGAGCAGGAACATGGTCATGAGACTGTCACCACCTCGCTGACAGCGCTATATATTGCTAAGAATGGTAAGGAGCATATTTATAAATATGTCCTAGTCAAATCAATCTTTTGTATAGATTCTGAACAAGTTATAAATGCAGAACACAGAAGATCTTAGCTCTTAACTGAGTTCTTGGAAGGCACCAGTGATCCAGCGGACTACCAGCTTGGGTTACTTACAAACCATATACTCACCTGAGCCCATAAACATTCATACATAAGCTAGTAATGTACCGCTGGGATCGATTTTGATATACCTGCGTGATTTATTTACCTTTACGAATTCTTACCAACCTGATCTCGTTTGGTTATAATTTACTCTGGTCAATAGATCTAGTTGTTAGTTGAATAGGTAGAAATGACATACATTTTATTCTTCAAATGACCACAGACTCCGAGTTTTAAAAGTTTTATCTGATCAATAATTTTGTGAGTCAAAACACCAATTACATGTTATACACCGTTTTCTTCAGACAAGAATCAAGAAAAGCTCAAAATAAGTCTCAGTTAAAATATAATGATGACAGTACTCTCCTCGATTCTTCAGCGATCCCCTTCTAGTATGTGCCTCCTCGATTCTTCCGCGATCCCCTTCTAGATGATTGGATTCTTCTTGAGTATTCGATCAGCTCACGGGCAGTATCTTGGTCTCTCGTGTAGGGTCTTTGTGACCTGCAGCATCAGCGAGTGGTGTAGGGTCTGTGACATCTAACTAAGTAAGCTACCTCAGTTATACTATTCTTTACTCATGTTCCACCCCCAAATGTTTCAATATCGTGAAAACCCCTACTTCTGATAGAGCAAGGGAAGAGGTCATCACACCATGCTAAAAGTAATACTTTTTACATGCGCAGTAAGAATCCTGTGTTTTGGCAGCCATTTTAATGACACTCCATTTTTCAATTTCAAGTCTTTATTTCGATTTTCATCAGAAATGACAACATATGAAATATTAAACAGTTTATAAAAAGGGGGATACAAAGGGGGAGAGAAGGAACCTAAATCACATCATAAACTGCAGAGATGACATACGTAGCAGCGACAATATAAATAAAAATTACATTTTTTTTGTAAAGTGATGATAGGTGTTAAAAGGTGTCCAAATGATCAAATAAGATAACAATATAAATAAATATTTCATAATAAAAGTCATCAAAAATGTTAAAAGATGACCAAGTGATCAGATGAGGCGTAATTTGTGTGCACGAATAATCCAAAACCAGTGGAGAAATTTTGCAACTGCTATAGTCACAGGTTGTGAGGTGTTAGTTTTAAGAGACCGCAGAGCCTCAACACCTGTCTGAAGACCCAGCAATAAACAAATTGGTTTAAGCCAGACCTGCCTTGGAATTTTATACTCCGGGCAAATAAGTAGGATATGCGCGATATTTTCCCGTTGAGCTACACAAAAGGGGCAATCCGGGTTAAGGCCTACTCGCCATTTGGCTACAAAACTATTGATAGGAAGAGTACCCACCCTGAATTGGTGATAGCGCTTCCTATCCTCCACAACTGTAATGCAGTCCCAGTAGTTTTCAAACAAGGGGCTGTCCTTTTGAGCCAAAAAATCCGAAGTTAAAGACGGGCCGATGCTTGAACCAAATCTTCTTTCTGAAACCACTCGCCAATTCTTTTAAGATTTTTCTGGGGGGGGAAAGTATGTAGAGTGGGCTCCTCCCATAAACTTACTAGGCCCATAGTAAGATAAAGTGACCTGACCTCCCTCATCCATGCAATCTTATGCGCCTTGTCAACCCCCCTAACGTCCATAAAAGCCCGGGCGTACTCTGAGAGTTCAGGAGTAACCCAAAGCCGCCTCCAGTAGGCCACTGGACGATATTGTGCGATGTCCTCTAAATACAAAACCCCCAAATCATAATAAAGGGGTATGAGGGGGGTGGATGCTGGAAGGCCAGTAATAATACGCAAAAACTTGCTTTGGGCCCTAGTCAACTGGATAAGATTACTATGGCCCCACAATTCAGCCCCATAAAGGATTGCCAAGCTTATCTTGGCATCATATATTTTGAGGGCTGGTATCATGGGTCTAGTATGAGACAGGTGAAGCTCTTTAGTTAGTGCACCAGTTAACTGTGCGTGCTTGGTTAGGACTTGATCTATATGCGGTTTCCATTCTAGCTTCGACGCAAGAGTTATACCCAAGTATGAAAAAACCTTGGTCTGCTCTAATTTAATTTCATTCATCAACACTGTCCCTCTAACGTGTTTGGTTTTGTGCAAGACCATGAATTTCGTTTTTGTTACATTTACAATAAGCCCATGGTCCTTACAGAAGACTTCAAACACGTCAATAGCTTTTTGTAGGCCCTGTTGTGTTTTGGAAATTAATAAAGTGTCATCTGCAAACATCAACAGAGGGATCAACTTACCATCCAACTTTGGAGCGTCGGTGGGAGTTTCCTTAAAATAGTTGATCACTCTGTTGATGTATAAGGAAAAAAGAGTCGGAGCTAAAACGCATCCTTGGCGAACACCCCTGGCAATTGGGAATTTATCTGTGACACTGCCTGATTGATTTCATCTGACTTGGGCAAAATTATCCTCATGTAATTTCATTAAAAAGGTTAAAATGTCTGTAGGCATGCCTTGATCTTTAAAAACTGACCACATTTTTGCTCTAGGGACTAAATCAAAAACTGATTTAAGATCAACAAAGGCTGCAAATAACATACCATCACCCAATTGGACCACCCGCCAATAAATTAACAGAAACCTAAATACCTGATCTATGGTACTTGTGTGGCTGCGGAAGCCTGCCTGAAGAGGTGATAGAACTTTCTCCTCCTCGATCCAACCTTGGATCCTTAATAGGACAAGCCTAGCTACCACCTTCTGTATGCAATCAATTAGGCTTATGGCCTATAATTGCCTGGATCGGAGCGCTCACCCTTCTTAAAGACCGGAATAATCTGGGCGCCCTTCCAGGTATAAGGTATGGGTGAACCGTTAGATATGCAGTTAGCTAGGCACAAAATGTAAGGTGCCCATAGTTCCTTGTCATGCATAAACAAATCAGCCGGGACCGAATCTAAACCTGGCGCTCTACCTTTTGGGAGAGAATTCAATACCTTATGCACCTCATTTAAATAAAAACCAGAGGTACTATATCCGTATTTGGGGCAGTGGTTGCTGTACAACAGCCCTCTTGTACCTCAATGGGTGCAAACTGAGATGCATAATGCGAAACCCACAAATTAGGTGGCACATAGTTTATTGGTTCTTCTCTTTTTGTACCCCTACCCCACCTGATCAGGTCCCAAAAGGAACACATTGATCGTTCTTTACTGGCGGAATGGAGGTCCCTCCAATAGTCCTGGTCCCATGCTCGTTTGGCATCATATTGAGCTTTTTTATAAGATGCACGAGCATTCCTGATACAAACAATATCCTTAGTTTTTACTGCATCTGACAGGAACTGATATGCAATCCTACAATATTTCCCATATCATTGGTCCTCCTTTCTGGGTAGTCTATTTGGTCTGGCATGAGTCTGCTTAATAAAAAAAGCACCGAGTTGATTAAAAAAATTAGTATGGATAGTATTTACATTACCCATATCTTCCTTCTGAGCAATACAGTTTTGTAAGGCATTAATAGCGTTAATAGTTAAGTTCCTCATAGTTAAAATCTGCCTCTCATTCCTTAGACAATTAGCCCATTTGACACGCCTTGAATCATTGGATTGGACGACTTCAACCTTCCTCGGAGAAACCTCCTGACATTTGGTTTTAAATAATTGAAATAAGAGTATTAGGGGGTCATGATCACTCTCCACTCTTTCCACCACTACCATATCCTTAATACTAGACCAGTGTTCTTTGTTGGTAAGTATATAGTCAATGCGGCTTTTGCGGAGACAATTATTGAACGTGAAAGCCCCATGTTTATCGGAAGCTGATCTGCCATTAGTTGCAGGTAGCCCTTGGCCAATACAGAGTACCTTAAGCTGTAGTGCAGCCTCCGGCCATTTCTTAATTGGCGAAAGTGTCAAGTGGGGGATATTCCAGTTACTATCCTCGTCTAGAGTAAGATCAATATCATTAGTGTCCAAGGGTTCGAAGCAGCAGTTAAAATCACCCGCTACTATGACATTGCCATTTCTACAATACATGTCAAGAAGCAGTTCCAGCTCTTCCACAGTATTCGAAGATTTACCCCCTGGCAGCCCTCTGGCATAAATGTTAAAAACATAAAAATCCTTTTGACCAGGGCACTGGACTAGAATAAGTAAAATATCATGACTTTTGGAATCCAATTGAATCAAATTATACCCGCTATCCTGTTTAATCCATGTTAATAGTCCCCCCCCCCCTTAGCCCTTCCATGGGGGCTGGGAACAGCTGGAACGTAGAAACTAAGATACCCAGGACTATAGTCTAAATCAGTCGACCAAGTTTCCTGTAGTAGTATAATATCCCTGTTGTCAAGGAAATTAGACCAATCAGTTAATGCAACTTTATTCCTAATCCCTGCCACATTCCAAGAGATTAGGGACGAAAAAACATTAGCGTCGTCCCTACCTGGGATACCTCATGGCAAGACATCCTGCAAGACTCCGGTAGTTTGGTCCCCAGGTTGCACTGGGCAAATATCACCATGTGAGCCACCCCCAGATGAGGCATTTTTTTCACCAAGCAAAACGACAGTATGAATTCCTCGTGGACCTAGATCTTGACCATAGCCAAGTCAATCATTACAGTCTAATGAGCTCAGCACCTCAAATCTATTATTTACTGGGGTTGCTCTAACATATTGATCAAAACGAGAAGCAAAATCTCTCCCTCTAGGAACTACTTTGGGATGAGGAGGGTAGAAATACCCCAAAGGCAGGATATTCATACAATCTTGGTGTATCCTCAAGGAGCTTGTCTGTCTTAGGATGTGATCTACCAATTGAGGAGATGCAAAATTAACCACTATACAGTCTCCCTCCAAACTCTTTTTAGTATCTCTCACCCTTCGGACCATCTTAAAATTAGTATAGAGGTTATCACCCTGCACTGTTCTAATCTTCAAGTAGTGTAATACTTTGTTTTTAAGTGAAGACCAGTGTTCCTCCCTGCCATCTGATGTTTTGGGAACATTGGCAAGAATAATGGAATAGGGGCACGCCTCAGGGGGAAGATGACATTTTGGGTGTTTCTGAATAGTGTGGTGAGTACCATTTGGACTACTCCTGATTATCCTACAGCCAGAGGTAGTGTCTCTTTGATAAATTGGAATAATAGGTGCAATAGTTGTCTGGGGTGCAACCTGTTCTCTAGATACATGCACTCCACTGTCCAAGCAGTTAACTGGTGGTGAGTGAACAGGAGCACTATCAGGACGTATAGCCGTTAATTGTGTCCCTAACTGAGAGCCCTGTTGATTTAATAATTGTCTTCCCAAGGCTATTAATCTGAAGTCAATTAGCTCAAGTTTTTCCATAACAGGAGTGATCAAAGCCTTAAGGCGCTCCTCTAGGATTCCCATGAATCTAATCATAGAGTCGCCCTCAGTAGGATTTTCTGAAGAGGAGATCGTTTGGGGGCTCTCTACAAGAGACTTGGGGTGATTGACCTGGGTCAATTTGGCTTTCTACTTGAAGACCTGGGCCAAAAGTAGAAGGATTTTTCCTCGCTTGTTTGGCGTTTGGTTTACTAGTCTTACTGGCACTAGCTGCCTTCCGCTTCCTTTGAAGTTCTTTAGGTCTGGTAACTTGCTCACCCCGTGCCTGCCTGGTACGTGTGTTTGAGGAAGGAGGTAGCGGGCTAATAACAAGGGGGCAAGAAGTGTTTTAAATATTAGCCCCCCTAGACATAACAACGTTTGTTAATGCAACAGGATTTTGGGACAATTCCGTGGGGGTTTGTGAACTTCCCAGAGGGACAATAGGTGGCACAAGATTCATAGTTGTAGTGATGTTACTCGATGGGTCTAGGGATAACCTCCTCTCAACCAATTCTATCTCTTTGGCCACAGCAGTTTCAGCCCGTTTTAGAAACTCATCAAGAGTCCCAGACCCCCCCTTTGACGTTTCCAGTAAATTTGGCCATATTAAGAGTAACTTACACAAGATATAGAGAGAACAGATTTCACAAACACAAATAATGATCTCCCCACACTATAGGGTCACTTCACAATAGAGAACAGGAGTCAATAGAGAACTTATCTGGGTGCAGGATTTGTGGAATATGGTCCAGGGCCGAATTACAATATATAAGGGAAATGGCCCAGCCTCATCCGGCCTCGGACGGCTGCAGACGGCCCGCCCTCTGCCCGGGCTCAGCCCGGCGTCGCCCACGCGCGTCCCGCGGGGCGTAATATAAGCCTCGACTTTATACCCCCGCTGGCTTGGGGGAGTGGCTGCAGATGGAACCTGTGCCCCGCAGAGTCCTGAGGCTTGAAGTCCTGTTCGCTGGCAATTCCGCTGGCAATACTGCTTTCACTCCAACGAAGCGTCTCCCGCGAAGCGGGAGGCGCGAGCGCTACAAATACCCCTGCTGGCTTGGAGTGGCTGCAGGTGGAACCTGTGCCCCGCAGAGTCCTGGGGCTTGAAGTCCTGTTCGCTGGCAATACTGCTTTCACTCCAACGAAGCTTCTCACGCGAAGCGGGAGGCGCGAGCGCTACAAACACCCCCGCTGGCTTGGGGGAGTGGCTGCAGGTAGAACCTGTGCCCCACATAGTCCTGGGGCTTGAAGTCCTGTTCGCTGGCAATTCTGCTGGCAATACTGCTTTCACTCCAACGAAGCGTCTCAAGTTACTTGTTAGTAAGACACATAGACAAGCTTCCCCTTGATTTAGTGTAATTTGTGTAATGCAATATTAGTATTTACAAACAGGTTGGTTACAGTATTACACGTTATTTGAGAGGATTACATCCAAGCAAGTCTTTTATACGAGTCATTGCTCCATCACCAGGAGGTAAGTGTCATGCAGTGTTAGAGATGTGCAAATATACAGAGTGTGGGGCATTGTCACAGCCTTGGAGGAGGGCATGAACTGTTTGAGAACAAAATCCTGGGTATTCACTGATGCTCAATTCTAAATTCATGGTGCAGCCTTCAGCTTTGCTAAACATTAAGCACTGTATTAGCATATGCTTATTTAAAATGTATATATCTAGAGAGTGCTAGAGCAGTGCAACAAACCACATCTAAAGGCTTTAGAAGTCCTACATGATCATATATAGCCATTATACATGTGCATGACTTCCCACATATAGAGAATGCTTTGTACTTTCACTACCCTGTGATGAAAGGGCATCAGAGTTCTGAGAAGCAATATGCAACCATGATGCATGTTCAGTGTTTACAAAATGTACAGCGAATAACTCATTATCATAGCATTTGCGCTTCCTCTTTCACCCAAGTAATGCATTTTCGATTTTCTTTAGTCAGGTAAAGATCTGAAACCTTGGGGTTTGACTGACTGAGGTTCTCAATCCTGCACAAACCAGCCAAGAACCTCAACTGCTGTTTAATGAGGCCTTGACGAATGTCCTAGTGGGAACCTGGGTGAAACTAGGATGTTACCCTCCTGTGCATAGGCAAGTAGTGAGGTGGAATAGACCTGCTTCTTGAGATCCAGATTTTCTCCTTTAGCATCCCACTCAAGGTAGCTTTGTGATACAGGCGTCAACCAGTCACCTAAACTTCAATGCATTCCCCACAACTCCCTCTGACAGGAAAGGCAAACAAATGAAAACGTTCACCAAATACATGTTCTCCTCCACCAGCTTCGCACTCAGGTCCGTTAACACCTCTTGCCTCCTGGGCATTAACTCATACTTGAGGAATCTGCTCTTAGAAGTCTCAATGTTCGAGGCATATGAGCTGCAGATCGTATACTGTTGCGTAGATCGCCATCTGGTGTTGGGCTCGGATGTCTGCACTTTGTTTTTGTCTTGGACGAAGTCTTTGTAATCACAAGGTAGGAGACTCCTCCCTAGGACTATAGTGCGCATGGGCATCGACTCCATCCTTAGATTGTTTTTTCCTCCATTGGGTTCGAATGTGAATTGCTGCCCTTCAGTTCGACATAGGTTTCGAATCCCCCTTCGACACGCAATAACTCTCCACTTGACGGTATTGTCTCAATCTCGTTCCCCTTTTCGACGCGTATCTTCAAAACACACTCCTCGACCTTCATCTTAACGTGGGCCATTGGGGCTCCCGCACCGACCACGCCTGCAGTCAATGGAAAGGACTTCTTTCAAGAAATGCCCCGGGTGTGGTGCTAAGTTCCCACACACAGACTTGCACGAGGTTTGCAACCTCTGCTTCTCCCCGGAGCACACTGCAAGGCCTGTGCATCATTTTGGTCGAAGAAAACCCTCCATGATCGTTGGGCTCGACGTCACGAAATGTCTCGCGGAAGCAGCTTGATTCTGGACATCTTCGAAGCCAATCTCCAGCCGGAACAATCAGGTGTTGAAGAAGTCTCCGAGGCCGACGACTCCAACGCCGAAGAGGAGGTAGTCACCCCCACTCAGCGGTCCATGAGTACCGAAACCCCCTCTCCCCAAAAAGAGACCAAAGGCTTCGGTAACGACAAAAACCAGCTCGGCGTAAAAGCCCTCTGTGTCGAAGCACTCCGAAAGCAAACACTCGGAGCCGAAGAAATCTTCGGGGTTGAAGTAGGCTTCCGACTCCAAAAAATCGTTGGAGCCGAAAAAAGTCTTGGAGCCGCACAAACATAAACAGTCTAAGACTCCACAGAAAGCCTCACAGACTCCGTCCAAAGAAGGCTCTGCAGCGAACAAAGACATTTTACCCACGCAGCCTCCACTTGATTTTACGGATCTGAAACAAAAGACTCTATCGATCCAAACACCGGCAAACTAGTCACCAAGCCTCCTACAAAGAGGAAACTGGATCCTGACTAGGAACCTCCAATACCTCATAAAAGACAGGACATGGGCACTAACACCTCCCCACCTCCTTCTCCTCCTTCTCTTTCTCCTCCAGTTCACCCAATTCCATTGGTCTCTCCACCACACTCCCAACAGCCTGTATTTTCACCTCAGCCATCAGACCATGGGGATGACAGAGGTAGGGATATGGATCCACACGATGATGACGACAATACCATCCCACAGGATCTAGACCCTTGGGATGACTACAATACAGATCCCAACCCACATAATGAGCCAGATCTCTACCCCTCTAAGCTGTCACCACCAGATAATAACACTGAGTTTGCGCAACTCATTCATAGGGCTGCCCAATATCATGGGGTCCCCTTACATTCTGACCCCTTAGATAAGGATTTTCTGTTAGAAATCTTTTCACCCTCACAAAAATCAGCATGCACCCTGCCTATGTTAAAGGGCTTACTAAAACACGCCCCAGAAGTGTTTAAGAACCCAGTCAGAGTTAGGATCCTCAACCCTAGAATAGATAAAAAATAAAAGGCCGCTCCCAATTACCCAATTTTCATTAAAGGTCAGGTTCACTTAGATTCCCTTGTGGTAACCAGTGCACGCAAAAGGGCGAACTCACAAAGTTTAGGTGACACCCCGACCCCTCCAGATAAGGAATCAAAATTAATGGACACATCCGGAAAACGCATTGCGTCGCAGGCTGCAAACCATTGGCGGATGGCCAATGCCCAAGCTTTATTGGCCAGGTACGACAGGATCCACTACGACGAGCTTGAAAAGCTCATGGAACACCTCCCTGTCCAGTATAAACAAAAGGCCAACGACCTTATCCAGGAGGTTAAATTAATCAAATGCATCAATAAAATGTGCGCTAGATTCAGCTGACACTGCATCTTGCGTAGTTAATACTAGTGTATTGTTGCGCAGTCATGCTTGGCTCTGGGTATCCGGGTTCAAGTAGGAAGTTCAAACTGCTGTTATAAATCAGCCTTTTGATCAGGAACATCTTATCGGGCACGCAGTTGACACATCCCTAGAAAAGATCAAGAAAGATACTGAGACTGCCAAGTCTATGGGGGCCTTACAGTTCTCTTCCCCTAGAGGCTCCTTTTGCCACTCCTTCTATAGAGGTGGCTCAAACTGTGGGTTCAGAACAGCCCTCTTCCTCCTACAAGAGCCCCACTCAAACATCCTCAAATGGATATTTTCACGGTGGCTACAGAGGCAACAATAATAAGGGAAGAGGTCGCTGCAACAATAACCGCACCTCCCCCACCACTATACAATGACTTCCCTGCATTTCCCCCCGATAATTCCACTCCTGTCGGGGACGTCTCTCACAGTTCCTATCTGTCTGGAATTCCATGACCACAGACAAGTAGGTAAGACAAATTATCCATTATGGTTACTGCCTGGAACTCACCTCTACCCCTCCAAACATTTCTCCCAGACAGCGTCCCTTGTCTCCAGATCATCTAACGCTTCTCAAACAAGAGGTTCTCTCGCTGTTACAAAAACATGCAATAGAACCGGTACCCTTGCCTCAACAAGGCACAGGGGTTTACTCCCTCTATTTCTTAATTCCAAAAAAGGATGTTTCTCTCAGGCCCATACAGGAACTCAGACTGCTCAACCTCTACATTCAGTCAGACCACTTCAACATGGTCACTCTCCTACAGGGGCTCCCACTGCTTCAACAGGACGACTTTCTCTCCACTCTGGATCTAAAGGACGCCTACTTCCATATTCCCATTCATCTTGCTCACAGGAAATATCTCAGGTTTGTGGTAGATGGTCGACACTACCAATTCAAAGTCCTCCCATTCGGGGTCACTACAGCACCCAGAGTGTTCACCAAGTGCCTCGCTGTAGTGGCAGCCCAATTAAGGAGACCGCACATTAATTTCTTCCCTTAACTGGACGATTGGCTCATAAAAGCCAACTCACACAGCAGCTGTGTGCAACACACACACAAAACACTGCAAAGTAAATCTCGCCAAATCCCATCTCCAGCCGTCCAGCATCCAGCAATATCTAGGGGCTACAATAGACCCTTCCAAAGCACTAGCATATCCCAATCCAGTCAGGATAAGCACCATACAAGCTCTAATCCAAAAGGTTCAGCCTTACCACTTGCTACCAGCGCCGGTGTTCATGCAACTCATTGGGATGATGGCTTCCTGCATTCTCCTCGTCCCTTATGCATGACTCCAAATGCGTCCCTTACAGGAATGTTTGGCACGTCAGTGGAACCAGGCTCAAGGTCAGCTGACAGATCTGGTGTTGGTGGACGACCGCACCCATCGCTCTCTGCAGTGGTGGAATACACAAAACCTTTCCAAAGGGCGGCCGTTCCTTGACCCAGTTCCACAGACGGTGCTAACAGCAGACTCATCGCTCACCGGCTGGGGAGCTCATCTGCAAACTCATACCATTTAGGGCCTTTGGACCCCACAACAAAAACAATTCCACATAAACTACCTGGAATTGTTAGCAATCTTCCTGGCGTTAAAATCTTTTCAACTGCACCTCCTAGGCAAAGCTGTCCTTGTTCGTACAGACAACATGATAGCAATGTATTACATGCAAAAACTGGGGGGGGACACAATCTCTGCAGCTTTCACACTTGGCTCAAAGCATATGGAGATGGGCCATTCCGCAAAACCTATTCCTCCTTGCAGAACACCTCCCAGGGGTACACAATTGGATCGCAGATCTGCTCAGTCGTCAAACACAGCAAATACACGGATGGGAACTTCATCCTTAAGTTGTTCTTTCATTCTTTCGCAGGTGGAGCCACCTGCAAATCGATCTGTATGCTACACACCAAAACGTAAAATCCCCAACCTTCCCGTCCAGGTATCCACACCCATTGTCCAAAGGCAATGCGCTATGGATGAACTCATCAGGCAAATTTGCTTACACTTTTCCGCCTCTCCCACTCATTCCGTTAGTGGTTCGGAAACTCAAACAACATTCCCTCACAATGATCCTAGTTACTCCGACATGGGCCCAACAACCATGGTTCACAACTCTATTGGAACTATCAGTAGTTCCTCACCAAAAGCTACACCTCTCACCGAGCTTATCACTCAGAACCATGGAGAGATAAGACACCCAGATCCCAATCAACCCAACCTTGCGATCTGGCACCTGAGGTCTTAAAGTTTGGCTACCTCAATCTCCCACCAGACTGTATGAACGTCATTAAAGAGGCTAGCCGCCCTACCACAATGGCATGCTTTGCAGCAAAATGGAAACAATTTGTCATTTATTGCTCAAACAACAAAATTAACCCACTAGTTGCTTCTATTCAGAACATTATCTGCTACCTTTTGCATCTACAACAATGTAACCTAGCATATACATCTATTAGGCTACATTTCGCTGCCATAGCAGCTTATCTCCAAAACAGACAGCACTTGTCTTTGGTTCAAGTAATGTAATGTAAAATATATTTCTATAGCGCTACTATCACTCCAGGGAGTATCTTGGCGCTTACCCAACCCAGATGGACGAGTTGGAGGGAATGGACACACTTCACGCTAAACACTACATATTTAAACCATTGCTATGCAGGCTGCTACCGCTATTAAAGCTTTTATGGAAGTACTTAAAAGAATAATTCCACCCAGAGTTCCTCCCTCTCCAGTGTGGAACCTAAACGTGGTCCTTACCAGACTCATGGGTCCCCCTTTTGAACCACTCCACAAATGCAAACTACAGTTCCTCACTTGGAAAGTGGGCTTTCTGGTCGCTATCACATCTCTCAGAAGAGTTGGTGAACTCCAGGCATTAAACATACAAGAACCATTTTTACAAATTCATCATAACAAAGTGGTTCTTAGAACTAACCCTAAATTTTTACCCAAAGTCATATCTGCCTTCCATCTCAACCAGTCTGTTGAACTCCCAGTGTTTTTCCCTCAACCAGACTCGGTGGCAGAACAAGCTCTTCACACGTTAAAAGAGCACTACTCTACTACATCGTCAGGACAAAATCCTTTAGAAAGACCAAACAGCTCTTTGTGGCTTTCTCCCCACCTCATAAAGGCAATCCCATTTTAATAGCAGGAATTGCAAGGTGGATTGTTAAATGCATCCAAATATGCTATATCAAAGCTAAATGCATGGTAACCATTCCCCCTAGAGCTCATTCAACACGCAAACTAGGGGCTTCTATGGCATTCTTAGGGAACATTCCCCTAGATGACATCTGCAAAGCAGCAACTTGGGCTGCACCACACACCCTTTCAAAACACTATTGTGTAGATGTGCATGCAAAACTACAAGCTAGTGTGGTCCAGGCTGTATTAAAAACCCCTTTTCAAACCACTGCAACAGATACAGGTAGCCACCTCTAAGGAGGTAACTGCTGTACGGTCTATGCAACAGTATACGATCTGCAGCTCATATGCCTCGAACGGAAAATGCTACTTACTAGTATGCATGTGTTCTTGACATGTAGAGCTGCAGATTCATATACGCCCACCCGCCTCCCCGTATACCTCGATCTGTTCCAGTACTATCTTACTTAGATACATTACACATGGACATCTCTTTCTATTTCTTACTAACTCCATCGTAACCCTTTGTGGCAAAAACAATCTAAGGTTGGAGCGGATGCCCATGCTCACTATCGTCCTAGGGTGGAGTCGCCTACCTCATAACTACAAAGACTTCTTCCAAGACAAAAACAAAGTGCAAACATTCGAGCCCAACACCAGATGGCGATCTATGCAACAGTATACGAATCTGCAGCTCTACATACCAAGAACAGATGCATACTGGTAAGTAGCATTTTCTTACTTACCTTAGGTAACGCCTTTTCTCGTAGAGACACTGTCCAACTACAGAGTACTCGCTGTCCCTCCCATTCTCCGGTTCTGTGGAATATTCTGAATAATAAAATCCCAAATATGAAAGTGTGCGCACTGCCATATTCTGATTTCAAAGGTTCCCTGTCCAATGGCATGTACAGGGATCAGAAAGAAACCGACACCTGCGCACAGAAGGGACGCATATATGGAGCTCCGACGTGTCACATGGGGCAGGACAGCTCCGACATGGACCTGCAGGACACCACCTTCTGAAGCATGAGTGAATTGCTAACAAAAGTTTCTGGATCCTGTCTGGTGGCTGAGGAAATTCGCAAAGTAAGGAATCTGTGGTTAGATAGTCTCTACCAGAAAAGGCGTTACCGTAGGTAAGTAACATGTTCCTTTCTCTGCTATCCCTCACATGCTACATTTTTTCTAGTCATCACTGCAAGAATACTTGATAGTTAACATTAAGGCAGTAGTATCACAATGCACTGAGTTAATATGGTAGGTTGTACAGCCGATCCATCTCATTATGTGAACTTTAAGGAATCCAGTGAGGTGACACAGTTTTAATGTAAATGTAACCTTCCCCTAGAGACTACAGTAGCTCAGATTGTCTTCCACCTATCAAGTGAGAGGGAAAGCCTCACAGATCTCTGCTCTTAACCTTGTAATATTTGCTTCTAAGCCTACTTTGGATATTTTTTAACTGCTGACCGCTTTTTTACAAAGCAGATAAAGGCACTTGTTACATTACTTTCTGCCCAGGGATTTTTCTTGCTACAATTCAACACCACTATTTGTGACGTTCAGTGAATGCCTGCTGTACCTGCTGCTGTGCAGTCGGTCAACATTGAAGTACCTACAATCTTTTTTTGATAAAAAAATTTGTATTGATTTGCAGAGAAAAAACACCTGCCATTCAACACTACACCTTGAAAATTTAGGATTACATAGAAGACTTTGCGCTACCCAGTTTACAGACATTTGTAAAAAACTAAACAGCACAAATTTGGGCAGTCTCATTATGACAAACCCACATCCCCCATCCATTTCCCACAGACTCTACGATATTTCTTGGGACACCCACGTGCCTCATACATGACTTTCCCCTGTGTGGCGCACCAGTCCACCCCAGTCTGCCATCGCCCAACACTTGGGGATTCAGGGCATTTCCAGGAGGCCGCAATATCCCTCTAGGCAACCACCATAGCTGTAGTGAAAAATAATTTCTCATTCCGAGACCCACCCAACCCATCAGTGATACCCAGGATCATATGTTTTGGGTCATGGGGGAGGTCCCACCCTAAGACCTCAGTGAGTTCCTCTTCGATATCCCCCAGAACCGCTCCAGGTGAGGGCAAGCCCATACCATATGGAGGAAGTCAGCGGGGTCATGGCCACACCTAGGACAAACTGAGGTCGGGCTGAACCCCGCTCGATGAAGGCGCACCGGAGTGAGGTATGCGGCGTGTAGGTAATATAGTTGCACCAAGCGCAGCATAGCGGATGCGGTGACCGTTCTGGGGGCCATAAGGGCATCACGCCAATCTTCCTCCTCCAAGGGACCCATCCAATCCTCCCATTGAGTCCGCAGTTGGTCTAGGGAAGTAGGGGTGTTGTTGATCAGTGTACGATAAATGTGGGAGATGCCACCCTTCCCCAGGTCCCCAAACATAATCTGAGCCTCGGGCGGGCTATGCTCAGGAAGCCCTGTACCTGTTGTAAGGTGTGTTGAGGGCGTGTCGCAGTTGTAAAGACCTTTAGAATTGAGAATGATGCAGTGAGCATCTGTTCTGGAGGTCGCCGAAGGAACACATGTGGTCCCCCACCCATACATCACCCAGTTGTTAAATACCTATAAGGTCCCAGGCCCGGAAGCCCTGCAGTTCATTAACCTCTTTGAGCCAGGTTCCTTGCCACAAGGGTGTACATTGGGTCAGTGTTGGTGTCCGCAGTGCAGCCCGCCAGGCCAGTAACACAGAGCGTGTCACCTCTGGTAACCGAGAAGGAATAGGGGCCCCATATAGCATGGAATGAATCTTGGCGTGGCCCAATTCCAGCCTGTAAGCCAGATCAGACCATCCCCCATTGAACCAATCGTGTATGGAGAGAAGTCACGTGGCAAGATAATATAAATAAAGGTGAGTCATCCCTAAACCCCCATCGAATGAGGGGATCCTACAGACATTTAGTGCCAGTCGGGACCTACCTATGCCCCACAGGAACTTGAAGGCCATGCCGTCCATTTCGCGGAACCAGGCCCTGGGAAACCACATGGGATTGTTTTGAAGAACGTAAAGGAAGCGGGGAAGCACCATCATTTTAAAGAGGGCCACCCTTCCCATGGGATTCAGGGGCAGTGACTGCAACTTCTGGAGGTCCGTCTTGGCCCCTGTTTCACCAGGGGAGTGACGTTGAGGGCCCAGCTAAGCTCAGGGAGCAAGGTCATCCAAATCCCCAGGTATGTGAATGATTGATGGCGAAGAGGTATATCGGATTGCCAATCAAAACCTTCACGGGAGAGGTGGAGGGGTACTAGAACCGATTTGTCAGGGTTCAGCCGGAGGCCCGAGGCCCGCTCGAAGGAATGCTGAATGCGGAGACAATGGGGGGCCTGACCGGGAAGGATCTGCTAAATAGAGGAGGACGTCGTCCGCATAGAGGGCAATTTTGTCTGGTTCGGTGGAGGGCTATTCCCATCCCCGCACTTGTTCGTATGACCGCACCAGGGACGCCAAGGGCTCCATCACCAAAGCAAAGAGCAGGGGGGAAAGGGGACAACCCTGCCTTGTTCCCCCTGCAAACCGAGAAGGGCTCTGACAGAACCCTATTTACCAAGACACGAGCCCGAGGGATGGCGTAAAGAACCTTGAACATGGCCCGAAAACGGCCCATCTTGTCAAGGACATCCGCAAGAAACCCCCAATCCACCGAATCAAAGCCTTCTCAAAGTCTACAAGAAGAATCACAAGATACGGGGAGAGGAGAGGGTGGTGAGCCAAGGCTGAATGCAGTCTAAGGAGACAATGCCAGGTGCCACGTGAGGGCATGAACCAGCTTTGGTCGGGATGAATCAGCGTGGACAGGTGGGGTTTGAGCCGCTGGGCGAGGATTGTGGCGAACAGTTTAACCTCAGTATTAATGAGGGAGATAGGGCGGTAGTTGGCACACCGTGAAGAGGGTGGCGTGGCTTGGATTTAGGAAGAACCACAATGGTGGCCATGTCCGTCTCCTGAGGGAAGGAGCCTTTTTCTACAGCTTCCCGAAATGATTCTGCAAGGTAGGGGGTGAGAATATTCCGATAGTGCATGTAATATTCTTGAGGGAGGCCATCCGGACCCGGTGTCTTCCCGGAAGAAATAAGGGCAATCGCCTACCCGATCTCCTCACGGGTGATGGGGTGGTCTAGATCAGTTTGAGTATCAGGGTCTACACTCGTAAGGCGGCCACCCCCGACTTCCAGCAGGTCCGCGAGAGAAAGGGTTGTGGTTCTAGCCTCATATAATTGATGGTAATAGGTAGCAAAAGCGTGGGCCGTCCCCGCAGGGGAGCGGCACATCGAACCATCCTGCGCCACGATCTCTGGAATTATACGGTTCGCCCTAGGGTATGTGGCCAGGCGGTGGAGGAGCAAGCCATTCTTATAGCCCCAACCATACACCCTGGCTATGGAGGACTGCCAAAGGAGTTTGGCTGCTTCCAGCGACAACTGCTTTATCTCCGAGCGGAGTTGGGTAAGGAGTCTCGCATCGGAAGCGTCTGTCGATAGGGCAGAGTCACGCTCAAGGCACAAGGCCTGCGCCTCCCTTGTCGTAATTTGTTCAAATTGGGCCTGTCGCTAGAGCTTGAGTTGGCCCTTGGCAAACCCTCTTATCGTGGCCTTGCCCGCCTCCCACAGGGTGGCCGGGGAGGAGACGGATCCTTCGTTGGAGAGAAAATAGTTTCTAAGTTCCTGTCCCACCACCTTCTGAAATTCCCTGTCCTGAAGGGACCTAGTGTTTAGCCGCCATGTTTGCCGCATAGAGGCGGGGGTGGGGGGGGGGGGGGTGCTGTGCGAATCAGTACCGGGGTATGGTCGGAAATACCTCTTGGGAGGAGTGTGACATCCTGAATCAAGAGGCAATCCGTAGATGGAACCACAATAGCGTCACTGCATGCCTGTGTGTGGTGCGCCACCGAGGTGTGTGTAAATAGTTTCGACTGTGGGTGCCATATACACCAAGCGTCACATAAGCCCAATGATTCAGACCAAGTCACCAGCTGTTTGGCCTGAGCGATTCTACTGGGGGAAGGGGGGCCGGTCGTATCGACGTCAGGTGAAGAGACCGCGTTGAAGTCGGCCCAAGGAATGTGGAATCCAGAGGTAGGGAAGCCAAGAAATCAGCAGATTTGGTTAGGTTTGCCGTCCGCATTGACGGAGGAGAGAAGAGGGATACAAGATTGAGGGGGTTGCCGTTTAGTGTGCCACTGAGGGCCATGAAGGTGCCTTGGGCATCAAGGAGTGTTTGCGTGGTGACAAGGAGAAAGGAGCGTTTCACCAGGATCGCCACCCCTCCGGAACCCCGAGTGAACCCTGAATGCCAAATCCTGTCATTACCGTAGCAGCATCTGTAGAATGCAGGCCAGGGGGCGTAAACAAGGAAAAGGGTAGGTCACGTGGGGGGGAGGGCCTGGCAACTAGAGTGCGCAAAAAAGCGCCGATAGAGTGGCGAAAAGAAAAAAACTTAAGTGGTCATACAGATTACAGGGACGGCGAACGGATCAAAAGAAATAAATTATTTAGCACATAATAAAGATTGGATATATTGACACTTCAATTGGCATCATAACATAAATAAATGAGTGAGCAATGAAAATAAATTACAGTAGAAAAAATGCATATTCTACATCAATGTACATTGGGACCGTCTCAGACAAAAGAGCTAGACGAGGAATGGGGGTGAATGGTACACGTGGAGAAAAAGGGGGGCGGCGGGGGAAGGCAAATACATCGATAGTATAATTAAAGAGTTTGTGCCTCTGACTGACACTTTTGTCGGGGATAGTATGGATCTGATTAACCTCATTGAAGATACCCCTTTCACACCAGGCATGGATTTGATGGTCGGTATGGACATTGAGTCCCCCTACACCTATATACCCCACAGAGAAGGTCTTGAAGAGAAGTCATAAGATCTATACTTAATACTCGACAACTCCCTACGAGAATACCCACTGACTTTGTGATGTCCCTCCTAGAAATTGCCCTAGAGAACAATTACTTCATGTATAAAGATACTTACTATTTGCAGATTAAAGGAGTTTCTATGGGCGCGTGCTTTGCCCCAAATTTTGCGATTCTTTATGTTCACCACTTGGAAAGCACATTATTCCTTACCAACCTCAATCCCTTTAGGAATAACATCACATTTTGGCGTCGATATATAGACGACATCTTGCTCATTTGGACAGGCGACAAGGTTTCTCTTCACGATTTGTTGATTGGTTACACAACTGCCAACAACATTTGAAATTTACCATTGATCCCAAAGAAGAGGACCTTCTTTCTTAGACCTCACATTACGGGTGGAAGATCCAAAAATTGGGATTACACTCTACAGAAAACCAACGGAACGTAACACTCCACTCCTCTATTCTAGCTACCATCCACGAGGCCTTCGAGATGGCCTTCCTTTTGGCCAATTCCTACGGATTCGACGTAACTGTAAATGGCGCAGGGACTTCTTCAGGGAGGCTGCCATACTAACCTCTAAACTTATCGCCCGCGGATATCCCAAGAAATTGGTCACTAGGGCACGTAAACGAGCTTGGTACAACCATCGTGAGACCTTACTCACTCCAAAGGAAAGAAGGTCTAACACTTGTATCCCTTTTGTCACCACTTTCTCTCCCTCCAGCAACAAGCTGTCAAATTATCAAATCACACTAGAACATCCTGGCTTCTCTAGCCATCTTCAAAGAACCTCCTCTATTCTCTTATCGTAGAGGTAAAAACATATCTGACCACCTGGTACACGCCATCACTTGGCCTCAAACCACCACCAGCAATTAAACTATCCGGGGCTCTTGGAAGCTCCCACCGCTGTTGGGACATTACAAATGCCAGAGATGCTCGGCATGTTCATCTACTAAAAACACCAAAACATTTGAACACAATGAACTAAAATTTGATCTACATTCTTTCATCAACTGCAGATCCCAGAATGTTATTTACTCTATAAAATGTCCTTGCAACATGCTGTACATAGGACAAACCACCCAAATGGTCAAGGACCGCATCCTACAACATCGAAGCCGCATCAGATGTGGGGTTCTTACAGCACCCTTAGTCTCACATTTCAAAGAAGAAAATCACAATGAATCTGATTTCACCTGGATGGTGAACGACCAACCGTCAAAACCAATAAGAGGTGGCAATGTCCAAAGACTTCTGAACAGATGTGAATGTCGCTGGATAGCCCGTTGTAATACCATTGAACAGGGCTTGAACACTCTCGACGAATGGAATTCCACACTAACATAAATTCGGTCCCAGCCATTGCTGTTGTCCCTGCATACCCAAGACTGTAACTTGATAATGATGCTTTCCTGTCTTGAGCATCACCCACATGCAATCATTTGATTTTGCATTTAGACTGTCTCTCCTTTTCTCCCCCTTCACTTTCTCCTTCCCCCTTCTTCCCTTCGCCACCCTTTCTTTCCCTTTTCCCCCCCCTGCCCCGCCCCCCCTTCTCCCCCCGCCCTCCTTTTTCTCCACGTGTACCATCTACCCCCATTCCTCGTCTAGCTCTTTTGTCTGGGACGGTCCCAATGTACATTGATGTAGAAGATGCATTTTTTCTACTGTAATTGTATTTTCATTGCTCACTCATTTATTTATGTTATGATGCCAATTGAAGTGTCAATATATCCAATCTTTATTATGTGCTAAATAATTTCTTTCTTTTGATCTGTTCGCCGTCCCCGTAATCTGTATGACCACTTAAGTCTTTTTTCTTTTCTCTCTTCGCTACTCTATCGGCGCTTTTTCGCGCGCTCTAGTTGCCAGGCCCTCCCCCCCCACGTGACCTCCCCTTCTCCTTGTTTACACCCCCTGGCCTGCATTCTACAGATCCTGCCGGACTAACGCCGGCTCGGTACATACCCCGATTTTTTTTCCTCCCGTGATTCATTCCTAATTTAATTGTAAGTACCTCTGCATTGCGACCCTCTGTACTGACCATTTCTCGCCCCCTGCCCACCCCCGGACATCGGTCCTGACCTCTCCTTTCATTTTCCCTTCCAGGTCACCCATTCACTGGGTTCCGGACCGCCCACCTACGTAAGTTTCTTTTCTGCCACTCTGTCTTACGTTAATTTTTTTTACCCCCACCCTCCCTCACCTCCCTCCTTTTCTTTCCAGCCATTTAACTGTCTAAACACGGGACCCGCACCACTTCAGTTGCCGTGTCTACCCGGCGGACCCCGGTTTTGATCCTACTACCGCGTCTCACCGCAGTAAGTTCTGCCCTTATCTTTACGACCTTCTTTCGCGCCCCCGCCGCTCCGCCTCTTCCCAGTCCTCCGCATCCTTCTTCACCTCCTGATGTCCCCTCGTTTCCCTGACGTGCCACCCTCCGGGCTTCTATGCCCAGCCGGACCTTCCGACCAGCCTTTCAGCGCGTTACACTGCCTCACCCGCCCGCGTTCCTGCTCTCCCACCGGCCCTTGCTTGATCCTTCCTCCCTTCCCTCTTGTGTCCTCCTGTTCACACACACTTCCCGTGTTTTCTCTCCCCCTGGGCCTCCACACCACTCGCGACTCATCGCCCACCGCACACCTCGCCTCACGGCTCCTTATCTTGGTAAGCTTAGCCACCATCAGCCTCCTTACACCTGACCTCGCCCTGCCTTCTTGACATTCTCTGTCCTTGCCGGTCACCCCCCCCCCCCCACTTTTTGCAGCCACCGCAGGCGACCATAGATTCAACCCACGCTCTTTACACTCGTCGCTCCTTACACCTTACCTCGCCTCCCTTCTCCGTCCTTGCGGGTCACTACCCCCTTTTTGCGGCCACCGCAGGCGACATAGATTCATCCCACGCTCTTTACACTCGTCGCTCCCCTGCATTCCTTAAAACCACCGTGCGTGTCCTTAGTTCTAAGCGACTTGCTCTCACTTGACCTCTCTTTGGCCTTCCGTGGTCCACACCATCTTGAGATATGTTTCCCTCTCATCCTTAGCACTGCCTTTAAATTGTATGTAACTAGTCCTGATGATGGCCTAGATTTCTACAGGCCGAAACGCCGTTGACTCCAACAGCGTAACTCCTGGCGCCCCCATGTTATGGACATCCTACTTATTGTTCATTGTAATTTACTTATCATTGACTGTTTGGTTGTCCCAAATCTGTAAAAATTATTGTACTGTTTCATTCCATGTTGCGCCCTCAACTACCGCTGTATATACCACTTCATGTGTCACTTGCGCTGTCACAATTCTCACGAGCACTTGTGCACAGTATCCTATCTGTTACATTTCCAGTAATGTAACACAGTGCTTGCTCTCCATGTGATTGTACATATGATGTTGAATATGTGCAACATGTTTTAAGTGACTTCTAAATACAGAAAATCCCACATATGTCTCCCTGTGTTTCTCCCTACGCTGATTTAATCCTTAGCAACTCAATTTTGCCTATCGTATTTGTTCCCCAAATGGAACCCACATTGAGACATTGTCGTTTGATATAATGTACTGCCCCAGTCTCACTGTGGCTTACGGGCTACCTCCTGTGGTCTGATACTGTTTGTGGGCTTCAGACAGGATGGTGTCGCGATCCTTGAAATTAAGGACCAGCATGATGACTGGGGGCCGCACCCGGTGGTGGCTTGGGGGCGAGGGACCGGTGGGCCCGTTCATTCGCGATCCAAGGGGGGAGAGAGCCCTCAGGGACCCACTATCGCAACCACTTTTCCAGAAAGTCCACCATGCTTCCCTGCTCCACCCCCTCCGGGAAGCCCACCAAGCGGAGATTATTGCACCTGGACCTGTTTTCAGCATCCTCCCCCCGGCGATGCAACTCCTCAGTGTGCGACCGGAGGGGGGCCACCTGTCCTTTAAGTTGTTGGACGTCGTCCACTATGGTGGAATTACAGGTTTCAGTCTTATTGATCTGGGCTGTGGCGTTACTGAGGTCCTACCGGATGAGTCATGTCCACTCGCACCTCCGCGATCTTACTTCAACCGAGGTTTGTGAGGCATGAATGGCTTGTAGGATAGTTGATAAGTCTGTGGGCGGTGGAAGCTCTTGTTCCGCGGCGCCCCGGTCGTCCCCACATCCGAAGTGGTAAAGCGATCCATTTTAGTTTGGGTGGCAGGGATCTTTGTCGATCTGTCCGTCCTGCCCATGGTGACACCCCGCGGAGCTGTGGCCTATTAGAATCTCCGCAGGTGGATCTGACTGACAGCAGACGAGCCTCCTTCCTCGCGCCGAAGATCCAACACAGGGCCCTGGAACACTCCGAGGGCATCCAGTGCCGCAGTCAGCCGGGGAAAGCCGCCATCTTGACTGCGAGGCATGGCAGGCCAGTTGACAGCAGCAGGGCGACGAGGAGCAAGCTCCGTACTCCCAGGGGCTCAGCTTGGGATACTGTGCCCGGTAGGCAGCGATTTTCAGAGCAGGATGGCTCACTTGAGGTAAGGATTACGGACGGATGGTGGAGGGATCCGGGAGCACTCTCCAGGTGCGTCCACCATCTTGGCTCGGCATGCCACGCCCAAAGTACCCACAATCTTACTGTAATCATTCATTATGACTGGAAAATTCGATCTGACAGAAACACGTGGTGATAGATTCCTTACCTTAGAATATCCCCAGGCGTCAGGCTGGATCCGGAAAGTTTTTCCTCAGTGTCGGTAGGTGGTGTTGTGCGGCTCCGCGGGCGCTGTTGGCATCGTGATCGCTGGGATGGCGGCACGGCTAGTACTTGGATGCTGCCCATGCGCGCTGACTTCAGTTCTTTCTTTTTTTGCGCCAGCAAGCGCATATCTGGGAAGAGCTAGTACCCCCAGTCATTTTTTTACTGAGTTTTTTGAGGCGCTTTGTCTCCTATTTGTGAGTCTTCGACTCCTGATGTCGTAGGGATGCCCGGTTTCAAGAAATGTGGGGACTGTCACCGCATAATGTCGGTGACGGACCCACACTGCGTGTGTCTCTACTGCCTGGGGCATGACCACGACTCCAAGTCGTGCCCCGACTGCCGGACCATGGCGCCGAAGACTTTGCGGGAGCGGTCCCGAAAGTTGCTGAAAGTCCGGCAGTCGACTCCGCGCTGTTCAATGTCCTGGTCCCGTGGGAGGTCGAGGGACTGCTCGCTGAGTCGTCACCATCATTCTTCTGAATCTGTCTTTGAACTCGGGGTCAGGTAAGTCGAAGCATTCCAAAAAAGTCGAAGAAGCGTCATCGCTCTTCGACTTCCCCTCGCCTGTCGCGGCTGAAGGTGCGGGCGGTGCCACCCGCGCTGCTCCGGCAGTGCCTGTGGTGCCGGCCTACCCGCTCTTCCTGGGTCCGGCGGTGACGCCTATCCAGGTGCAAGAATTTCTTGCTGCCATGGCCCTACTCTTTGGGCCGTCTGGCCCTGCCGGTGTGCCTCCGGGACCCATGGGCCCGGACTGCGGGTCCTTCTTTTGCATCGCCGCGGGCTCTGGCCCCGGCCTCGCCGATGGCTCCGGCGCCGCAGGCCCCTATGGGATCCAGAATCGGACCCCACCGGCACCGCTTCCGATGCCACCCGGTCCTCGGGACGATGTCGTCCCCGGCTCCAGCCCTGAACCGGACACTGCGCCGGATTGACGTCGTCGATTGAGATGCCAATGGGAGCATTTTTTCCCTAAGTCCGTCCTCCGTGTTTTCAGCTTTTTCCACAGACTTCGGAGGAAGGGGAGGACTGCGAGGGGGCTGAGGACCCTCTCGCACAGGACTTTGCTTATGATCCGGCCTGGGCAGAGGATTTGGGGGAAGCCAGTGGTCTTGACACTTCAGCTGACATTGGCATGCTGTCTCCTCCATCCGTGGCCATGGAGGTGGGAGCCAGTTACGCAGTGGTGTTGCGTAGGGCCCTCCACATCAAGCTTCCTACGGTGGCCATCAGGACTAACCTCCTGACAGAAATGCTCCAACCGGCGGCAACCTCTTCGGAGCCCTTGCTGCCATTTAATGAGGCACTCTCTGACATTCTTTTGGGCACCTGGTCCAGGCCCAACACAGGGGCTCCTGTGGACAGGAACGTGGCCCAACGCCATCGCCCGGCTCCGGCCGATCCCCTCTTCCTTTCCCAACACCCCACTCCCGAGAGCCTGGCTGTCCAGGCCTTTGCGTCCCCAAGCGTGTTCCCTTCCGCACCTCCGGATAGGGAATCCAAGAAGGCTTGAGCAGCTTGGCAAGAAGCTGTTTTCATCTGCCAACTTAGGGCTGCGGTCGGTGAACATTGCATGTCTCTTGGAGCGTCATTCCCACTCTCTGTGGGACACGGTTGCGGAAGTGCTGCCTAGCTGTCTGGAGGAAGTCATGACGGTTCTCTCCCAAGCTGTGGCTAAGCTAAGTTCGCCATTCGATGTGGGCTTGACACCACCGACTCGCTGGGCAGGGCGATTTCCAAGACAGTGGCTCTTGATCGCCATGCCTGGCTGAGAGCAACTGGCTTTTCAGGGATGTCCAGAATATCCTCATGGACATGCCCTTTGATGGCATTCGCCTTTTTGGCTATAAGGCAGATAGTGGACTGGAGCGCTTTAAGGACTCCTGAGCAACGGCCAAGTCCTTAGGCCTGCCGACGACTCGGCCTCCTCCACCTTCTGCCTTTCGCTCCTTTCATGGCCACGGAAGGGGCGCCCCACTACGTTCACAGGGCCACAGGCCAGCTCAGCAGCTTATTCAGCGCAGCTGTGGATGTGGGAACCGTCGAGGCGGTTCTGGGGGCCAGCGGGCGGGTCAGTCCACCTCCACCCCTGCGGCATCCACTGGAAAGCCTTCCTAGTCCGTCCTTTCAGGCCCATCAGACGCCAGTGGGCGGACGGATTCGCCATCATCTCCCCTACTGGCGCACCATCATGTCGGACCAGTGGGTGCTGCAAATTGTCCGAAGGGGCTACTCCCTCCCTTTCGAGACTACCCCTCCAGCCATGCCACCTCAGTACCACCACATGTCGGGGGATCACTTGGCATTTCTCCAGCAGGAAGTTGCGGCCCTCTTGGCCAAGGGGGCCATTGAGCGCGTTTCGGCACCCGAAGTAGGTCGTGGTTGTTATTCCCACTACTTCGTGATTCCAAAGAAGGACAAGGGCATGCGTCCTATCTTAGACCTTCGGAACGTCAACGGCTTCCTCCGGAAGGAGAAATTCAAGATGCTCACCTTAGCTCAGGTCTCGTCTGCCCTCGACCCACAAGACTGGATGGTAGCGTTAGACTTGCAGGACGCCTACTTTCATATTCCCGTCCTGCCGGCCCACCGACGTTACCTACGGTTTACGGTTGGCCACGAGCACTTGCAGTTCACCGTGCTCCCTTTTGACCTTACCAGCGCCCCTCTGATGTTCACGAAAGTGATGGCGGTGTTCGCAGCTCATCTGCGCAGATCAGGTGTTTCAGGCTTCCCCTATCTCGATGACTGGCTGTTGAAGGCGGGTTTGTCCCAGACAGTCGTCTCCCACCTCCAGACTAAGGTGACCTCCTGCATTCGCTGGGGTTTTCCATCAATGTGCCGAAGTCGCACCTGGTACCCTCTCAGAAGCTCCTTTTCATCGGAGCGGTTGTGGACACGGCACAGTTTCGGGTTTATCCTCCCGAACAGCGAGTCTGGGGCATTCGGGCTATGATTCCGATCTTTCAGCCCTTGTCCTGGGTTTCGGTCAGGATGATGCTGAGGCTGCTGGGCCTCATGGCCTCCTGCATCCTTCTGATCGACCATGCATAATGCGGGCTCTGCAGTGGGGACCTGAAGTTCCAGTGGGCGCAGCATCAGGGGGTCCTGTCCAGACACGTCCAGATCTTGGAGGGCACTGCACGGCAGTTGCAGTAGTGGCTCATAAACCAGCATTGGGTCAGCGGCAGATCCCTCTCCCTTCCCCAACCAGAGCACACGGTTGTGACGGATACGTCTCTCCTGGGATGGGGTGGCCACATGGGAGAGGCGGAGATCAGAGGCCTCTGGTCTCCGGCGGAGTCCAAGCTCCACATCAACCTTCTGGAGCTTTGGGCGATTCGTCTTGCAATGAAGGCATTTCTTCCCTCTGTCCGGGGAAGAGTAGTGCAGGTGTTGTCCACCGCCATGTGGTATTGCAACAAGCAGGGCGGGGTGGGGTCGTGGACCCTATGTCAGGAGGCTCTGCGCCTCTGGACATGGCTGGAACATCACAGCATTTCCCTGGTGGTTCAACACCTGGCAGGTTCGCTGAACGTCAGAGTTGACGAGCTCAGCCGCCGGTGCATGATGGATCATGAATGGCATCTTCACTCGGAGGTGGCGCAAGGTCTCTTTCAGCAGTGGGGAGAACCTTGGTTAGATCTATTCACCACCGAAGAGAACGCGCAATGTCAGCAGTTCTGCGTGCTGGAATTTCCAAGGCAGCACTCGCTCGGAGACGCTTTTCGTCGCGAGTGGAGTTGCGGTCTATTGTACGCCTTTCTCCCTATACCACTTCTACCCAGAGTGCTGAAGATCAGACGCGACCGGGCCCAAGTTATTCTTGTGGTGCCGGACTGGGCTCGAAAAGTTTGGTATTCTGAGCTACTCAGTATGAGCGTGGATCTCCCGATTTGTCTGCCTCTTCGGGAGGATCTTTTGTCGCAGCAACAGGGGACGGTCCTGCACCCGAACCTGTCCAGTCTCCACCTCCTTGCGTGGAGATTGAGCGGCGGCAGTTGATGCCCTTTGACTTGCCTCCTGAAGTCTGTGATGTGATTCTGGCAGCCAGGCGTCCCTCCACTAACGTGGTATACACCTGCAGGTGGAACAAATCTGTGGCATCGTGCACAGCAAAGGCTGTGGATCCCCTTTCTGCCCCTCTTTCAGAGGTCCTTTTGTTCCTTATTTCTTTGGCCTGGCAGGGCTCTGCTCTGGGCTCTGTCAAAGGCTATCTTTCAGCCATTTCGGCCTTTCTCAGGTTACCTGATCAGTCCTCTCTCTTCATGTCCCCTGTTGTAAATAGATTTCTCAAAGGCATTACACACCTTTTCCCTCCTATTCCGTTTGTGATGCCACAGTGGGACTTGAATCTTGTTTTGACTTTCCTGATGTGCTCTGCTTTCGAGCCCCTTCACAACTGTCCTCTTCGTCTTTTGACTCTGAAGACTGCCTTTCTGGTGGTCATCATCTCCGCTAGGCGGGTGAGTGAGCTCCATGCTCTTTCTTGTAAACCTCCTTTCCTTTCCCTGCATCTGGACAAGGTTGTGCTCAGGCACCGGCCTTCCTTTTTGCCAAAAGTTGTCACGGCCTTCCATATTGGGAAGACAGTTACCTTGCGCACTTTCTTCCCTCCTCCACATCCTTCCAGAGAGGAAGAAAGGCTCCACCGTCTGGACCCAAAGCGTGTGCTTTCGTTTTACCTCCACCACACACAACAGTTCTGGGTGGATGACCAACTCTTTGTTGGATATGTTGCCACCAAGAAAGGCCGGGCGGTGCACAAGAGGACTGTCTCACACTGGGTGGTCCTGTGTATCAAGGCCTGTTATTCATTGGCTAAAAAAGAGCCTCTGGTGGGGCTGCATACTCATTCTAATCAGGCAACTGCAGCTACTACTGCATTGGGATGCGGTGTGCCCCTGCAGGACATCTGTCAGGCAGCTACGTGGGCCTCGCTGCACACTTTTACCAAGCATTACTGCCTGGACAGCCAAGTCCAGAGAGACGGCTTCTTTGGCTTTTCTGTTCTTCAGGACTTTCTGGTGTGATCTTGGTTCGCAGACCCACCACCGGGGTTGGTATTGCTGGGGTATCTATTCTAAGGTAAGGAATCTATCTCTACGTGTTTCTTTCAGATGTACAAGTTACTTACCTTTGGTAACGATGTATCTGTAAGAAACATTAGTAGTGATGGATTCCTTACCGCCCCACCCATCCTCCCCGTTCTGCGAACTGATATCCAAGGTTGAGGTCATCCCTTCCAGGGCCCTAGTTTCAAAACACCAGTAGTCAGTATTCTGCATGGCTCTGCGTTTCTGGCGCGGAAAGTCATGTACAGAACTGATGTCAGCATGCGTGGGCGGCGTCTAAGTACTGGCCGCGACGTCATCCCGGCGATCACTACGCCGATGACTGACACGTAGCTGCACAACGCCACCTACCGACTCGCAGGGGTACTGCTGATGAAAAAACTTTCCAGACCCAGCCTGACGCCTGGGGATATTCTAAGGTAAGAAATTTATCACTCCTAATGTTTCTTACAGATACATCATTACCGAAGGTAAGTAACTTGTACATCAAGACAATAAACTGTCTCTTCAAACCAGGAAATTTTAATGAAGCTAAGTAAATATTTGCTGATTACTCACATATGCAGTGCAGTTAAATACAGAATTTGTGAAGTGCGATACACACCCGCGAGGGTCTCGAGGCTGGGGGGGTTACCCTGGTCACTCACGTCACCCACCTCAGGAATACTAAAACCATCAGGCGATATGGCGCGAAGGTCTATTTATGTCCTAAAGGATAGTCAAGCCTGAGAAGAAGAATCTCTGCAGTGTGCTCCACCCTTCATCCACAAACACCGCAGAAAAGGAAGCATCGGTCTCAAAAGCATACAATAGAGTGAAATCGTCAGAGCCGATAGGTTCTTTCCTGGAGGTGCTGAAAATGTGTGCTAGTAGGCAGGGAGAAAAACACACGCACACATACTCTGTGTATGTCTCTCTTTTTATCTCTCCGTAACACACACTCTTTCTTTACTGTTATCCATTATGTATTGTTAATCGATAGATCTTTTGAGTGAGAGCTGTCCTAATCATCAACAACTCGGCAATCAAAATGGTTAAATGTGAGAACGCTCAGTTTACCCCTGTCATATTTCATCACATATCCCTCATAAATTAATCTAAACCATATCTAAGTTATTAACAGGTTGTTTTGAGCTTTTGTTGATTTAACTAGTGCTTTCTATTGTGGAATGCATGACAACTTGTAGATTAATATGACTAAGCTTGGTGTGGGCCCTCCCATATTCCAGTTCCTCAGAGAGCTGTATTCGGGCAGTAGGGCCAGGGCCAGCTATGGACTCGGGTGGGAAAGGCTCGAATTCTTTGAGTAGAATGGGGAGTCAGACAGGGGTGCATTCTCTCCCCCTTTCTATATCAATAGTTCAGGTAATGTTTTAGTAGAAAACTGCACCAATCTCCCCCCAGGTTGTTCCCTAGAGTTGTTCTTCAGTGATTCTCCACTCAGAACTGGAAGCCCCCTTCTTAGAGGATGTAGCTAGAACACTGCCAATCCTGGTATAACATTTGGACCTCTGAGGATACTACATTCAACCAAGAGATTATTAGGCATTGTCTAAAATCATCTTCCTTTTTACACATCCCTTGGCTGAACTATATTAAAAACCTATGTTCTGATCTAGGGCACCCAGAGTATGTTAAGTCCCCTGACACACTATTGCTAGCCAGCTGAAAAGCTCTAAAAAAAGTCTTGGCTTTCCTTGTTCGAGAACCTTAGACTTACCACTGAACTTATAAAACCCAGTGTTCTTAACAATCAAATAATGTTGGCTGTTTATGATATTGAACCATATCTTATTTTTGTACTAAGTGCTAGACATAGATTCTTTTTAACAAGATTCAGGTTGAACACGTACCATCGAATGATAACCTTTCCTGATGGTAATGACTGGTCCAAGAAATTGTTTAAATGCCCTTGTGATAATTTGTCATATCAATGTACTATGTTCACCGTGTTATTCCGTAAATGTTAAAAGGCGCTCTGGAAGTGTATTTTATTACCTTGTCTGCGAGAAATCTGCTCAATGTGGCCCAGCGTATCTGTTTTAAAATCATTTTCAACCCCTCTAATTTGCTGCATTATGTCTTATTTATCTTCAGTGTTTAAACAGAGGAAGCTTTTGTAAGTTTGCCACAATACTGATATTTTATGATTAAATAATATATTCAGGTCCTGCTTGCACTTTCTCAGATTTATTATATATATTTATGCATTATGCAGGACCAAGATACACAACACACACTGCAAGATTGCAGGATATACACTGACCCTGAACCCCAGACAAGCGATATTGAGTATTGAGGAGACATGGGTTTACCCTGTGGGCCTTCGTCATGTAATAGCCCTTGGTCAACTGGTGGTGAAACAGGACATTGCTTGCACCGACACCCTCCGACAATCACAGAGTGTACAAAGAGGAACGACATATGTGTGGTAGCTGATAAATTAGTTTATACAGCCTGCAGCTGCCTGCAAAGATTCTATATGATTTGGGATGCATGGTGGGACCTCCTCCAATCAGTGTACTGACTTTGACTATGGATGGGCCTTATTTGTGCATTTCCATATGTACACTTCTGTGGTGTATTGTATATCTGATAGAGACATCTAGCCGCAGATTCCTAACTTAGAATATCCCCAGGCGTCAGACTGGATCCGGAAATCAGTTTCCCCAGCAGTACCTCTGCACGCCGGAGGGCGGCGACGCCCGCCTCCGTCCTGACGTCGTCCACGTGACGTCAATGGAGCAATATAAGACCTCCGTCCCGGCGTGCTGACATCAGTTTTCTTCTTTTCCGCGTCCCAACGTGGATCCGGAGTTTAGCGGTTCCTCTGGTCTGTTTTTGTTCAGGTCTTCACGACGCCTTTCGTGTCTGGAACAGTGTGTCGATGCCTGTGGGCTTCAAATCTTGTGCGTCCTGTTCGCGGCAGATGTCGGCGACGGATCCACATGAAATCTGTATGTGGTGCTTGGGCGAGCACCATGACTCCGCCGAGTTCGACGCCTGCCGGCAGCTGAAGCCAAAATCCCTGCGCGAACATCCGATGAAACTGTTGTCTGCCCGGGTGTACCGGTCAGAGTCCTCGCGGCGCCGGCTCCCGTCTCTGGCGGAAGGATCCAAATGGCTCAGTTCTTCCTCCCATGCTGAGGTCTCTGCTCGAGGCAGATCCCTGAGTCGTTGCGGTGGACGTCGTTCGCCTGCCTCAGTTAAGCACCGGAAGAAGTCACGGAGGTAGTTGACCTCGCACAAGCGTGACGACGAGGGCCGTTCCTTCCCGGTCTTCACCAGACGTGAGCCCTCAGGAGTCGACCTCTGCCTTTCCACCATTTCCTGGTGCTGGGGCGACTCTGACCCAGATGGAGGCCTATTCCAGGGCTCTGCAGGTCTTCTTTGGGTCACCCCCTCTCCCTGGTGGGCCTTTGGGCCCCACATTGGGGGTAGGGATTCAGGTCGGGGGTTCACCGGCGGGTTCGCCCTCGGCGCCGACTGAGTGCCTTGACTCTGATTCAGGGGTCGCTCGGATGTTTGGATACGGCCCACTCTGACGTCTAGCCCTCCTGACGCGTCTTCGCACAGCCCTGCGGGGCTCCCTGAGTCGTCGCTGGATGTGGCTGCAGCGCGGAGTTCGACTCCAAGTCGACTTCGTTCCTCCCAGCAGGCTCCTGTCTCGGTGGAGGTAGAGTTGACGCCGGTCCGACGCCAGGTGGACGAATCCTCGACAGAGGTAGTCGGCGCTGATCCGACACCGTCCCGACGTTGGGCAACGCCGGTTCCGTCCCCGGCGGTTCCTCTACTGTCGGATGTGACCCCAGTGGGTTCACTGCCCACAGGGTTTTTTCCATGCTCCACGGAGCAGGGGCTCATGAGGCACTGGCCAGCTCATTTTTCTGCAGGGCCTTTGTTGTTGAGTGGACGGATTAGTCTGCAGCCGTCCCCAATGGGTGACATGCTGTCTCCCCCTCTCATGGCCACGGAGGCTAGTGTAGACTTTGCGAGGGCAGTTAATAGGGCTGCACATATCTTACGAATTCAGCCGCCCTTTGTCTCCCTGCCTTCGGTTCCTTTGTTGGATCTCCTTCACCAGTTCACGGTGGATGTGGAGCCTCTGCTACCTTTTGGGAGGTTCTTGTATGATGTCCTTCTGGGGACTTGGTTCAGATCCTCATCGGAAGACCCTGTGACACGTGCTATTGCGCCTCTCCACCGGCCGGCACCAGATGACCCTGCCTGTTTGTCCTTTCATCCTAGGGCTCAAGGACTGGTAGTCCAGGCTGCGTTTCTTTCCTCTCCTCCACCGTTGTTTCCCCCCACTAGGGAGTCTAGGTGGTTGGAGTCATGTGGCCGCAATGTTTTTGCCTCCACCAGCTCCGGCCTTCGGTCCCTAAACATGACCTACGAGTTTGCTCGGGTTACTTCTGCCCTTTGGGACTCCATCGAACTACTGCTTCCCTCTTTACCAGAGGGTCCGTGTGCTGACCTGCTATAGGTTGTTCAGGATGGCCCGACATGGCGCAGTTTTCCATCCGATCGACAATGGTCACCACTGACTCAGTGGGTCGAGCTATGGCCAGCTCAGTTGCTTTGCGTTGCCATGCGTGGCTACACGAAGGCGGTTTCCCTGAGAATGTTCGATAGCGACTCGGGGATTTGCCCTTTTACGGGACCCATCTGTTTGATGAGCATGCCGACTCGGCGGTCCGGCGTCTCCTCTCCCAATTTCCATTACTGCCTTGTTTTTAGTCCCGTAGGGTGAATTTGTATGTTCGTGTGGTGGTGGTGGTGTCATTTTGTTTCCTGATTTACATCTCTGGGTTCAAGAGATTTCTCCCCAGACAGACTGTATGGCTGTTTAGCCAGGTTTTTCCTTCCTTTGATGCAGCTGGGTCAGCTGTTTATGTGGTTCTTTTTTGACCTCATCCTATGAGCTTGTCTCAAGAGGTGTCCTTTGTTATTAGCCAGACGGACTGTGCAGCTTTTTGCCGTCTTGCTCTTTTCTTGCCCTTTTCTTGTTGCAGCTGGCCAGCTGTTTCTGCATTTCTTTTTAGCCCTCTGTCGAATAGCTCGGCTCAAGGAGGTATCCCTTGCTTTTATAGGGATATGCCATACCCTATGTGGGGTACTTGTTGGCTATTCTTCCTGCGGAGTCTTACTTGACTGCTTCTCTTTTGTCAATGCTCTTCCTGCTGTTGTAGGACATCCCCTCTAGTGAGACCCACGGGGTTGGTGCAGTTCTCTCCTGGGTCTTTTGTGTTGTAGTCTACGGTTGGTCCGTAGTTCTTTCCGGTCTCTGTGGAGACACTCTGTGTGTACACACAGGTTACGTTCGTTGTCACCGGGTGCTGGCGGTGTACCTTCCTCCCCTGTCTTGGCTGCATTCTACTCTCACTTTTTACTGTGTGGAAGTGCTTACGTCTTCTCACATGGCTCAGGCCCTGTAGGGCTTTTGCGTATGGGCAGTTGAGTTTCCACTAGCTACGTTTCAGCTGGGTATTACCTTGCAATCTATATATTTGTGCACTTGCCTGGCAGGGACTTTGGTCTCTTTGCTTCTTACACGCAGGGGTTCAGGTCCTCCCGCTCCTGGCCTCTGCAGATCTTTTCTGATTCACTATGACCTAGTGGTTCAGGGATGTCACTCTATTTCAACGGCTCTGTGTTCCGCTCCAGGTATTTCACTGGTTGTGAGTTGCCAATCATAACTAAAGGCACTGTTGCTTTCTTTTGTGTAGGTTACGGTGCAAGTATTATTCTTGAGGATACTCGCTGTCATTATGCAGCGTCTGTACGGGACTGTTTTTACCCTTTTCCTGACAGACCTCTGTCTATTTCGCACTCCTTCCTTGCGACTGTGATGGTCAGTGTCTCCAACTGTCTAGCGGGGTGCCATGGTTCTGTCCCCGTCAGGGGGATGTCGCTTTTTGGTGTTTTTGATTCTGTTGTGTCCTGTTATGCTTCACACCGGTGCTGTTCGTACCTATTGTACGACTTCCCTTTATCTAGGGCATGTTCTTCGAGTTTCCCCTTCTTTTTCAATTTTCCTTCATTTGAGATAGATATATATATATATATATATATATATATATATATATATATATATATATATATATACACACACACACACACACACACACACACACACACACACACACACACACACACACACACACACACACACACACACACACACACACACACACACACACACACACACACACACACGTCTTTGTCTTGGGTATATATATCATGATTTATACACACAGTGAGAGAGTATGCATACTAGGTTTTCTTATCCTAGTATCAGGGGGTTTCGCCCGGACTCTCTTCTTCTCTCTCTTATATGGAACAGAGTATTCTTTGTGTCCCCGGTTTGCCGGTTTCCCTTCGCTGTTTGTCCCTCCGGGTACTGTTGGCAGGTTGACCACCTGGTGATGCGCCCGCCTCGCTTTGCCGCCGCATGCGTGCTGTTGGTAATCCCATTCCTTGGGCTTTTCTTTAGCTGTGGTGTGGTTCTCACGGTACACTCTTGTCTCCTTCTGTGTATCTTTCATCCACATGCCTGTATCTCCTGATAGTCATGACTCACTTTATCTCCTATTTCACTTTTTGGCTGTATGCTCAGTGTGTATGCTCTGACGATGGCATACTATCTTTCCCCTTTTTCTGGGACTCTGTCTCTGGCGGGACCATGGGATCCGGTGCTCAGTTACCGTCTTTTTGCAGAAGTTTATGAACTTTATTCCATTCTGCCACTCCCTTTTTGGTGTCTCTTTTCATCCCTGTCTGGACGAGGGAGTTCTCGTACCGTCCTCTGACGGATTGTGGTGCCTTTTCTTCCCCTTGTTCATGCTCCCTTCCATGGCTTCATAGGTCGGGTGTCAGCCGTGCTGGCACTGCTGTTCCCACTGTGCTCAGTCACTGTTATTGAGGGATCAGTTCTCTTTGAACTTGGTGGGTTCCAGTCGCAAACCCTCCTCCAATGGGGTATGGCTTTGGTATCTATTCTAAGCTAAGGAATCTGCTGCTAGATGTCTCTATCAAAAGAACGAGTTATTACCTTTGGTAACGATGTATCTGGTAGAGACACAGTCTAGCCGCAGATTCCTCAACTCCCACCTAATCTCCCCATTCTGCAAGGGCCTTTCCAGGTGGGGTTCTACCACCTTGTCTCCTTACAGGGGGCCTTGGTCTACCCGAGGGGTGCTCTTGTCACCTACCTCTGGGGCAGGGTGTGTCATTCTGTTGTGTGCCATTGGCCCTCCACCCATTCTCGTTTTTGGATGGCTAGGTTCTGTGCTTTTCAATGCTGCTCCACCTGGGGTCCTCCAGCGTGGAGATTCTCATGTTTGTCTACCCTCCCTCCGCCCTCGTCTGTTTCTCCACATTTCTTTGGGGTCTCCTTGTCTATGCTACAGTCGATTGGGTTGAGATTCTATTTGACTATGATACAGTTCATAGGTCACTGTGGGGAGTGTGGTGAACGCTTTATGCGGTTGTTCTCTTCTGGTCATTAACCTTGTCATGTGTGTGAGAAGTTGGCCTGATATATAGTGCTCACTATTCTAGTGATCACTGTGTATCATACCAAACGACCCTTATTGATGATTGGTTGTAAGTCAACCTTATAGACCAGCTATCCTAGTAGCATGGACAAGAGCAGTCTTTAGGCTAAACTCTAGAGGGCGTGTTAAGCCAGCTGTTTTACCACCACATTTACCCCTTGAATACCAAGTGAAAGGACACCACACAAGTTGTTATGAAAATAAAGGATATTTATTTATAACACGACTACCCTGGCTCTTTATGAGTCAGGGAGCTAAGCACAATACAAAACTCTTATGAAAATACTTCAAGTTGCACAATTTACACAAATGCCCGAGGGGCACGAAAAACCATATACACAAAGTGGAATGCGAATTGCTAGCAGGTAAGTAAACAGATCCAGAGGCTTCAGGATCGCTAGGACTACACTACTGAACTCTAAGGTTAGGAGCAGGAGGCCTAGGGAGATCGGGTGCAGAGTGTGCACTCTCACGCGGGATGCGGTTAGAAGTCTATGGAGGCTAGCGTTTCTAAAGTTTACTGTTTCCGGACGAATCCGACCAGCTAGACTAAAAACGAAAAAGGATCTGGACACTTAGAGAGTGAACCTACGTTGGAGCACCGGAATGCTCGGTTTACCTAGCCCGGGGGCTGCGGCTGCATAGGGTTCAAAAGACGTCGGGAATCCTCGTTGTGGTCTATGGAGCCTGAAAGAAGGAGTTGCTGGCAGGCGACCAGTGTCGATATTCGGAGGGATCCAAGCCTGGATCGGTGATGGAGATGACCTGAAAGCAGAGGGGACTCAGTTCTCAATCACTAGCCAGTGATTGGGTTGGCACCAGGATGGCACCGGAGGTAGTCACCTCGACCAGGTGAGTGGGTGACGCTGGACTCTGCTGTCCCTCGGTGCAGGAGGCGTTGTCGGCGACCAGGCAGAAGGGGTGAGCTGTCCCACGAAGGTGTCTGCTGTCGCCGATGCTGGACCCAGGATTGGGGCAACAACCCTTGGCAAAGGCAAGCCCACGCGGTGGAGTCAAGATGGCGTCTGGAGTGGACCAGGAGGGTCCGGGGCGCTCCTCTGTTGGAGGGGAGCCAGGGCCAGTCTGGAGCAACCAGACCAGCGGCGAAAATGTCGTGGTGCGTCGTTAGGAGGGCCACTAGCCAACGGGCAAGTGACCGGACAACGCGGTGAGTGGCAAAGAGCAGAAGGGCCCCCACGCAGATCTCGGGGATGCTGGGAGGCTGGACTTCGGTGCTTGAGCTGCTCAGGGTTAGGGCTTCTCAAACACCAGGAGCACTCACTCGAGGGTCCCTCGGTGGTCGTGCTAGGTAAGCGTCGGGCAGGTTCTGAAGATGGCCGGTCCCTCAGGTCTCGTCACACCCACGAACCTCAGCTGGGCTGATGATGCAGGTAGAGGTCAGAGATGGCCGGGAATCCGGGTCTCGTCGAGCTGGTCAGTCTGGATCCGGAGGATGGATGTGCAGCAAACCGCAAGCGCTTAGGTGGTGCCTGCTGGTGCAGGGTGGCTACTCCTTAGCCACAAGGGAGAGTCTTCAGGAAAAGTCAAGAGTTCCTTTCGTGGAAAGTAGTTCAAGATTCAGAATTATCCAATTTGGGAAGGGGTCCCGCTCCTACCTTTATCCTAAGAAAAGGGGCTGGCCCGTGACTAGGTCCTGCCTATGGGTGGGACCGGGGGGGGGGTGGTTACACCCCTCTCCTTTGTCCGGTCTCTCCCCAGCTCAGGGGCCGGGGTGCCCCTGGAACTGGTTTGAGCCGGCCTATGCACAGTGAGCACCGGGGTGCCACTTGCAGGCACCTTCCTCTCAGCCCTGCCTACCTGGGATACACAAAACCCTGTCTGGGATGGTGCTGGCACCGCCCCTGACAGGAAACCCTTTGTCCAAGCTCTCCTCGCTGGAAGGACTCCCAGCAGCAGGAGGTCAGACTTGTGTCTGTGGTGGCAGCATCCATTTTGTGATGCTGAGGCTCGAGTCAACTTTAACCGGGGTTCACAGTTACATACATGTCGTGTCCCTCTAGAAGGGTGGAATGCTAACCCCGTCGCCAGAATTGGCGAGGGGTTAGTATTCCAATTCGTATGACACCTTACTCGACATGTTTGGATAATGCGAGACCAAAGTTAGCAAATAACCGCGAGGATTATAATGCACTTTAAGAGTATATGGTACGCGTTATCCTGGAACAGCTATTAGGACTTGGTTCCGCAAGCTGCAGACGGGCTCAGCTCATGCCAGCACCATCTCACATGATTCCAAGCACTCTGCCTTCAGGATTGATAAGGCCTGCCATAGGAGTGACTGATAGGAATACATGTGTCCATTTGAGGGTTAGATATAGGAATACTATACCTAAAGCAAAGGATGATTACACCACCTTGCCCCAGCCGTCGTGCAGCCAGTTGTGTCAGATTTGGGTGGCCATCCAGGGGTGGCATAATACATGCTGCAGCCCCTGGGTACGCCTATGCCCTGGATACCTAAGGTATGCTGGTACAGGGACTGATAAGGCGGCCCAGTTCCAATTGGTAAATGCACCTAAGGTACATGTGTGTTATTTTAGAGAGAGAACAGCTAGGCTGTGGGTCTGATTAGCAGGCCCATAGCCAGGGAAAGTTGTAAACCAATGAAGCAAAAAGCAAAAATCTGGGGTGATCATAGGATTGCAGACCCTACTCTCCTACAATGTGGTTCCAGTCTTGTGGTCCTCTACAATTCCATCCTGTGGTTAGTCTGTTTTTCATAAAGTTCCATCCTGTGGTTGCAAACTGTCCTTCGTCATGCCACTCGTTTTCACTCCCGTTTCCTCTTGGGTGGGGGGGAGGGGGGGGGGCGGCAACAGCTCTTCGCTTTGATGGGACTTTTGATGGGGTGAGTGTTCTGTTCGCCCACTCAGTCCCTACATGTCTTGAGTACTCTTTCAACATGGTGTTGTTTCATTCTATGATTTATCATTGTTGTTTTCAAAGGTTTTTTTTGTGCTCTTTTTTGGCACACTGTTCTTATACTCTCGCAGTTTTACTTGTGGCGCAGAAACGTTTCACTGTAGAAAACTGACGTCAGAACGCCAGGGAGGTCTTATATGGCTCCATTGACGTCATTTCCGTGGACGGCGTCAGTACGGAGCTGCGCGACGCCGCCCCCCGGCGTGCAGAGGTAATGCTGGGGAAAAAGTTTTCCGGATCCAGTCTGACGCCTGGGGATATTCTAAGTTAGGGAATCTGCGGCTAGACTGTGTCTCTACCAGATACATCGTTACCAAAGGTAAGTAACTCGTTCTTTAAGTGGAATCTCTATACAGTTCTCTATATTGCTATTAGAAAAAAATAAAAATAATTTTAAAAAATAGAGAAAGGAGAAAAAGAAACAAAGCAGCATAAGAAGAAAAACGTAGTGCAATAAAGAAAAGAGAAATTAAAGAAACCAACAATGTTTCCGAAGAGTGTGGGCAACATGGGCCTACATTTTGAGCTTTCAAGACCCCACAGAAAGTGGTACACTGTTTTAAAGTGCAACCGTAGCATTTGGGCAGGCGCATATTGTCAAACCAGCTGACAGTTAATTATCATGTGCGAGCTCCTCAGAGGTAACCCCAGAGCTTCTGGTAGCTCCAGATTGACCTGTTGGTGACAGCCACACTACAGTACCACCAACAGCTAGAACTCCCTAAATGCCACCATCACAAGAGCAACTTCTTTAAAGCCCCATCATCTGAGACCATGGCTATAGTATTAGCAAATTGGTACTCTTCTTGCAGTCATTCAAGCTAACGAGGTGCTACTGTGTGAATCTGTCATGGAATGTGTCAGATGGAGGTGTTCAAAGAATGGTGACTATTTGTGTCTTCCATATTCCCAGGATGTACTATTCTAATCCACCATCTCTAATTCCTCTGCACTGATAGCTCCTGGCCATATATACAGAACAGTATGTGTTGTAGGAGACATCCTTGATGTCACGTAAAATGTAGATGCAGTTTCCACCCATCAATTACAAATACTCTGATGTCCTGGCTGTTGGGACTTGCACAGAGTTTCCAGTGGTGGTGCCACAATTGGCTCTGCCGTTGAAAACCATTGACCAGCACCTCATCCACCACTGGTCTAATTGGTCACAGCAGCAGTTGTTCTCTAAATATGTTCTTCAGTCCTCTGGTCAGGGTGCTTAATCATGCTGATTGTACCTCTGTAGTTTGTCATCCCTGCATTAATGTCTTGCCTCCTTCTAGTCTCCTCTCCTGCACTAAAGTCTCCTTGTATATGCCCTTGTTTCAGGCTTGCGAGAAAGAGATCTGTACTCCATCCTTACTATGTGCTCAGAAGTAGGTCCAGTGGGTAGCAGTGTCACATGGAAGGAAGCACAGAGGGCTGCAGACTGCACGGGTCTGCTGCCCATGGCATCGTTCTCCTATCTCATGACGTCATTCAAAAGGTAAGAATGGTGGGTTTTCTTGTTCCTATACAAGATGCTACATAGCCTCTTTGAAATGTTGGCACTGCAGGTCTCTTCCTGTGTGTATTCCTAGAAAGTGTGAATGATATAACTGACTGCATTTTTAAGAACAACTGTTTGATTATGACCGAAAACTTCCCTTGGGTAAAATATGAAGCTACATAATTCATCCTGCTTTTATACAGAGAAAAGCTTTTATTCACGACATCAAAGTGAGGCTAGTGTATTCCTCCTACCTCAACCGTTCAGTTGTTCTTAACTTACTCTTCAGAACGTTGTATTCTTGCTTGCTCCTTAACAGAACAATGTACTGTCCGTCAGCATTTTCTGTCCTTTTGTTACAGTATTCTTGGTCTGTCAGCCTCATCAGCAGTCTCAGACTCAAAGCTTCAACTGTATAACTCCCACCTGAAGTCTGCTATTGAAAAACGCTACCTCAAGAAGGCAAGCCTGGCTAAAACTGTGCACTTGCTGATCGCCGGTGAGTGTTCACACAATGGTTCACTGATTAATAGAAGTTAAATTATAAAACAAGTATACGTCTACTAACAAAGATAGGCTTACAACGCCACATAAAGTCTTATAACTTTTATAGTTAAACATTCATTCTTCAGGGCAGCTAGGGTACCAGAAGATCCTGTAAAACAAAAAATGCTTGGGCAATATTAAAATGTAAGCTAAACCACATTTCTTTACAAGAGAAAATTGCACTAGCATAAAAGTACACTAATACAAAGTATCATTAAGATTACATTATACTGTAGTAGTTGTCTGGCTGTCTGGTATGGGCAAGTCATGGTTTCTGTGAGTGTGTGCTTCACTTTAACCTAGATCTGAATAATTTCAATAAATCAGACATCCATAGTCCGCACCTACAGAATGTAAGCATTCTTTTTTTTATAGAAAATGTGGGTATCTTCATAACTCAGCTAAAAACATTTTGTAGACATTCTGGTATGCCACATTTTTCTATTTGTTTCAATGCTGATTTTATCAGACTTCTACTTCTATCTATATGATAAAGGAGATTGTTGATTGTGTACCAATCCACATGAACTTGGAGCCTCAGGATCTACTTTGAGTTTTCTATTTAGCAATCTATGGGTCATGAAAGACAGAAGAATGATCATCTGCTCAAAGGGCAGTAATGCTATTATGGATTCCATAGTACAATATCGCACACCATTGTATACAAGTACATGGGGATACCATTACACCAAGCTCATTACATAAATATTTGCAACTATAGTGAATGTCACTGCACTGAATATGCTAAGTACAGCACCCTTAAGCTTAACTCTAAAACATATGTTGTCTAATGCGAAGTCTAAACTTCAACCAAAACATTACTAGCACCCTAATCATAACACTAAGCCTTACCCTTAGCTAAGATGAAACCGGAGACTTAACCTACACCCTTACCGAAACCTTAACGTGAACTTTAACCGTACACCTACCCTAAACCTAGCACTATCCCTTATCATAAACCAAAACTAACCTTACTCTATGCCCTAGCCCTGAACTTAATCTCAACCATGACTCAACTGATTTTGTTAATTCTAACCCACTCTTAACCCTACATGTTACAATCCACTGTGGGTCTAACACCTTCATTCTTTTACTTACCTTATTTAATGTAGTATTCTCAGTAGTTTGGTTTTCAGTAATGGTTATTTTGATGTATTAGCCTCTATGTAATGGTAAGTCAACATAGAGAATTCTTTGTAGTAGAGGTAACACGCCCTTCATGCACACATTCATATACATACCTAGCTTAGTGTATAGGGTAGACTAAGCCAACAGACATAATAAAGGGTAATGAAGTACTGGTTGTAAGTGCGATCTAAATCGAAGCAAAAGTTCCTTTATTTGTAACATGGGAGCTACCTAGGCTCGGAATGTTTCTGAGTCAAGTGAAGTACGAGTTGACTTGTACTATCTCTATGGCCCAGTTTCTCAGAAATGTGCTTAGTTTTTGTATTTTTTGCATATAGGTGCTTATTGTATGGTGCAAGCAGACTGCGGCCAAAATTGCTAAAGAACAATTTTGTAATTGGTGGTTTATACCATGTGTAGCTGTTAATCACATGCTTTTTATAATACTGCTATCTAGTTTTGGGTGCAGACGATGCAAGTTGTTACTCTTCAAAGTAAAAGGTATCGGCTTCAAAGTGACTTGTGATTCCCTCCTGAAGGCCATAATGCACCATGACAAAGAATCCACCTTATATTGTGTTTTTTGTGCCATCGGAGTCAGACATGCTTTTTGGTGTTCTGGGAACGCTACAGAAAAATAGTGGTTTGACTCCAGATACCAGAATCTCCTCCAGCAAGTTAAGAAAAAGCACCATATGACAACTGCTTCTATTTCAACATGGAACAGAGGTTTCTTTGAGGACCAGTTGTATGGGAATGACGTTGAAGGGGTGGGGGGGCGGGGGTTAATGAACCTAATACCCTTGCCGTTTTGCCCTAAATTTAATAGCAAGTTGCTGTGGTCAGACCATCATATGAATGTAATCTCAGCTACCCAGAGACCTCAAGGAATCAAACTGTTCAGGCTGCCTTGCATTCAAAAAGACCATTTGTTATTGGAAGGAACGCCGGTGGACACGCTACAAAATGTAGTGCCAAAGCACTCCCTTGACAACAACCAAGCTTTACATCGAGGGAACATACGTGTACAGAAAGAGTGGAGGCCCAGCTAGTACTCTGGGAGGCCCGGGTGATTGGAGTCCAGATACTATGTCCCCAGAGGGCTCCCACTACAGGGACCAGCAGTCTCCAGAATCCCCAATGAAATTCCACGCAGAAGACAGACTGCAAGACCCATTCCATCTGAGGATCTTCACTTTGGTATTTGCACTTGACAATAGTCTTGACTTGAAGGCGTATGTTGGCCGCAAGAAAACTGGGGTTCGAAGGATGTGAGCTGTAGATCACATGCTTTGCATAACATTGCCATCTAGTGTTGGGTCCGGATGTTTGCACTTTGTTTTTCTTGAAGAAGTGTTCCCTCGTCACGAGGTAGGGGACTCCTTCATTACGTGATAGTGCGCATGGTCATCGGCTCCATCTTCAGATAGGATTTTTCCGCCATCGGGTTCGGATGTACCTCGCTGCGCTCCGGTTCGACTTCGATCCTTCTCGGCGCATATCACGTTCACACTCGACGGTATTTTTTCCGTTCGTTTACCCCTTTCTTCGCAGATCGTTATTCCTAATGAACATTTAGATCAGAGAGCTTGTGGTAGGCCGTCGGGCTTAGCCCCTGGTTCAACTCTCAGTCGATGGAACAAACTCCTTTCAAGTTCTGTCCTCTGTGCCACGCGAAATACACGCACATCGACTCACACGAGGGTTGTAATTTGTGTTTGTCACCCGACCACAGAGAAGACCACTTCGACGCGTGAGAGCTTTCCGCTCCAAAAAGACTCTTCGCGATCATTGGTCCTGACGACCCGACATGCAAGGATAACAAGCAGGTTCCATTCCGGACCTCATTCGGAAGAAGAGGAAGGCGATGAACCCATCGGAGTCAATGAGGAACAGGAAGACATCTTCATTTCCAAAGATAGCTCCGATGAGGATGAAGACATCCCACAGGGACAATGTACCATGAGTACATCCCCTACCTCACCACACCTTCCACTTCCATCAAAGAAAAAGGCTCCGCACCAACCTGCCCCTTCGGGCCCCGGTGGGCGCCTTCAGGCTTGGCACCGAAGCATAGTAAAAAGCTTTCCTGCACCGAAAAGCCCCATGCCAAATCGGGCACAGAGCCAAAGAAATCGGAGCCAAAGAAAAAGTCTGCCACCGAACATCCTCTGTCAGCACCAAAACAAACTTCGGATCCGAAAACTCCGGCCAAGAAACCATCGGCACCGAAACATTCGGAGCCAAAACACAGACGCCAAAATCGCCAAAAAACGTGTTTGCGGTGATCCGCTCAACAGACCGGATCCAAAACAAAAAATCCTGGTTATACACCCAAAGGCTGGACATATCACCACTTTAAAAAGAGGTACTACTGTTGCAGGGATTCTGCTTATGCGCAGAACTATGCGCAGGAACCCAGGCCCTCAGTGAATTGCGGTGTACCAAAAACTCACCTCAGAACCCAGAAACCCTCATCCGGCCAGCATCGGTGTCCCATTCGTTATCCGAGGTTTAACTCGGCGGTCCCAATGTATAGACAACCCAGAACAAGCGACTTAGTATATTTCTCAGGAATGGTGGGAATCAAACACCTTTTCATAATTATTCTCGTACCAGTCCACAACAGAATAAACAGAGACACGGGAAAAGTTTAAAGAGTTTATTTTATAAACCTCGTGTCCTAAGATGCAGCAGTTTGGCTAACATTAAATCCTAGGTTCTAGTCACATGTCACTAGTATATGTGAAACAAAAGTACTCCTTAGTTAAGGATGTATCTAAAACAACAATTGAGGTGTGCTCATGGGGTCATCTAAGGGCAGATCCCTTTTTAAGGACGTAATCCCTCACTCACCATAGGGTTGTAGCCCTCAAAGGAACTAGGTGTTTCCTTTGGGAGGAGAGTCCCTATGATGAAGCATGTCACCTATGGTGAGTGAGGGATTACGTCCTTTAAAGGGATCTGCCCTTAGATGACCCCATGAGCACAGCTCAATTGTTGTTTTAGATACATCCTTAACTAAGGAGTAGTTTTGTTTCACATATACTAGTGACATGTGACTAGACCCTAGGATTTTTTGGTTTGTAGCAAGTTTTTTAGGGGATATAATTCGTAGTGGTCTATAAAATTTGTCCCTTGAACCCTCCTCTTTTGAACTGTCTTAGTTTTTGAGTTTGGCTAACATTAGCAGACAAACGATTAAAAGCAAAACCATCAGCATAGTTACAATACCATAGAAAATGAAAGGAGTAATCATACTAAAATGACAGTGGCTCTAGGCCACCTTCCTTTCACTAACACACTAATAGTATTATTAGACTAATAAAAGGTCTCTAGGCTTGAATGGGGAACCCCATACCGTAAAGATCAGCTCAGAGAGTTCACATCACAGGATCAGCTATGCTCTGCTCCTAGGAATGCTCTTCTTCCGAATGTAATGAAAAACATGCAACACTGCAATATTGAAAGCACTCGACTTTCAGGTATTTGCAGCTGCGTGCGTGTTATGGCTAAACTAGTGGGCCGATCAACCTGAACTCAACATGCACCGTCTAGCGACCCAGACTGTTTCCTTTACACTGTGTACAGACCAAGGTCGCTGCTCACTGTTTAAGATGTTAACAACAGACCGTTCTCATGTGAAGCAAAGTCGAGTAAGCATTTCTCAATGTAATAACATGTGACTACAGTGTCGTGTGCAAAAGCAGCAAAAGCGGCAAGATAGCTTTCGAACATTTAACGCGGTTATGCTAACTTAGCGTTGTACATAGGTAGATAGCGATCTTCACTACACCCCCCCATGATCGGACCACTAACCAGTAGGGGCGCACTTGCAAGAACGCAGAGTTCAAGTTTGATAGAACGGAACCAAGGGCATGAACTATAAGTCCATGTAAGGCAAGTGGAAAAAGTTCGAAGAGAAAAAAAGAAAAAGGTAAAACGGATTAAATAAAAACCAAGTAGATTTGGATAAAAAAAACATCGGACGTAGGACACAATGAAAGTAAAAAGACAATCCATCAATGTATAGGCACAATAAGTTGCAACAGCTTCCAAGAGGAAATCATTGGAACGTTCCGCAAAACTATCTGCCATCCAGTTCAGAACGGGGAAGGAACATACATGCTCCTCAACCACCGGAGCCTCCAGCACCTTGCGAGGACAACTGGCGTGTTCCTCATGATAACTGTTCGTTAAGAAGTCAATCGCAGTCGCTCCGATGTCCCAATTTCCAAGAACTCCATGCGCTGCTGCACAGGCCATAATCTCGACACCAGAACAGTCCAACTCGTGAGCCACATGGAACGGACAATCTAGGCAATGAAAGACTGGCTGCACACAAGTAAAGTAGGCAAACCTGAAGGACAATCCATAGGCTACGCTCAGAGTCGCCAGTGGTAAAGCGCCATAGAATTCAAGCAACCGGTTACGAAGATGGAGCAGCCGGGACATGTTGTCGTGTGACGCAAGTTGTGCATCCATAGCGCAGGGCGCAGATCAACAACAGTATTCCAGCTATGAGGGCGAGAAGTAAAGGGAGACCTCCGAAGACACTGGAAAAAATAGAATGAAAAAAGGCCGGGATCACTCCAAAAATAGTTTGAAAAGAGGTCACGAGGCCGAAGCCCACAATTTAAAAAAATGAGCTATGCCACTTGTGGATGAGACATTAAAGATAGTCTGTATCAAGGTCCCAAAATAAAGCGGCAGATCAGTATTTAAAAGAGCTTGCACCTCAGTGCGCGTGTTTGCTACGTGAAGGACAAATGTTTCCCAGGACGAAGTCAACGCGACTTCTTTTTGAGACAATAGAGCCCTTATTCTGCTCATCTTGTTGAACTCTGCTTTCAAGGTTGGAATGGAAGGCCAGATGGATACATCCAGCCGGCCATGCGGGGGTGGGAACAGGACGTTATTGCAGCAAACTACTCTGTGATACAGTCACTATGTAGGGAATTCCCACTAACATCCCACAGCAAGCTTCATTATTTAACAGCAAATAACTACCGTTGGCAAGCAGCGTAAAAGACGGAGTAATAACTGGCACAGGAATCCCTTTCAGGACGCAGCTAAATTAGGGGCATTTACATTACAATCACCATGCAATTGAATGTGCCTACACACAACAGAGTGATCCGGAGTGGAAGTGCACTCTTCACCTTTCAAGTAAACCTCCTTGCCGTCCCTCACACATCTGTATGTGAAAGGGAGCGACCAGACTTCATGCAGGAAGGCAGTACCCAATTGTTCGTATCTGCCTAGAGCATAATGTTTCATGCACGAACTAAACTTAAACAGGGGAAACGGTAATGTGATCAACCCATGTACTAGCCACACAGCAGAATTCAATTCGGCAACAGAGAAAGGCAAAGGTTCTAATTCTTCAATGTGTAGCAATGAATATGTAGCATCTTTCATGGACATGAACTGCTGTTTCGCAGTTAAATTAAAAGGAAGGAACAAAGATGAAGTATTCATGTAATCCCAAGGGACTTTCCCTGCCTTTAAAGTTTGCAACGTCCATGCAAACTGCATAATAGAACGCAACTGATTTTGACCATGATACAATACAGACAAATCACCCTGCACAATGTCTACCACAGATGATACAATATTATCTAAGGTAGAAATTCTAGAAGATAGGGTGTTAATACTATTATCTATTACAGCCAACACTTTTTCCATATTGGCTAGATCAATAGCACGTAATCTGGATGCAGCCTCAATTTGTGATAGCTTCAAAACTTCGTTATAAACAGCATGCACCCATCGTTTGGGCCTGCCAACTGAAGGACCCTTAACAAAATCATTCAAATCTATTTTGTCATTCAATCGTGCTAAATGGAGTTTAACAGACGCTCAAGTGGAATGTTGCAGCCAAGACTGGCATAACTTTCCTACTGAGTAGGTAGTTACAGTGTGAGAAGATTCAAAACGGGGGTCCACACGAACCTGTGTATACCCCTGCTTTAAATCCAGAAACCTATGTTGACAGGAGTCTGAACTTGTTTGCCACACCAACCACCCTTCCGGATTCAACGCAGAAATATTGAAGGACGTGTTGGAAACCTGTGTCTGCAACATAGCAAGGGATAGATCCGTATGATTACCCCAATTGGGATAAGCACCCAGACCTGGCATGGAGGGAGAATTTAATTTTTTAGTCGTAGCTAATCCAAAACAGGTTGTCTGAAAAATCGAGGAATTTAAAAATAACATATGATTCGGGATAAGACTGGCACGATGCAAAGCTTCTGTTCCCTGTACTTGCCATCGTTTGGAATCCCAAACCGATTTAAGATCGACTGGAGCTTTCCACAAATCATACCCGCCAATTGCCAACTCGTCCATAAAGGACTTGGAATACAATAATTTGGTGTGTGTCAGTCTAACTTTAGAAGCAGACTCAGGCGCAACTTTAAAATAAAAGGAGGCCGGATTGGACACACTAAAATCAGAAAAATAAGTTAACTTTTCCACTAACGTGGCAGAGCTGCCCATCCTAGGGGCGGGGCAGTGTTCCCATTGTGTAAAATTTACAAAATTTCTAAACTTATTTGCTTTGTGTAGGAAATGCGTGCCATAATGTTGATAACAAAATTGTTCATCATAATTAGCAGTATCTAAATACAAATCCTCAGCATCAAATGCAGCATAATATTTCAAATCAGAAAACAGTGCTTCTATGGCTTGAACATCCCAATCATCTGAGTGAATGTTCTGCTTAACGACATCACCCATAGAAACATGAAATACATTTGGCACATTAATCACTTCAGTGGGGCCATGAATTTGAAATTTAAAGGCATCCCAAGCGATCCCATCACGCACAGGCCAGACCGTAATGTTCACAAAAGTCTGGTCCCTCTTCATAATGTGTGATGAGGAGTGTGGGGCCAAAGTTCCATTAATTAGTCGAATCGTAGACCGTTCATTCAGGTAGTGTCCATTGATAAGTCTAAAAAACACTACCACAAAGCCAATGGATATAAACAAAAAAACACATATGATCACCAGCCAAATGTAAGTCCAAGGGGGTATTAAAAAAATGTCTTTTGAACCAAGCCACAAAAATCGAAACCTTGGACGGGGCCATGGAAGTAATTGAACGAGAATCAAAGGAGTCTTGTGAGAGGGCAACTGTGGTGGATTGTAAAACAGGCAAGGTAACATCCGCAGGATAAGCATACTCAACTTCTTCAAGCACACCACTAGGTGTTTGTGGCAACAAGGGACCAGTAACGGCATGCATCTCGATGGCAACATCAGGCACTGTGTCAGAAGCTCGGGCCACAACAGAATTTCTCAGCATCGAAAGGCAGGAAACCGCCGGAGTCATACTAAGAAGAATCGGCCACTCGTTGTAGTTTGACATTGTCAATCGAACGAAAAGTACCTGTTATCCTTTCGACCAGGAAGTGGAGGTAAAATGACTGTTCTAGTACCCTGCACTCCAAGCACTGGAACCGGTGCACGATAAGAGGGGCCGAACTCCTTCTTGTTCTCCACCTTCTCACAGGCCAGATCAACAACACGAGGTAGCCAGCCGACTACCGGAATCTGAACTTCAGCTTCAGACTAGGAGGGTTCGTGTTCCTTCGCTAGACTGTTTCTGGCTTCTTGAAGAGTCTGCAATACAGCACAGTGTTCATCTACGTCAAAGGGTGCGGCTGACGCCGCCATGTCTAGACCATCTAGGTCTGGAACAAACATTCGAACACCAAAAAGCATCATGTATGGGGTCCGCCCACCCAGAGACCTTCTAGGGAGATTATTAAGTGCACGTTGCACGTCATACAAGTGGGCCAGCCAGTTCCGGCCAGTACCCAAAACTCTGGCTGTCAAAGATTGCTTTAAGTCACGGTTCATTCGCTCCACTACATTATTGCCTTCAGGCTGGTATGGAGACGAAAATTTGACTTGGACCCCCAAATTTCTCATGGCCTCTTTGTACGCCTTAGAGGCGAACGCCGGGCCCTGATCAGAATGAAAGGTACCACATGCAAAACTCCCAACAAAGACACGCAAATCTTTTATGACAGTGCGAGAATCAGCACTCCTTTGTGGCCATACCCACAGAAAACGTGTGCACGAATCCACTGCAATCAAGATGTATTTGTACGCAGTATCAGAGGTAAAAGGACCGCAGTGATCTAGATAAACACAACCCAATGGTTTACTAGATATGTACAACTGAGTTTGTGGTGGGCGCGCCGCAGTTGAAGGTTTAATCTGCTAGAAGATGTCGCAATTAAGCACATAAGCTCTGGCCTGTTTGTACAAACCGCACCACCAGTAACATTGTTGTAGCAAAGATACAGTAGCCGCAATGCCGGCATGCGCGGACGCCATGCCCTCGTGGGCTGCTAATATCAAAGAAGGTCTGCAGTCCGCGTTGAGAATCAATCTGTCACCAACATCATTAATCCTCACTAAGGGGACTTTATCAGGACTTAAGCGATAATGGTAACGAGCAGGGAAACCTTTCGGTGGCTTCGTTCCCTGTTCTGTAGCAGCAATAGCTGCCAAGATGTCATCATCGATCTTACTTTTGGATCTTGTAACTGCTGCTACTAAGTATGTTGCCACTGCTGTTTTTGCTGCCTCGTCAGCTAAGCTGTTGCCGACAGCATGGACACCAACGCGTTGGTGACCAAGAGTGTGAATTACATTCACGAGAGGCAGACGGTCTTTAAGATCTGCCACTCGAACCCAAAGCAGTTTATGCTTAATAGTGCCACCTTTGGAATCATGGTAGTCATTCTGAGACCAAAAATGTAGATTGTCGTTGTAAGATTGAACACAATAAAAGGAGTCACTCACTATAAGGGTAGTGACTCGGGGATCAGCAAACTCTAGCGCTAGCACCAGAGCACGATGCTCCGCCAACTGCGCGGTACAATCACCCAATGACTGCGTATGCACGACATCGGACTGGAAGTCTCCATTTACGAAAGTACCGACCACAATTGCGCAAGCCGCTGAATAGGCGTGCTTTGATCCAGATGCGGGTTGCGCAGAACAGTCCTCGAGCGGGCGCAAGGACAGAGGAGCCGGATGAACGAATTCATACTGCAAAAACTCCTGAGTCTGAAGTGCCGCGTCAAAGATAAAAGTGACGTCCGGCGAGGTCAAGGAAGTGGCCCATTGTATCCACCTTGGATGCAAAGCTTTAGAATTCGGTACACTCGCTTTTGTCACTGCCTCTAGGGCAGGATAGGGTGTTACCACCAACATGCGTTTCCGTTGCGACAGCGCTCGTTCTTTCAGAATCGCCATCTGCACTGCTGTCAGAACCTTCTCTACAGCGGAAAAACGCAGTTCAGCTGAAGTGTACAAGTGAGATTTGTAAGCAATGGTGACGGTGTCGCCCTCATTGAACGTTAAGTATGTGAAACCAACAGCGCCGGGCACTATTCTTATGACCAGGTTAGTGTGGTTATCACGTGTCAGTAAGTACTTAGAAGCAAGAAGATCACCTCGCAATAACTGCAATATAGCTGAATGCTCAGGCAGCCCACAAGATTTGGAAAAAGTAGGTTGTACCAAGGCGTAAAGCGGCTTGATACGCTGGGCATAATCCGGGATGTAAGATCGACCGAAATTCAGAAAACCCAGCAGGGATTGTAATTTATTTAGTGAAGTAGGAGCACGGAGGCATGCGCACTTCTCTAGAAAGTGCGGAGCCAATCCTCGACCTTCATTGTTGAGTTCGTACCTCAAGAACAACACTGTATATTCTGCTATGTGTGACTTCGCAAAATTGAATTTGTACCCGAAGTCCGCAAACAAAACAATTATGCGATCAACGCGTCGAAGATGCGGGTCTAACTCGTCATCCGTGAGATAAATGTCATCTACGTACGAGTACGCATCTGGGTCTATACCCTTCAAGAGGGAGACCATGCGAGCGGCAAAGACTCCTGGGCTGTTCTTATAGCCCATTGGTAATCTTTTGAATTGTTGTTGTTTGCCACCAGAGGTGAACGCCGTTCACTCACTACTAAGAGAGGACAGGTTATGGCTGTAAAAGCCATTGGAAATGTCAAGTATGGTTTTAAACCTTTTTCTCACGAGACTATCGACGAGAGCCGAACTGTGGGTGTTCTGTACTGCACAGGTCCGGCAATGAGAGTTAAGGTGCCGGTAATCCAAAACTAGGCGGTACGACCCGTCAGGCTTCGTCGCAGGCGCTTGCACCTGAGCCCATTCCCCGGCGTACTTTTTAGCTAGGACCTTAGGCACTGTGTGCGCAAAGGATGGGAGGATCACTTCCTCCCATCTAGGAGCATCTAAAACGAAAGCCGGGGGCCAATCTGCCTCCGCCAACAGAATATCATAGGTAGTGGTCAGATTATCCCAAAAAAACCCTTGAATTGTACGTTGTATGTCACCTTCAATTTGAATGACTATATTATACAGTCTATCAGGGGGAGACACCCGAGTGTCAGCAGTTTCAATATTCACAAATATATCAGTTGCTGTCGCCACCAAATATGGACGCAGTGCTTGTCGCACTACTGTAACTTCCGCCGCGCTGTCTAGCAGCGTTAGCGCCCATGTCAGGTTCTGAAGCTGCGTCCGTTCCATCTGAGGCATACCTCGCTGTCAGTGCAGCAACTTTCTTCTTCTGAAACGGGGGTCTTTGACGTGCAGAGTCTTCTTGCTTGCTTTTGCCGTCAGTCTGTCGGGATTGCTCACGTGGTTGTGGTGCACCCCGACTTTTGCCTCCGCCACCGGACTGTGAAGCCGATGTTTCCTGTGGAGAACGTTGGTCAGAAACCTGAAATCGATCAGGTGACTTAATAGTAGCACGATCACGCAGATCATAAGTGCGTTCACTACTTGACTGTACTGGAGAGGCAGGACGAGACCCCTGTTTCTGTTGCTGCTTCTCCTGTTTTTTCACCCTCCAACTTTGTTTTGGAAAATTAGGGCGTTCGTCCTTACCAGACGAGTTTGCCTTCGTCTGCTGTATCAAATCAGGATTCTTCACAGTTGGTTTAACACCTAAGGCGCTACGACCAACTCGTCTATAGGCGTTCGCGATAATTTTCGCGAATTCCCTCGGCTTGTCGTCTTCGTTCACTGTCTCTAATTTATTAAGCACTTGGAACTGCATAGCATCTCCTTTGAGGTTGCCCAGTATCATGGTAGCAACCACATCGAACACACCGACAAGCTGCATTCCCAATTCAATAGCAGCCTCCGCACCATGATTCTCTTGAACACGTTTAATCACGGAGGGCAGTACCGACAGAGACGGAGTGCCAAAGCACTTCGAGTATGTCGCTGCAAAGACCTTACCCCAGTTTTCACAATCGGCCAAATCCGGGACTAGGTTTTTAGGCAAAGCGATGGTAAGGATCCTGTGTTTCTCCACAGGAGTCGTACGCGGATAAACCGCTTCTATTTGATCAAATTTCTCAGCAAGCCAATAAGGGAAATCATCCCTATTTTGGGGTCGCTTGCCTACAACCGAATTGACCATAACAGGACTAATAACCACCGCGTGGTGGTCCGTCGGTTGTCCCGCAACAGCAGTAGCGACCACCTGCACGTTGCGTGACACGTACTGCACTAAAGCTCTATGTACTAAGGGCAGTGTGCAGTACACGCAACTCAGCCACCGTCACCTGTAGGTAGCGGGGATGAGGCGTATATCCGGCTAACACCGGCCATGTGGCCCCTGCAATCGACAAAGGACCCATTCTCGCCGGTATAACCGCATGGGGAAGGGCGCCATTAAACCAAATGCTATGCTGCCAAGCAGAAATAGGAATTTCCTGAGTCCTATATGGCGTATAGTTGGCTGGTAGCGCCGTGGCAGTATAGGTGTGGAACGTATCATCGTCTTCACTCACTGCCGGCAAAGTAACCCAAGAGTAGAACAATTCAAACGAAAACAACGCATCGGCACAAAATCACAGCCATACCATCGTCTGGCACCCCATACTGCGCCAAATGACGTTTCAGGGGTGCCCGGCTATGAGCCGGAATATCGACCGCCATTAGGACACCAACAGTAAATCTACAATATATCAGTAGCACTAGGGTTCAGATTAAATAACCTTTTTAATGATCAAGCTTTAATGAACCTATTTAGTCGAAACATAGGTAGGTTAAACCGTTACTCCCGTTATCCGGAAACCAGAGTGAGGGTGTTATGGACTAATTAATACAAGCACTACTAAGGCATCTCAAATCAATAGACCAAACGTTAGGTGCACCGTGTTGCAGGGATTCTGCTTATGCGCAGAACTATGCGCAGGAACCCAGGCCCTCAGTGAATTGCGGTGTACCAAAAACTCACCCCAGAACCCCTCATCCGGCCAGCATCAGTGTCCCATTTGTTATAAGAGGTTTAACTCGGCGATCCCAATGTATAGACAACCCAGAACAAGCGACTTAGTATATTTCTCAGGAATGGTGGGAATCAGAAACACCTTTTCGTAATTATTCTCGTACCAGTCCACAACAGAATAAATAGAGACACGGGAAAAGTTTAAAGAGTTTATTTTATAAACCTCGTGTCCTAAGATGCAGCAGTTTGGCTAACATTAGCAGACAAACGATTAAAATCAAAACCATCAGCATACTTGCAATACCATAGAAAATGAAAGGAGTAATCATACTAAAATGACAGTGGCTCTAGGCCACCTTCCTTTCTCTAACACACTAATAGTATTATTAGACTAATAAAAGGTCTCTAGCTTGAATGGGGAACCCCATACCGTAAAGATCAGCTCAGAGAGTTCACATCACAGGATCAGCTATGCTCTGCTCCTAGGAACGCTCTTCTTCCGAATGTAATGAAAAACATGCAACACTGCATTATTAAAAGCACTCGACTTTCAGGTATTTGCAGCTGCATGCGTGTTATGGCTAAACTAGTGGGCCGCTCAACCTGAACTCAACATGCACCGTCTAGCGACCCAGACTGTTTCTTTTTCAATGTGTACAGACCAAGGTCGCTGCTCACTGTTTAAGATGTTAACAACAGACAGTTCTCATGTGAAGCAAAGTCGAGTAAGCATTTCTCAATGTAATAACATGTGACTACAGTGTCGTGTGCAAAAGCAGCAAAAGCGGCAAGATGGCTTTCTAACATTTAACGCGGTTATGCTAACTTAGCGTTGTACATAGGTAGATAACGATCTTCACTACACTACTACAGAACAGGAATACCACATACCATTGAAGAAGAGAACTGTCGGGACAAATCCTTCCCCTCCTCCTCTTCCTTCACCTTCTTTACCCCAGACTATACCTGTGCCAGCTTCACTTGAGCACTCACCACCACACACACCTAACAATCAGGGTGATGGGGACGGTGATAAGAATGATGGCGATCAGCCAGGAGATGTGTGGGATGACTATAATACTGATTCTTCCACTGATAACGACCCGGACATATATCCTACCAAACCCTCTCCACCAGATGTGAGTGTAGGATTTGTTGAGTTGTTAAGTAGGGCTGCTAATTACCAGGGAGTCCCATTACACAAAGAATCCCTTGAAGAGGACTTTCTTTTCAAGACCCTACAAAACACACAAAAGTCTACACACATGTTGCCCATGTTGAAAGGCATGACCAGACATGTATATTTAAGGATCCTATTAGAACACGTATCCTTACCCCGAGGGTAGATAAAAAAAATACAAGCCTGCCCCAGTATATCCAGTTTACAATAAAGGTCAACTACCATTAGATTCACTAGTAGTTTCTAATGCACGTGAAAGGGCAAACACCCAAACTACTGGAGGCGCACCACCACCAGATAAAGAGTCTAAACTTCTTGATGCGTCAGGAAAAAGGATAGCCTCCCAGGCTGCTAACTTCTGGCGTATTTCCAGTACACAGGCTTTGCTACCTTGATGTGACCACGCAAACTGGGATGAAATGGAACAACTCATCCAGTTTCTCCCTCAAGAGCACAAATCAAAAGTGCAAGACCTTGTTCGTGAGAGGCAGTTAATCTCTAATAACCAAATTAGATGCTCTGTAGATGTAGCTGATACATCTGCCAGACCGGTAAGCACTAGTATTCTTTTAAGAAGGCACGCCTGGCTGCAGATTTCAGGGTTTAAGCCCGAAGTTCAAACTTCCATACTAAACACACCATTTGACAAGGAACACCTTTTTGGACAGTGGTAGACACTTCATTGGATAAAATGAAGGATACTGAAGTGGCTAAATCCATGGGAGCACTTCAGTCTCCACAAGGGCGTGGTTCCTTTCGTCGCTCCTTTTATTACGCAGATTCCAAAACTACTTTCTCAGACACTGCGTCCACCTATAAGGGCAATAACCAGCCCTCAGGTCCCAAGGGTTTCTCCCGAGGCACTTACAGAGGAAACAATGGCAAAGTCAGAGATAGAGGTTCCAATACACGTACCTCCCCATCCAATACAAAACAGTTACTTGCCCATAGTTCTCCCCGACAACTTAATACCGGGGGACGACTATCACAATTTCTACCAAAGTGGCAGTCAATAACAACAGACAAATGGGTTCTCCAAATTATCCATTCTGGTTACTGCCTGGAGTTCATCAACACTCCTCCAAACATTCCCCCAAAGCCGTAGAGACTTTCACCGGATCACCTAGACCTTCTCAAACAGGAAGTACAATCCCTGCTACTAAAACAAGCCATAGAGCCTGTGCCACCACAACACCAAGGGTCGGCGTGTACTCCTTTTACTTTCTAATTCCAAAAAAAGACGGCTCTCTCAGACCCCTACTGGCTCTCGGAGTACTCCATCTTTACATACAGTCAGGTCAACACTACCAATTCAAAGTGCTTCCATTCGGAGTCACCACTGCCCCCAGAGTCCTCACAAAATGTCTGGCGGTAGTAGCTGCGCATCTCAGAAGACAAAGCATACATGTCTTTTCCTATCTGGATGACTGGCTCATCAAAGCCAGCACATATCAGCAATGTCACAAGCATACTTCCCTAACCATTCAGCTGCTTCAACAGCTATGGTTCTCAGTCAATGTGTTAAAATCACATCTACAACCAAACAAAGTTCAGGATTACCCAAGAGATACTCTAAATACTCAGAAGGCTCTATCGTATCCTAATGCAGCCAGAATTCAAAACATTCAGGCGCTCATTCTCAAATTTCAACACACTCAGTCACATCCGGCTTGAGTGTTTATGGGACTACTGGGAATGATGGCATCTTGCATCATGATCGTTTATCACGCCAGGCTACACATGCGTCCACTTCAAGAGTGTTTACCCTGTCAGTGGAGCCAGTCTCAAGGTCTATTAACCAATCTAGTGTGGGTAAGCGGCCGTACTCATCACTCTCTGCAGTGGTGGAACACACAAAACCTATCAAAAGGGCGTCCGTTCATAGACCCGATTCCACAGACAGTGTTAACAGCGGACGGATCCCGTACTGGCTGGGGAGCTCATCTTCAACAACAGACAGTGCAAATACTGTGTAGTCACTAGCAAAAGATGCTCCACATCAGTCACTTAGAACTCATGGGAATCTTTCTAGCTCTCAAAGCCTTTCAAGATCGCCTATCTGGCAAAGCTGTGTTGGTCTGAACCGACAACATGACAGCTATGTATTACATACAAGAACAAGGGGGACACACTCTCTCCAACTGTCCCACTTAGCCCAGGACATCTGGAAGTGGGCTATTCACTACAACATGTATCTCCTAGCGGAACACCTCCCAGGAGTCAACAATCAGATTGCGGACCTCCTCAGCAGGCAGAAGTATCAAATACACAGGTGGGAGCTTCATCCTCAAGTTCTCCAACCATACTTCCAAGCTTGGGGAGTCCCTCCCATAGACCTGTTCGCAACACCAGAAAACACAAAATGGCAAAGCCTCACCTCCAGGTATCCACGCCCTTTGTCCAAAGGCAATTCTCTATGGATCAACTGGTCAGGGATATTTGCTAATGCTTTTCTGCCTCTCCCACTCATTCAATCTTGCGATCTGGCTCCTGAAGTCAGAGTTTGGTTATCTCTACTTTCCACCAGATTGTATGAATGTTATTAGAGAGGCCAGAAAGCCTACCACAAGGGCCTGCTGAGCAGCCAAATAGAAGCGTTTTGTCATCTATTGCAATAACAATCACATCAACTTCCTTGATGCTTTCATACAGAACATACTGTGGCCTATACATCCATCAGACTGCATCTTTCTGCCAGAGCAGCTTACCATCAAAATAAAAAACATTTATCGCTATTTAGAGTGCCTGTCATCAAAGCATTCATGAAAGGGCTAAAAAGGGTAATACCCCCAAGACTCCCACCTGCAGCAGTAAGGAATCTTAATATAGTCCTCACAAGACTAATGGGTCCACCGTTTGAACCCATGCACAAATGTGAACTACAGTTCCTTATTTGGCAAACAGCTTTCCTCATTGCAATCACTTCATTAAGGAGAGTGGGTGAACTACAGGCACTAACCATAGAAGAACCCTTTTTCCAGTTACATAAAGCTAAAGTGGTGCTTCATACCAAAACCTAAATTCCTACCTAAGGTTGTATCTGCATTTCACATCAATCAGTCGGTTGAATTACCTGTATTCTTCCCTCAACCTGACTCTGTTGCAGAACGAGTTTTACATACCCTAGATGTCAGAAGAGCTCTTTTGTATTGCACTGAAAGAACAAAAATCATTTTGTAAAAACTTTTTCATCACCTCACAAAGGCAATCTTATCTCCAAATCAGGAATTGCTAGGTGGATTGTCAAGTGTATTCAGATGTGTTATCAAAAAGCCAAAAGGACTCTCACAGTACCCCCTAGAGCACATTCCACTCGCAAGCTGGGGGCTACTATGCCTTTCTTAGGAAACATCCCTATAACTGATATCTGCAGAGCTGCAACATGATTCATACCACACATATTCACCAAACACTATTGTGTAGATGTGTTAGCAAGACAAAAAAGCTAATGTGGGTCAAGCAGTACTTAAAATGTAATTTCAGACAACTCCTAAAGTTAAAGGATATCCACCACTTCGGGGAGACCGCTGTATAGTCTCTGCAAAGCATGTGATCTACAGCTCACATGCCTCAAACAGAATATGCTACTTAACCTGTATGCATCTGTTCTTGGCATGTAGAGCTGTAGAATCTTATGCGCCCACCCACCTCCCCGGGTACTTGTGGCTGCTGAAGTCTGTTTTACTACACATACTTACGCATGGACATCTCTATTCTTTACTACTACTCCATTCTCTTACCCTCTGCGGAAAACAATCTGAAGATGGAGCTGATGATCATGCGCATTATCACCTAAGGGACTTGGGAAAACTTCTTCCAGAACAACAAAGTGCAAACATCTGGACCCAACACTAGATGGCGATCTTATGCAAAGTATGAGATTCTACAGCTCTACATGCCAAGAACAGATGCATACTGGGTAAGTAGAATTTTCCTTTCGAGTCCCAAGACTGCGTCAAAATTTACACTGATTATTGTGCCCGAGAACGCTCAAACTTGAAAACCAGCTTCGGCCCCAGAGAAATCCGGTCACCAACAAACAGACTCCGCAGCGAGAGACTCCTCACCATGGAGATCCAATCTCTGAACCGAGGTTGACACCAAAGTTGGCTTTGACATCACTTTCGATGTGTGATTAGTCTACACCACTGCAGGAACAGCCAGATGTTAGACAGCAAATAATCTACATTGAGCTTTTAGCTGGTCTTATGCTTACACCCTCTCACCTTCTTCCTCTAGTCCACAGCGTGTGGCAACAGACCAGGTGCATCCTAAGGCAAGAAAGCTCACTTTTGAAGAGCCCTGATCAGAAAAGCATGCGATATCTGGCTTCCGACCTGAGATACAACAGCATCTGTTGAATGTTCCCTTTGATGTCCAACATCTATTTAGGCCAACAGATGACAATTTGGGCTGGACTGTGCCCATGAAGAGCAGGGTCAAGACTGATTTGCATATGGCTGGGTCCAAACCGGGGTGGCATAGTGAGCAAAAGAACGATAGATTAAACCCAGATCTCTTTACTGGGGCTGAGTGGTTGAAAAGTTACAACACTCTGTCCATCATCTTGTTGAATTTGCTATGTTTGCTCTTAGTGGCCTAGGGTATGCCCAGACGTGGGACCCTTGCTCGCTGTCCCACTGGATTTAGGCTAGCCTGGCTGATGAGGGGTGATTCCCTGAGATTGCTCTGAGGATGATTGTTTCTGGTCCAGGGAGGACCTGGCCTGGCAGTTCAGGGCGGACTGTTCCCATGGGGAGCAGGCTGATTTGCATATGGCTGGGTCTAAACTGAAATGGCATGTTGTGCAAAAAAAACTATTGATTTAGGTCCAGATCTCTGTATCGGGGGCAGATGTTTTGATATTGTTTCAGCCTTCCGTCCATCAATTGTGTTTTTTGCATTTGTCTCTCCAATTGGGATGGTTATGTCCAGACATGGGGCCCGTGCTCACCATGCCACTGGAGTCAAGCTAGCCTGGCTAATGGGGGGTGGTACCTGGCCTGGCAGTTCAGGCTGGACTGTTCCCATGGGGAACAGGGTCAAGATTGATTTGCATATGGCCTGGTACCAACTAGAATGGCATTGTGTGCAATAAAACAATGGATTTAGGCCCAGATCTGTGAACTGGGGGTGAATGTTTGACATTGTTTCAGCATTCCTTCTATCAATTGTTCTTTTTGCCTGTTGTCAGCCTCAGCACAAATATTGCATTTCTTCCTATCTGAACACCTTCCATGAATGGACAACTAGCAGACCTACTAAGTAGGATGTATCAACAAACACATGAAACGTAGATGAATCCACTAGTACTTCAGCAGTGCTTTCAGAGATGGGGAACCCCCTCAGTCTGTCTATTTGCTACTAGAGAAACTGCAAAATGTCCAGTCGTCACCTCTTGGTACCTGTATCCACAGGCCAGAGGCAATACTCTGTGCAAGAAATAGTCTGGGGATATGTCTATCCTTTTCTTCAACTACCACTGATGGCATAGAGTTACTGAATTGCAAGTTTTAACAGTGGAGGAAATGTTGATTTGGGTTTACAAAAATAAGGTTTTTATAAGAACCAGCCTTAGCTTCTATCTAAGATTGTCCCCTCGTCCAATTTTAAGTAAACTATTGTCTTACTATAGGAAAGCGACCCTTTATGACATGGTCGCCCCCATTTTGTGCCTGGTAATTGTTCCAATTAAGACAAAAGGGCAGGGGGGTTCCTGCTATCCAGGTCCCTAGTGCCAAATCTCTTTCCCTAAAACTGTACAATTGCTCCCCTAATTGGCCATACTTTTAGCACCCCTGCAAGTCCCTAGTAAATGGTACCCCAGGAATCTAAGCCATGGGTACTAAAAGGGTCCCTAAAAACTGCAGCATATATTGTGCCACCCTAAGGGCACCTCACTACACACATACAAACTGCCATTGCAGGCTGTATGACATGGTGCAGACTTAAGTCAAGACAAGACGTGGCCCATCTCTTGTGTGCCATTTCTACAGACACTGCTTGCAATATATGTAATGCAATATATGTAAGTGACTCCGGTTGTATGATGGTACAACACATGCAATTACTACGCATGCTTTTTCTACGCCGTCTATACAACGCACGGGTCATTACCACGCATGCATTTTTTACAAAAATGTTTTTAACGCATATGCCTTTGTAGAAGTGGACGTCAGCTAGGCCCACCAGTGCAAGGGGTTCGCCCTTCTCTGCACAGAGTCCTCAGACCAATAGGAAGAAGTTGGTACAGAAACTGGAATAGAAAATACAAAGTTTAATAAACCTCATGAGGTGGAACTACATTCACACAGCACCCTTTGGTAATGCATGTAAGTAGCACACCGAACAGAAGGAGAATGGTCCTTTTATACCCACACGGGCTCAAAAGAGGGCGGTACAAGTACAAGAGAAGGTTTTATGTACATATAAGGTCATATAGAAATGCACAGTCGACAAGTAGGAGGAGTTAACAGTTTGCCAATGCTAGTAAATACATGCTGACTGTTACATACTAACAGCTGCACACTAAACTGGGCATGTGCGAAAGTGGAAGATGCTAAATATAGTTTGTTTCTAGGCAGATTACAAGAGCTGTCAACACTGAGGGAGGACAGAGCACATGGAGAGCACGTGGCAGCACATGGCAAACAAAATGGCTGCCAGAAATACAAAATGGATTCCACAAAATGGACAAGATAGCCTCTAAATACTAGATGGCTTCCGCTAATGCTAAGCCAATTGCTGCCAATTTACAACAGACAACCCTTTTAGCATTAGCTGAAGACATTCGTTCCTCTGGGGTAATCTAAATATGCATCCCGTATATCTATTAGCATTATTTCGACCACCTCTTTATTCAACATTTGTTGGGCCTTTGTTTCTGCAAGATTCCTTTTGATAGGTATACAGACAGAGATGCAAATGGAGCAAAGCATTGGACCACATTGGATACATACACAGCATGTAAAAAGTATCGTAACCATTACACACAGGATAGTCAGTAGCTTCCAGCCCCAAGCAGAAACTAGAGTCCAAAACCATCCAGCAAAAGTCCAAGTACCAGTCTCTGGATGAATTTCTGCAGCAATCCTATGCAGTTTTGATATTGCGTCATATACTGAAGGTGAGTGATCCGGTATGAATACGCAACAGCTGCTACCAATGATGCGACATGCACCACCTCGATCAGCCAGAACCACATCTAGAATCATTCGGTCTGGAGAGCTACAATCCTTGCAATTTGCAGCTCCTCCGTAATGTTCCCAAGTGCCATAGCTGTCTGATTGGTAACAGCTTCCACAACTCTGGTCAATCGTCTTATTTTCCTACTGTTTAAAGCAGCACCCACAAAGAAGAACAAACCTAAATTAAAATCGACATATTGTTGCAGAGTGGTATCAGTTTGGTCTACTTCGTCAGCACTTATTGTCCTTTTGTATCTATTTCTAGAGATATCGTCAAATAATTTAAGGTCCCGGTGGTATGATGCAGGTGCCAGAAACACAGGGGGCAATAGAAAGGACACATAGCACACACCTGACCACCCAGCAGGTAGTTGATAATATCCTTGGCTACCACAGATAAAGTAGGTATTATGTGAGGCTATAAAACTACTGTTATTTACACCTTCAATAGTCAGAATTACAGTGCATTCGCTTTTCCCCACTGGAATTCTCCCAATACAGCTTATACATAGATCTGCTTTAGCTCTAGTAACAGAAATCACAAATTGTTCATTACTGGTAAAAGTTCTCATATTTGTGAAGACATATGGTGTTGAAATATTGTCCAGTTGATACTCTTCCCATTCCCATTTGGTCCCTTTGGCTTGAGGATAACCATCTTTATCTTGGTAGCATACTTTATTAAGGCGAAAAAGAAGCCCGCCTACTGTACGTCTTCCAGATGCAAACACAAGTGCATACCAAGCTTGACAAGAACCATTATGAGAAAAGGGAAGAGGAATAAAAGGTGCTCCTCCTTTCTTTTGATGTGCAGGTATCATCCCACACACCCAACAGTTGGTAGTATTTGTGGCATTATGAGTATGATGCAACATCTGGATAAAGGTATTATTTAAGTAGGATTGTCGATGCTTCTGCTCATGGTAGGGAAGCGTAAAGTAGTGGTGTTCAACTAATACTGGAGTTGTGGCGATCAAAATCTCTCGAGCAGGAGCCACTTTCTCAACGAACCAGGTTATTACTGCTACAGCCACCATAGCAACAACAAACCCTATAGCACAAATGATCTTTCTCTTAGCAACAGTTGATCTCATTGTGGACATGATCAGTTTGTCGTTGAAAACAATCATTGGAGCTCTTATCCCTGGGCAGCCGTTGGTTTCTTCACCGAGGGCCAAGACGGGTGTCGCTACACTATACAGGACTGATTAGCCCCCCTTGCCACATCGGCATTCCGTTTCACTAACCATGAGCGGTTGCTCAACCAGTCCATTTCGACGATGCAGGCTCTTTCCGTTGTCTCAGTTGGTATCGGGATACTCCAGGAGTCGTGTGGTCCGGGAAGACTTACTCAGGTTCGTCAGGTGATATGGCTTGGCCTCTCTCTGTATACAGGATGTCCCAATGGTCGATCAAGGCAGCAGGATCCACCAAGGTAGACGGCACTTTCTTGCAGTGGGTGGAGTGCACCCAGTTCCTCCTGTTCGTCACTCGGACAGCAGTTCTCGTTGAACGGAGCACCTGCTCCGGGCCGCGCCACCTCGGTTCCAAGCTGCTCGACCTCTGGAATGATCGGATCATCACCTGCAGACCTATCAGGAAGAGCTTCTCGAACTTGTTGATGAATAGAACTCAAACTGTCAGTCAATTGTGATAGGTAGTCACTCATCAATACTCATGGTACATCATGTATGGGACGTGGTTTAGGAAATCCCCAAATGTTCATTGGCCTTCCAAACACCACCTCATATGGTGTAAGACCAGATCGCGAATGTGGCACTGATCTAATGGACAACAGTGCCAAAGGTAATGCGTCTGGCCAATTCAAGGATGTGGAAGCCAGTATTTTCGCCAGTTTCAATTTAAGTGTGGCGTTATACCTTTCCACTAGCCCTGCTGATTGTGGATGGAAAGCAGCATGAAATTTCTGCTTTATCCCTAATCCCTTCAGGACATATTCAACAACTTGCCCAATAAAATGGGGTCCGTTATCACTCCATAAAAGTTTACAAACACCAAATCTAGGGAAGACTTCATTCAAAAGTACCTTTGCTGTAGTGAGAGATGTATTGTCCTTCGTAGGGTATGCCTCTATCCATTTACTGAAGGCACATAACACTACCAAAACATACTTTAAGTTGTTACAGCGCTCAAGCTGGATGTAATCCATTTGCAAAATTTCAAAAGGTGCGGTTGGCGTAGCAAACCCTCCTGTAGGAGTTATGTCTCTTTAATAGGATTATGCTGAAGACAAATCAGACAAGACTGCACCATCTTTTTAGCTGTGCCGGCAATTTCTGGATGCTCCCAAACTTGCGTGAGTAATTTCGTTATCGAGGAGGCTCCAACATGTGCCGGCCCATGTGCCATATGAATCATAGGTTGTAAATAGGCTATATGCAATCTCCACTTGCTCATCATTCCTCCAACAGCCCTCATCGTCCAATGTTCCCTCCTTAGGCCATTGCTCAATTTCTTCTGCAGAAGCAGATCTCTGCATATCTAGCACTTCCTGTCTGGTATCATGCTAGCGTTCAGCCTGTGACTTCACTACGTACATAGACGTGGTGCTTCGCTGAAGGGCAGTTTCACGGGCTGTTTGGTCTGCAAAAGCATTGCCTTGTCCTATCTTATCAATTACTTTATGTGCGCTACATTTAACAATTGCTATTCTCTTCGGGTATGTTAAAGCAGTCAAGAGATTATGTACTAATTCTCCATTCATTATTTGCATCCCGTGGGATGTAAGAAAGCCCCTCTCCTTCCAGAGTAACCCAAAATCATGAGCCACTCTGAAAGCATTGCGGCTATCTGTATAAATGTTCACAGATAAGTCAGTACTAAGTTCACACGCTCGTGTCAAAGCTATTAGCTCAGCTGCCTGAGCTGACTTCTGTGGAATACTAGCTGTCTCAACTACCGTCTGAAGTGTTGTAATTGCATATGCAGCTGACGTTGTACCATCTGGTAACTTCAAACAGGACCCATCAACCCATAGTTCCCCATCAACACTTGAAAGGGGCGTGTCTGGCAAATCGACACGACCCTTTGTCTTTTCCTCAGTAAGGAATATACAATCATGAGACTCCTGAGACTGAGTCACCGGGTATGGCAACAAAGTGGCTGGGTTTAGTGTCGCATATCTCTTCAGTGTAATGTGAGGGGCCAACAATGTCAATTCGTATCCTGTCAGACGAGCACTAGTTAAATGCTGCGTCTTCGTCTGATTTAAAAGGGCATCGATCGCATGGGGTACTAGCACCAACAGCTTATGTGACAAAACTATCCCTTCACTCTGACGTATTGACACAGCTGTTGCTGCAACTGAACGGAAGCATCCAGGTAACGCACGAGCAACAGGATCAAGCACTGCTGAAAAATATGCACAGGGACGCTGTTTGTCACCGTGTGTCTGCACTAAAACTGACAATGCACATCCATCTTTCTCATGTACATAGAGTGTAAAAGGCTTCATATAATCTGGAGTACCTAACACTGGTGCTGAACAAAGAGCTTCTCTTAACTGTCGGAAAGCAGTCTCACATTCATCTGTCCATGGGAGGGGCATTGGAGTATCTTTGTTAAACCCTTGCTAGCACTTTTGACTAATGTGTGAAAACCCTAATATCCATTGCCTACAAAAAGACGTCAGACCAATGAATTCATGAACATCTTTCTGAGTACAGGGCACTGGTATGTCTAAAATGGCTTGAATGTGATCTGGTGTGAGTGCACGTCCCTCCTTAGACAGAAGGTGACCTAAGTAGGTTACCTTCGGTCTACAATATTGCAATTTCTTTCGTGACACTTTGTGATGATGGGAAGCAAGAAAAGAAAGCAAGGACAAAGTACATTTTTCACACTGTTCAGGGGTATCGGCTGCCAACAAGATGTCTATCGACATATTGTATGAGAGCCACACCTTCAGGCAAAACGAAAGAATCAAGTTGTCTTTTTAATGCTTGACTGTAAATACTAGGACTCTCAGTATAACCTTGAGGAACTCTACAAAATCTATACGATCGATTATTCAAAGGTAAACCGAACAAATATCGGCTATCAGGATGATTAGGGATCGAAAAGAAAGCATTCTTCAAGTCTATCACAGAGAATGTAGTTGCTGTAGGAGGAACCAAAGTAAGAAGTGTTATGTCAGAAACCACAGGGTATTGTGGTACTACAATCTTGTTAACTTTTCGCAAATCAATAATGAATCGGTAAATCCTAGTGTCAGTATCTTTTTTCAGAATAGGAAGAATCGGACTGTTACAAACATTGTAAGGAACTTCCTCAACAACCCCCACTTCAATGAGATCATGGACAAAATGTATGAGTGCTTCTTCACCTTCCTGTGAAATTTTGTATTGAGGCAAACGTGGCAGCACAGCGCCCTCCTTGACACTAATATGTACTGGTGGAATAACCATTTGCTCTACATCAGTGTCTGAAGTAGCCCACAAAGTACTAGGGAGTGAAGCTAATGCAATATCCTCTTTAACAAGACAAGCTCTCTCCGTCACAGGATGGTTGTCATTAAAGATAACACGTACACGTTCTGGAGAACATCGTATCGTAGCCCTGAAATACTTGAGCATATCAAGACCCACAATATTGTCTGGTGTATTCGGGGAAAGCAAAAATGGACATGGAGCAGTAAATTTATCAACATGGAATGCAAGTGGTTGTGACAGTGGGCTAAGGGAAGGGGTTCCATCGAAACCTATCAATGTAATGGTTAAGCCAGACAGGGGAGCCCTTGGAACCAATTGTTTAGAGAAGGCGCTACGAGTAGCTCCTGTATCAACCAGAAACTGATCAGTAGAACCCAAAACATGTGCTGTAACATAGGGACCCCTCTGATCTACTGGAACTTCAACTGATTCCTTACCCTATCCTAGGCAATCCTATGCATAAGCAGAATCTTGAAAATCAGACGGCACATAGTTGGACATTTGATATTGGTTCCTTCTATCAAAAGTGTTAAACCCATCCTGCCCACGTATATTCGCATCAAACCTAGCACGATCACCTGTGCTTCCTCTAGGCCCTGAATATCCTGAACGATTTCTCATTTGTCCCCGACCACGTGGACACTGCTGAGCACGCAGTGCTGGACAATCTGAAGCCCAATGCCCAAATTTCTTACAGTACGTGCACTGGTCAACAGACAAATTCGATCGAGTATAAGAAGGGAAAGATGAACCATAAGATCCACGTCCACCTCTATGACTACCTCTAAAAGGCGGATTATAAGCCTGAGCCAACATAACCTTCGTTTTTAATTCTTTAGTCTTTTTATCCTCATTACCTTTTGCTTCTAATTCCTGGCGTTCATAATACTGAGCCATAGTCGAGAGAGAAACCGGAGAAGAGGTAGTCCATGAACTCTCACTGGCTTTTAGGCGACTAGCTATTCCTGGCAACAAGTTAGCGACATGTTTACCGACAAACAGATGTCTGCCCATGTCATCTGTCAATGACTGGCCACTAAAATCGTGGAATGCTTCTTCAAAGCGTGTAAATAAATCCGAGACCGATTCATCTGCCTTTTGCTTACAAGACGCTAAAACAGTCCAATCTATCTTTTTAGGGCGACTAATCGTTTTTAACTTAACTAATATAGCTGCGGGAAGATCTAAAATTAACTGACATGGCTTCTGTGCGGGTTCCCTTTCTACATCCATTTGTTTTAAGTCTTTCCATAATGCCCCAAAAGCTGCATGACCATCAATTTTACAAACAGTTCTCCACATATCAGGCGGTAATATCAATCCAAAAAATAGATCAATATCAGGCAGTCATAGTACAAGAGCTAATAGCACCCTCAACTTCCTCATAAAAAGCGGCTGGATTCCTCTGCTGATGACGTCAGATATTACATCACTGTATTTAGACACTTATTTACCCATGTCTTCTTCCATTAATCTTTAGCTATACATATATTACAAATATTTATTTTTCATAAAGACACATATGTCATCAGTGATGTAATATCTGACGTCATCAGCAGAGGATTGCGGTCGCGTGAGTTATAGTTGCCTGCACTAACTATAACGGGGGAATTTCATTGGTTTTTTACGAGTGAAATGTCCAGCTAACTATATCATGTGTGAAACCTATGGTTTTTTAAGTGAATTTGCAAGGTTTTTTAAATGCTAATTCGTAACTATAACGTGTGTGAAACCTATGGTTTTTTCAGTGAATTTGTACGGTTTTTTAAATGCTAAGTTATGTATTTTTTTTTTCTTCAGGTTTTTCACCGTGCGCGCTCCTCGCGATTTTAAAAAAAAAATTGTTTTTTTCGCCCTTGGGGGTCCTTCTGTGACCCCCTGACCAAGGCTAGGGGGTCAGGAACTGTCCACTCCCCTTTTCACGTTCTCCACTTTTTTTTTTCACCCCCTCAGACTGCGAGAGACAAAATCGCGGCCGACACTTCCTGGTTTCGACCGATTCGAATGTTTACCGACATCTAACAACCAATCAGAATTGCGCTCGCGGACGGCAGGGTGTGCGCGCTGTGCGCGCACGGTGCGCGCGTATAGATATTGATATGCTTTTAAATGCTATTTTCTCAGGAAATACTGAACAGATTTACACCAGACCTGCAAAAGGCACTTCCTTGACCTTATGGATACCTCTCTGCCAAATTTCACGTAATTCTGTTCAGCCGTTCGGGCTGTAGCTGCGACTAAAGGTCCCATGGAAAAATGCATGGGGAAAACGTGTTTTGGGACCCCCCCTTTTTCTCGGCCCCCGCTTGACGAATCACCCGGAGACTTTCAGGGTAGGAGCTGAACGGAGCGCCCCATTAGTTTTGAAAATTTTGCAAGGATACGTCAATCGGCGCAAAAGTTATTCAAAATAGAATTTTGAGATTTCCTATGGAAACTAGGTTGTAACTATAACTATCTAATGGCGACCGCCAGTAGATAATATAATATATATATATATATATATATATATATATATATATATATATATATATATATATATATATATATATATTATGTTTATATGCAAGCAATAATAACACACTTGGTAAATATAATGCATGAATAATACTGATGAATAAACAAGCAGCAAATAATATAAAATAAGACTCAAGCAAATATACTGGGACGTCCTGCAAGAGATCAGAAAGCTATATATACATCAAATGAGTACTTTGGAGGTGCACCTTGCCTCACTCACACATCACAAAGAAAACGCTTCAAATGATCAAAGCCACTGGCCAAACATCACAATGGCAATAACCAAAACTCAATACTTCACCTGGTGCAAACACTGCATATCGGCCTACTCCTGACTGGGGAAGCTAAACAGCCATGGTTGAGAACCTCAGCAACCAGGGTCCACGCTCCGCGGTAGACACGTCTGTCCCCACTCGTATTCCAAACTCCCGGTTTCTGAGTCAACAACCCTCAGCTTTATGATCTCAAAACACACTAGAAGGTTCGGGAAAGACCTCCTCTGACTCCAGAGGAATCTTACCAGAACTGGCCAGGTTCCAAGCAAGCATTATCCTGGCAGGAAGGAGTTCTCTACATTCTCGCATCTTCCAGCCTTTATCTTGACGAAGCTCACAAAGCCTTTCAGGGTACATAAACAATCTCTCACAAAAACAGAAAGACCTTGAATGTGATTAACCCAAACAACTTGCCATCGCTGCTGTGCACGTAGATAAGCTAAAGCAAGGCATAGTCAGGAAAAAGGATGAAATTAGGCCATGTCAAAGCCAATAGTGAGAACTTCATAATTCTTATCAATGTACAACACAATGCACATTTCTGCACCACTGCCTATAGCATCATATACTTCATCTCTCAATGTCCAATAACATCACGTACTTCATCTCTCAATGTACAACACCGAGCACATGTGTGCACCACCGCTTACAACACTGCACTTCGAGACCAAAAAAGTACATCTCACACCTCTCTCTCCCTCTCATGCCTTCAAATGCTCATCCCACACGTTCTGTTCTTGGCAAGGCTGTCCTACTCAGTGACAGCTCCCACTGAAAGACAGCAAGATTACAAGAAAGAAACTTGTAAGAGAAGCAAGGCATATGCAGGACCGTCGTACATTTAGGCTAGGATAAAATAACACACTAAAGTCAGTTAAAATAATGGTAGTCAAAGGTCATCACATGGTGTTGGATGACAAGAGTGCCTCTAGCACTACATTCCACCCCATGACCTTTGACTATCATCACAAACATATGTCAGAAAACTGAATTTCTCAACTGAAAGCACAACTATGATTGAAAAACTGAATTTCTTAACTGAAAGCACAACTATGACTGAAGAACTGCACTTTTTAACTGAAAGCACAACTATTATTGAAACACATGTTAAAGCAGTTACATTTATAGACTCATGGGCTGAACTGAAAGCCCAAGTATAATTGAAACTCGCATTAAAACAGTGAAATCATAAAAGCATGTGATAATCATTTCTGAGCATGTAAAATAGCTAATGAAAGTCAAGTCAAAGTAAGCTTTATTCGGTGCAAATAAAATCACCATATAAGCATATTACTTCACAGTTAAAATCATTAAAATAGCAGATTACATTTGTGCAGATTAAAAATGAAAAAGTTTAATAAAATGTAATACTAATATTCATGCAAAAGAGGGCATCAAGCTATTGTGAAGCAGAATTTAAAGGTTATATTCAACTCATATTATTACAAAAAACTATTTGAACCAGAGGTTCATACTAATTTGTAATGTTAATGCATATTTGGTGAATGTACATATATAAAGTGCATGGTGTCTCATTTTGTCATAAAATGTGGGAGGGTCTAATAATTTTCATCCATTATTTCATATGATAGTGCATCTAAATGTGCATAGTCCTTTCTTTTCCTAACAGCGAGTTGCACATATCTAATCAAAGAGTTTATCATTTTTAGGTTTCCCAGACTACAAATAAAATTAAAAGCTTGTTTATAATTAAGTCTATTCGATTAAAAAAAGGGGCTTTAAAATTGTTTTTCGGATATCTCTATAAAAACTACAGAACAGAATGAAATGCAGCGTGGATTGCGTTGTTTTTCCGTCACACGGGCAATTTGGTAGTTTAAGGCCCCACTTTTCAATTTTGGGGAATGCAAACAGGTAGTGTAATGTCCCCAGCCTTAATCTGGTTAGGTAAAATCTGTGTTGTGTATTTCTAACCAGCATTAAATAGGGCTGTAATGTCATCGTAAATGATCCTTCGCAATAAGAGGCAACACTAGATTTTTTGATGGCAACCCTTTTCCTTTCATTTTCCATAACATTTAGATATTTGAGCTTCAGGTTGCTTTTACCGAGCTCTAGAATGGATGTGGGTTTCCTTTTATCAAATTCTATTTTGCATCGTGTTAGCAGATTAAAAATATGCTCCAGCCATAGTATTTTCCTGCTGCAGTCTAGTGTTGGGCAATCCATTATTATTTCTTGGGTAAATTTTGTTTCCTCCTTTGCCCATATCCCTCTCCAGAATGTCAGGCCAGCCATATTTATCATGTCACTAAGATAAGGGACCGACAATTCTTTGTGGACTATATAATTAGCTGTAGCCTTAGGGACTGCCAACAATCTTTTAAAGAAATAGTTTTCCTGGGTTTGTAGGGAGGCCGTATTAGCTCTCCTCCAGATAGCCGCCCCATAGCAGACCCCTGGGACGCATTTGCTCCGGTACAAGGTTAGAATTTCGCGGATGGGTCTATTACCTAATTTCGTAGAAAATCTAAAAATGGACTCCGTGATTCTCAAAAATTTCATGTTGGACATTTCAATGTGTGTGTTTCATGAACCATTCCTATTGAAAAGCATCCCCAAATATGAAAAAGATGAAACTCTATTAATATTAGTCCCACCCACATGATGTTGCCTAGTTTTAATTTTGTTACTCCCACATGTCATGACAAATGTTTTCTTTAAGTTTAACGGCAAGTCTTTTTCTGTCATGTACGATGTGAAGTTATCTATTAGGAGTTGCAGCCCATTTGCTGTCCTAGAAATTAGGACAGCATTGTCTGCATATAGTAATACTGGCGTGGGGCGTTTTCCTACTTTCGGTGCATCTGCAACTAGGTTTTGTAAGAAAAGGTCTACATTATTAATGTAAAGAGAAAATAAAAGGGGTGCTAACGCGCACCCTTGTCTAATACCACGCGTGACTCTAAAATCCGGGTGCACTCCCCCATTTTACCGAATCGTACCCTAGAAGTTAAAAGATTATAAATCTGGGACAAGTATTGAATTATAGCAATGGGTGCCCCTAATCCTTTTAGTGTTTGCCATAATTTTTGGTGATTGACTAGGTCAAAGGCACTTGTTAAATCAACAAAACATAAATGGAGTGCCCCGTTCTTTTCTAAAGTATACTTCCCTATTAATAATTCTAGCTTTAAGCATTGTTCGACTGTCCCGATACCTCTTCTGAAGCCATACTGTGTCTCTGTTAAAATATTTTGCTCAGTGGCCCAGCTTTCGAGGCTTTCTAACATTATACGACCCATCACTTTAGAGGTGGTATCGAGAAGTGATATCGGGCGGTAACGATTAGCTTTCCCTCTATTTCCTTTTTTAAAAATAGGGACAATGATGCTTTTGACCCAAGTGGCCGGTAAGACACCATTGAGAATAGCATTAAAAATATTCGATAAAATGGGTACCCAAAAATTCATGTTATGTTTAAAAACATCAATAGGAACCCCATCCGCGCCCGCGGCTTTACCATTGGCACTTTTTTGTAGTGCTGATCGAACTTCTTCTGGCGTTATTGATGGGGTTCCGACTGATTCTACTATTAAAAAATTGCCCTTATTGCAATCTGCTATTTTCAGGGCATCTGGGTTAAAGATACTCTCATAATGGAATACCCAGTCTTCCGGGGTTACCACGGTTTTAATTTTAACTGCGTTTTTCTCGCTAAAATATGGATGATTGATTGTTTTTTAGAAGAGGGCCTGATCATTTAAAACTGCTGCTTGGATTCATTTCTCCCATGCCCCCTCACATATCTCCCTTTTCCTATCTTACACAGCTTTTTTATAGTCTTTTCTCACAAGGCTAATCCTGTCACTATCCCTGGGTTTTTGTTTCAGTACAGTTTTAAGTTCCCCGTTTAACCTAGAGCATTCGTGGTTAAACCATCTAGGGTTTAAGGCACAAGATTTCTTTCTCCTTTTAGTTGTTAATTCGCCAGCAATGGTAGTCGTAATATTACAAAAGGCTCTTATAGTTGCCCGGACAGAGCTGGAACCGTCCAGACAGATATCTATATCATTTTTAATTTTCCCTATAAGATTTTCCATAAAAGTAATTGGATTCACTCCCGTCCACTTTATTGAGATACTATTATTACCTTGTGTATTTATTTCTGCATCCATAGTGTTCCCCCGTGCTTTTGGAGTTGCATTTAGTCTCAACGACAAGATTATGGGGTTGAGATCACTAAAAAGACTTGTATTGATTTGTGTTTTTTCTACCAGATCACAACAGTTGGATGAGACTATGAAATGGTCTGTTTGAGGATGACCTTCTCCCTTCAAAGGTTTGGGCTATTGTCTCACCAGCTAAGCTGGTGGTTTCTAAAACAGCTAGGTCATATTTATGTACAGCGTTATTAATTGCCTCCCCATACATGTCGTGTGAGAAATGCGGAATCCTGTCTCCAAAATCATCACAGTACCCACAGGGTTCTCCAACTTCATAGGTGCACTTAACACAATTAAAATCGCCCGCCCAAATTAGAATAAAGTCCCCATCGACTCCTTTCAGGAATTTATCCAAATCGTTTTCGAGTGCTTTAATAACCGTTCTCCTTGTTTTATCAAAAATATTATTATAAGAATTAATTATAACTATGGCCTGTTTGCCTTTTGAATAAAAATACAAGAACTGATAATGATGTGATGAGGTATGTGTATCCTTTAGGATCAGGGGTGAGGTGACCGTAATTAGTGTGGCTAAACCACCCTTTGCTCTGCCCATCCTAGAAGGGCTAGCATTTGTGCATATGGTTTGGTAACTGTGAGAAGTTGGCCTGATGTATGATGTCACTAGTTCTAGTGTACACCTTATATCAGTCCAAATACCCTTATGGTGATTGGTTGTAAAGTCAACCTTATAGACCAGCTATCCTAGTGGTAGCATGGACAAGAGCAGTCTTAGGCTAAACTCTGAATGGCATGTGAAGCCAGCTGTGATACCATATATAATCCCTTGAATACCAAATGAAAGGACACCACAACAGATATATATATAAAATAAAGTGTATTTATTCTAAGAAAACCCTCAGCACTCTTTATGAGATTAGAGGTAAGTACAACACAGTCTTATTAATGCATACAGTAAGTCACACAGGTAAGTAATACAGTTAGGCCCTAGGGGCCACGCAAACCATATATTAAGTAAGTGGTATAAGAACCACTGTCACGGAAATAGAGTAGGCCTAGGCCTAGGGAATCGCTGGGGCTACACTAGACTACCACAGGATAGGCAGTGGGAGGCCCACGGGATTCGTGTGCAGCGTGGAAACACTCACGCGTAATGCGTAAAAGTCACTAGCAATAGTACAGTTTAGAATTAGACAGTTTTAGGACACTTCCGGAGTAGCTAGGAAGTTGAGACTTGAAACTTAGACACTAGGATAGTCACTATCCTGATGAGCACCGGAGTACCCAAGTTACCTAGCCCACAGGCTGCGGGTGCATAGGGGTGAAGTTGCGTCGGGTTTCGTCGTCGACTCCTATGGATGCCTGAAGAAAAGATGCTGACAGGCAGTCAGTGAAGAGTGTCCGGTGGATCCCAAGCCTGGGATCAAGAAGAGAAGATACCTGCAAGCAGAGGGGACAGAGTCAAGATCACTAGCCAGTGATCACGTGGAACCAGGAAGGAACCAGACGATGTCGTGAAGAGTTGCAGGTGAAGGTGAAGCTTGTCGCTGCAGCCAGGAGGACCAGGAAGCGTCGAGGGCGACCAGGACCAGGAGGCGAGCTGTCCCACGAAGGCTCTTGCTGTCGGCGGCGTCGAAGTTGGACTAGGACTCACCAAGCCTTGGCAAGCGGAACCCACGAAGAACAAAGGACTTGCTTCCGGTGCAGACCAGGAGGGTCTGGGGTGCTTCTTCTTTGCAGAGAAGCAGGAGCCAGTCTGGGGGAGCCAAACCAGCGCAGAAGATTTCAGGGAGCGTCGTCACAAAGGCCACTAGCCAGCGGGCAAGCAACCGGACAACGCGGCAAGCAGGAAAATGCTGAAGGGCCCCACGCAGGACTCGTGGAGTGTGGGGGGCTGATCTTCGGTGCAGATGGTGCTTGGGGGTGGGGCTTCTCAATCCCCGGTGCACAACTTCGAGGGTGCCTCAGAAGCTGCGCTGTAAGTTACTAGCCACTTTTCCCAGGTCGCCGGTCCCACGTCGCTCGTCGCCTCCACGGATCTCAGCTCTGCTGCAGATGTGGATGAGGGTCAGAGAAGTCTGGAAATCAAGGCTCTGGTCAGGCTCTGCAGTCGGTTCCTCGTCGAACGTCCCGCAAAGCAAAGGGTAGTCACTTGATGGTGCCTGTTTGCACAGGGTAGCCACTCCTTGGCTACAAGGGAGATTCTTCAGTCTTCTTCTTTCGTCGAATGTCGAAGGTCCAGAGTTTCTGTTCAGTTTCGCAGGTTCAGGATAATCTAAAGTCTTGAGGCCCAACTCCCACTCTTATACTAATCTGGGGGGCTGGGGCTACCTGCTAGGTCACGCCTTATGGGTGGGACCTGGGAGGGGGTGGTTACACCCACTTCCCTTTGTCCAGTTTCGCGCCAGAGCTGGGGCTGGAGTGCCCCAGCACCGGTTTGAACTGGACTATGCAAGGAACACCTTGTGTGCCCCAGGCATGTCTCATTCCTTTCAGCCCACCCTGCCCCAATACACTAAAGGCTGTCTGGAGAGGTGCTAGCACCTCCCCAAGCAGGAAACCTATTGTCCAAGCCTCCCTGGCTGGGATCACTCCCAGCTGCAGGAGGTCAGACTTGTGTCGTGGCAGCAGCATCCATTTTGTGATGCGGAGGCTTTGGTCAGAGGTTACACAGCAAAGTAGGATTTTAACATGTCTCTCCCTCTAGAAGGGAGGAATAATATCCTCATCACCAGAAATGGTATGGGGGTATTATTCCAAAGTGTTAGACACCTTACACGACATGTTTTGATACAGCCCAACCATAGTTACCATAACCGTTTAAGATTATAAGGCACTTTAAGAGTATATGGTAGGCTATATCATAGAACAGCTATAAGGACATGGTTCCGAAAGCTGCAGACAGGCTCAGCTCATGCTAGAGCACCATCTCACATGTTACCAAACACTCTGCCTCCAGGATTGTTAAGGCCTGCCATAGGAGTGACTGATAGGTACACATGTGTCTATATATAAGGTAGGTATAGGAATACTACACCTAAGCAAGGGGTGATTACACGACCTTGCCCCAGCTGAGTGATCAGCCAGTTGTGTCTGATTGGAAGGCCAGACCAGGGGTGGCATAATACATGCTGCAGCCCCTGGGAGGCCTAGGGTACACCTATGCCCTGGGTACCTAGGGTACACTGTACAGGGTCCAATAAGGTGATCCTTACCAATTGGGAATGTACCTAGGGTACATGGAATCCATTTTAAAGAGAGAGCAGACAGCCTGAGACCCTGAATGGCAGGATCTCAGGCCAACTAAGTCGAAAAACCAGCTAGACACTAGGCAAAAAGTTGGGGGTAACCATAGTCAGATATCCACCTTCCTACAGTAACCATTAACAAAAAAAGGCTCTAAACACCAGGTTTCTTGAATTAATACAACCACACACCCCTCTAATGTTTTCAGCCATTCCTCATCCTTGATCTTATTTTTAATACCAGCCACATTCCACGTCATAATGTTAAAGAACTCACTTGTATTTGTGGTAGTATCAACTATCATCATGCTACTAGTGGATAGGTGTTCACTTTCCCTGGCACAATTCTCATTCAAGGTCTGTAACCCCGGTGGAACAATCTGGTCCACAGTCAACCTAATCTTGAGGGTAGTGTCCCTCGTGCCATAAAAGTGCTTCTCCATAACACCATACTCAACCTGTGTTAGTAGGTGAGCATCTGAAGGCCCCCTATTTACAATATGACCCAAGTCAGACGACTTGTTAGCCGCCCTATTTCCCAAATGTCAATCTATTTTGCTAAATCTTCTCAGTGGCAAATACCTGTTATAAAAGGGCAACTTTGACAGTGAGTTATACATCATAGGTGTATTGTTGTTACTGTAGTTTGGCCTATAGAAAAAACCCAATGGGACAACTGTTACGTTATCAAAATTATCAAAATGATGTCTTTTATCATCATTAGCAAGAATATTCAACAGGTCGCCCCAGCAGTTTACAATTTCGAAAATTTACCATTACGCAGTCTCCAGGGCATGACTTTCTAGAGTGATCCACCCAATTTGCTCTCCGCAGCATAATGATGTTCTGTTGTAGAATATGTGCCCCAAAATTAGAATTAACAGAAAGCCAGTGGACCACCTGATTTTTCAGTGACTCAAATGTTTCCCTCTGATTTACAGTTAATTTCGGAACAATTTTTAAAATAATAACATATGGGGTTTCCTGGGGCGGAAGTGTTAATGTCGCTTTGTTTTTTTCTTCAGCTGGTCTGTTCCTTTTGGGGCTTCGTAGGGTTGTAGAAACTCTTGTAGGGTGGGGAATATCATCTTTATCTAGCCTTGGCCCGGGTTGTCATAAAGATGGTGCGTCCTTCGATAGTACCCCAATACATGCAGGCTCTCTCTGTATGACGGCCTCAACAGTGGTGACAGGAGCTGTTTTTCCTTTTATACTCTCTATTTGGGTATGGGTTGACGTTATGGGGCATGGTGTCTTGCTTGTAGGGTTACGAGGTGATGTGTTAATAACCAAGTCTGTTAAGAAAGCCATGTCTTTCTGCAACAGCTTAATTTCGGACATAAAGCGTCTTTCAGTATTGTCCAGTTTCCCATGCAGCTTCTTAAATAGGATCTCAAGATCATGTGACTTCTGATTCACAGGATTGCATTCCCCTTTATTCGGGCCAATGTTAGCTCTTCCCTTTTTTTGTTTGTGCTTTGATTTTGGCTTAGGCTTAGGTGTGGGGTTGGATGGGTACCTCTCCGCTGGGCTAATAGCGTTTGAAAGAGGCTGTTTCTTTTTTTTTGCCGGAGGAGATACCGGAGATGCATCATTTGTTAATACCGAGATGTCTAGTGATGAATTCAGAACATACGGGTTAGAAAGTCTATGGGCATCTGTTGCGGTTGTGGTGTTAATGTCATTTATTGCCAAACTTTCTGGCTCCTTGTCCTTCCCACTTGTATTATTCTCCAGAAATAGGACTTCGGTCCCACCCGCTGGGGCATTCTCTCTTAGGGCAGCATCGAGTACTGTTTTTGTGGCTGCCACTCGCTCCTGTACATGTACGATTTCAATATTAATAATACACACAGCATTTTTTAGGTATTTTGTTATGGGGGCATTCTTTGTAAGCAATTTCCCCTCTTGCAGCGGTAATTTCCTTTTGCCCATAGTTTTGACTATATCACAGTTTACTATAATGTTCGTTACTCTTACCGGATACGTCGTTTTCCACACTCTGGGGGATGTAGACCTCCAATGCGCCGTTTCCCTCACGACACTGGATTGCGGCGATGAAAAGCCGTTCCCCTTACAGCAAGGAGTGATGGGCAAAGTGGCCGTTCCCCTCACGGCAGCAGTAAGCACTGCAAGCTGGCGTCCCGTGGGAGTGTAGAGGTACTTTTGCTTTCCTGGCGCAGCTGCGGCGTCACTGCATATCTGGATATTGAGCAAGAAGAAATGTTTGATGGATAAACAAAATAAATGCAAATAGAATCAAGCATATGAACTCAGTAATGCTCCTAATGTCTGAAATGGCGAATACTGGAACTTCTACTGTTTAGCAGCCAAACTTGTATAGATTTTGTGCTAAAAAATAAAGGCAACATCATCTTTAACCCAAAAAACCATCTACTTCCCTTCAATTTTACATTTTTGTTGTTCTTTATGTATCTTTATACTGAACAAATAATGTCCTTCACTGTGAAAGACACACAGCCTTCTTGCATTTAAAATGATAACTGAACATTTTACTTCATGATTATGAAATCAGTTCTAGATTATTGGCTTGGTAGATCTGTCTGGCTTGTTCAGCCACAGGATGGCAGCTTGCACCGTCCGGTGATCACTCCAGGGTTGGGGAGGGGAGGGGTCCCACAGACACACGGAGCACACAAACCCGGACAGGGACATCAGGTACACCAACACGTCGCAGTATGATGACCTGGAAAAGAAATAAGCATCACTCTTCTTGCAAAAAACATTTTTTTAAAAGCGCACGTTTTCCTTTCTCTGTTTTGAGTTTGAAGACACAATATTATCATTCCTGTTTGCACGGTTCTCTGCTGGCTCTGGCGAATGATCTGAGAATTCTGCCCACACTTAAGCCTCAGAATTCTTGGTATTGGAGTGAAACTTTCCTTTTCCCTGCACAATAAGAAGGGCTAGGGCAGTCTCCTTCCTGACTATTTTTCCACTCACTGCTGAATACGTGCTCCCTTTATCAATTGGCAGAAGCCCAAGGCAATCCATCGGCTCGGTCTGCTCTGGTAATTCTCCTTTCTTCAACTCGCCCTTCGCCTTCTGTGGGACTGGTCTGGCTTGTGCAGACTGACACATAAGAACCACAGTTCTAGGTAAATCCAGGGGGATATGCATCCCTTCATTCTCTGCCCACCTGTTTGTATGGTCTTTCTCTCCTAGGTGCCCACATTTAGTTGTGCACACCAAAGCTGAACCGTGTGTCACCACCTCTGTCTAAGATTTTTGCCTTTTCATCTGTAAGGGAATTAAAGGTTACAATCTGCCACTTCACTGGGGAATCCTGTGTCCCAAACACCACCCCTGGGACCTGCACCAACTATGCATGAAAAACTGCAATTTTTGTCTGTATATACCACTTAACAGTTGCTTCCGCCATTGACAAATCGCATTATGTCTTATTGTCTTCTGCCCAGTGTCTTTCAATGCGCAAAAACACAAAAGCATCTGTATTTGTCCAGCATCTGAAAATATTTCAGTTAATAAGTTTAAAAGTATACTCTTCTTTCCCTGTTCTTCACAGTAACTCCCAGGCACATGCATCAAAGCTTTTTGCGATCGCAAACCGTACGATTCGCAAAAATCGTCCGCTTGCGATCGCAAAAATAGCTCTTGCGATGCATGAAAGAACTTGCCACGCGCAATTTAAGAAATCGCTATTATTTGCGATTTCTTAAATTGCGATTGCATTTAAGGAATTGCAAATTGCGAATCCTTGAATTCAATGCGAATTCAATGCAAGATGCCTTTAAAAATAGCGAATTCGCTATTCTGGCACGCTATTTACCGTGGAATCATACCACATGGTAAATAGCGAAAACTTTGAAAAATGCACATGTGTGTGTGCAACATATGTGTACAGATCAATTTCAGGGGTGCAACAGGGTGTCCTTTTGACACCCTTGAAATTGCATGCGCAATTTGCGAGTACCTATTGGTACTCTCAAATTGCGCTTGCACTTTTTCATTCATTCCTATGCGCCTGTAGGCCCATAGGAATGAATGGGAAGCCATTCCTTATTTGCGATAATCGCAATTAAGGACTCGCAAAATCCTAGCTTGATGCATGTGCCTGTTAATATAGCACACTTCTCCTAAACTGGCACACATGATACACTGTCTCTTTTCTGAATTGACCACTCTTTTAAAACATACTGCACAGTCTGTTGTGCAGATTCAAAAGCACATTGCTGCATTTCTTTTTTCAAAATAGCATTTTTCCATGTATAGCAAGATTCATCATTCACTGACCTGCCTGATTTATACCTGCAACCAGCGATCACTGTTTCTAACCGACTGGTGTGTTTATCTCCCTGCACATTCACATTTTCTCGGTTCAATTTCATTTCTGGCTGAGGAACGTCCTCAAAAGAATTAAGACCTTCTGTGAGACCGGCAGATTAACTGGCAACATCTCAGTTCACATTTTTCACATATGACCCACCCTGGCTATCTAAACAGCCTTGCAAAACAAACGGCATCGGAGCTTGGAACATGTTTAACTCTTTTTTCAAAGACTTGATTTCAAACGGAGCGTCAGCCAGCTCTCTTTTCAGCTCACTACATTCTTTTTCTAAATGTTCACATTTTTGATACATGCTAAACAATGCATTCAAAATGACACTACTGTTTCTGTCTGAAATACCAAGTTGTTTTCCCTCTGAAATAATTCAGGTGGCATCTGCAACTGAAAACATAGGCATTTTAGAGAGCATTTTCCCCTTTTAATTTTCTTTTCGAATCCTGGAAAGTGACTCCAATTGTCTTGCTACCACCTCTCAGATAATACAGCTCCCACACGATGGCCCAAAACACATGAGGCGAAGCAGGAGACAATAACACAAAACAAACAACACCTTTAGAAAAGGGTTTTATTTTACAAAATGCAAGGACTCTCTTAGAATAAGGCTTGGGGTTTTATTTTACACGATGCTCTCTAACAGAAAGGCTTTCCCAGATGCCAAATACAGAACATTCAAACATATGTAGAGATATATATATGTTTACATGCAAGCAATAATAACACACTTGGTAAATATAATGCATGAATAATACTGATGAATAAACAAGCAGCAAATAATATGAAATAAGACTCAAGCAAATATACTGGGACGTCCTGCAAGAGATAAGAAAGCTATATATACATCAAATGAGTACTTTTGAGGTGCACCTTGGCTCACTCACACATCACAAAGAAAACGCCTCAAATGATCAAAGCCACTGGCCAAATACCACAATGGCAATGACCAAAACTCAGTACTTCACCTGGTGCAAACACTGCATCTTAGCCCACTCCTGACTGGGGAAGCTAAACAGCCGTGGTTGAGAGCCTCAGAAACCAGGGTCCACACTCCGAGGTAGACGCGTCTATCCCCACTCTGATTCCAAACTTCCGGTTTCTGAGTCAACAACCCTCAGCTTTATGATCTCAGAACACACAAGAAGGTTCAGGAAAGACCTCCCCCCGCGCCAGAGGAATCTTACCAGAACTGGCCAGGTTCCAAGCAAGCATTCCCATGGCAGGAATGAGTTCTCATGTTACTTCTACATTCTCGCATCTTCAAGCCTTTATCTTGACGAAGCTCACAAAGCCTTCCCGGTTACATAAACAGTCTCTCACAAAAACAGAAAGACCTTGAATGTGATTAAACCAAACAACTTGACAGCGCTGCTGTGCACGCTGATCAGCTGAAGCAAGGCAGAGTCAGGAAAAAGGATGATATGAGGCCATGTCAAAGCCAATAGTAAGAACTTCATAATTCTCATCCATGTACAACACAATGCACATTTCTGCACCACTGCCTATAGCATCATATACTTCATCTCTCAATGTACAACACCGAGCACATGTGTGCACCACCGCTCACAACACTGCACTTCGAGACCAAAAAGTACATCCCACACCTCTCTCTCCCTCTCATGCCTTCAAATGCACATCCCACACGTTCTGTTCTTGGCAAGGCTGTCCTACTTTGTGACAGCTCCCACTGAAAGACAGCAAGATTACAAGAAAGAAACTGGTAAGAGAAGCAAGGCATATGCAGGACCGTCGTACATTCAGGCTAGGATAAAATAACACACTAAAGTCAGTTAAAATAATGGTAGTCAAAGATCATCACAGTGTCAGACCACAAGAGTGCCTCTAGTACTACATGCCGCTACCCAGTTGGACTGACGCAGCAGCCACCAAGGAAGAGGACACTGTGCTCCAGAAGGTCAGCCTTCTGAGCAAAGCTTGTTTGAGTCCAATCCGAACTCCAACAACACTTTGCAATTGTCGAGGGACGTCAGCTCCTCGGAGACCTACTTCCGCAGTGGCCAAGCTGTCCTGATTTTTGCACCCTCGACTGACGAAACCAACAAACGCAAGGACCTACGAAGCACCAGCTCATCCGACCTAAACCCTCTGCATCTAGCTCGGGTTCTCTAGAACCGACTATGCTGCCTTGCACCCAGGACCCTTGTGAACCAAGCCCCCTGTTAGGGCTCCTGGACTTGTTCCCAAGTCCCCCTCTTCAGCCTATTTTGAGGTGCTCTCCATCTCTCCTTTGGTGTGGCAAATAAAGCTACCAACTGGACCAGCAACTCTGCGCCCGGACGCCCGAGAGCAGGTAAGCTCTAACTGCTGGTGGTACTGTGGACCTTACCCCTCTACCACCTTAAGTCCTGAAGGTGACCCCCAGAAAAAAATTGCAAGTACTAGTATGCTGTATGTCTTTTTCTCCTATAGGAATGTATTACGCTTAAAGACGCATTTAAGTGAACATTTTACTTACGTGTTGAATTTGTACATACTTTCTTGTGAAGTTCTTGGTATAAAAATGCATTTATAAATTTGTCATGGATTTATTGTTTGAGTGTGTCTCATTTATTGCCTGTGTGAATACGACAAATGCTTAACACCACCCACTGATAAGCCTAAACTGCTTGTCCACACTACTACATAAGAGCATTTATCATTTTTGCCCCTGTAAACCAGTATGGGTTGCCTGGACTCAGCACAGTGTACCTCGTTTTCGTGCACTATATAGAGCGCCAGCTTTCTCCATTTACCAATCCGCTTTCCACAACCTCAGTCAGTTGCCGAAGAAGCATTACACACATTCTCAAATTAGCTCTTATACATTACATTGATTGCACAAAATCTATTTATAAAACAATAGCCCCTTTTTGTCACTTTTATAGGCCCCACATAGGAAATATTTCTAAGGAAGGCCTTGCACAATGCATAATTAATTACGTTCAAGTGCTTTAAGCCAAAGCTAAGCAGACACTAAATAATCCACCTAGTGCCCTTTCTACTTGCAAGATACGATGCATAGTTTTCGGACCGTTACAGACATATGTAAAGCGGCAATGTGATCCATATCACACACCTTCACAAAGCATTACTTTGTAGACATTCATGACTATCAAGGAGCACAAGTTCGGCCGACTGTCCTCAAAATATTATGCCATACATCCCCTTATTCTGCTGACAAGCCACTACTTGAGAGCACTTTCTTTCAATCAGTTTATTCAAAGCATGTAATGTAAACCTACACATGGTGCAAACAGAAAATGTTACTTACCTTTAACTATTGGTTTGCAGTCTGGAAACTACAAGCTGCAAGCTAATAGTTTACAGGTAAGTGCCATCTTCCCTTTTAGCACATATTAATTATTGATATAGATTATTTTTACAAGCCTGCTGAATTACAGAAATATACAAAATGTGCAAGTTTTGAAAAGAAACCAAACTACAATACAGAGCTCTTCTTGTCTCAGGAGTGTGAAACAATGCAATAGCGCACTTTTGTAATTGTTCTTTTTAGTATAAATAAATATTTCATCCAAATGCCTTTTATACGCCTCTTAAGTCATATGAAAATGCAAAGTTCAAAAGGTTATAACTAATAGCAAAGTTACTAAACCTGCATTGCACATACTTATGTTCTAATTTCACTCCCATTCGAACACTTAGCTCATCTGTGGAAGAGTGCAGACACTGAACAGTTGGACCCCTTTAGGAAACCAGATGTAGACTCCATTTCCGAGCTTCCCTATCACTTGGTGAGTATTGGGTGCAGAAAGCTTTTATTTTAAAGTGTTATTCTAAATGCTGGTCAGTGGTTATACGTCTCTTTTTTCTGTTAAGCCTCTTTTAAAGCTTCTTTGAGAGATCTGCAGGATGTTTTGCTTGGTTCAGTACATTGCGAGTCCCATTATGCAATAATTTATCTTGTATTCCAATATTTAAGAATCACTGTTTCTGTTCTCTGCCTGAAGTCCAACTATAGTGGTTTATAGAGGCCATGGTTTTAAGGTCTGCCTAGAGTTGTAAAACTACTCTAGTTTCCTTGAATATGGTCAACGATTTTCTAGAGTTCAGTACTTGGACCAGAAATATTTTAATCTATGTATATTATTGGAGGTTTATTAAGCCAAAGCTGATTTGCAGTGGGTGAGGAAACTGTGGGGTAGGAGGTCTGTGACAGGATCAATATGGATTGAGAGCGTTAATGGCGAATTCCTCCTCTAATCAGTCAGTGAATGAGTTAGAAAGCTGCGAAGTACTTTAACCCATGGTTGGACTACAGGGATTCCAGAAAGTGCCCTCTATGGGTGGAGAATAGTGGAGTTCCAAACTGCTTTCTTTTCGCAGACTGAAAAATTAATTTGAGGATTTGTTTTGAATGTTCTTTTGCTAAAATGTAAAAGATTCAATACAATGATAAAGAACTGATTGAAAAGGGGTACAGATGGTTCTATATCGTGGACCGGGTCAAGAATGGCCTTTGGAAGCAAAGATATGAGCTTGTTTTGAGGGTTGTCCCATCTTTGAAGCAATAACTGCCACAAACATGTTTCTGCATCCTCTTTGAAGATTTTGGCGAGTATAAGGCAGCTTGGTGAGAAGCTTGCATATGAACTTTTTTTTTTATAATATCTTTTTATTAACAGTCAGGACAAATCATAAAGAGAACAAGTCATCTAAGGCAAGTTGTTGAGGGTGAGTGCAAATGTCCCCCCGGTACGAGTTTCAATGCCCCCATAGTCGGGACCACTTTTTGGTGCAGCCACGAGCAACATATACTGTCTTTTCACGGAACATGCACCAATCCATACTTGACTTCCATGCTTTCAGTGTGGGTGGTGCTGCCGCCCCCCAGGCCTGGGCGATGTTCCTTTTTGCTAGCATGAACCCCAGGGTGGCCCATTGTGTCTGGTGTGTGTTCAGATTGGTTGGTTCCCATATGTTCAATAAACACCTACGTGATTCCGGGTGAAATAGGAACTGCAAGGCCTCCCCCATTACTTCATGTATCTCCCTCCAGTAGGACAGGATATGTGGGCATTCCCAGATGATGTGCATAAAAGTGCCCGTGTGCCCACAACGCCTACGACAGTCCCCTGTTTCTGCTCTTCCCATTTGTACTAGTCTAGGCCCTGTCATATATATCCTATGCAGGATTTTAAGTTGTACTAATCGTAGTCTTGCTGGAATCGCTACTATCCTGGGGAAGGACACAGCCTCCTGGCAGTCCTCATCGTCCATCTCAATGCCGTCCGCCACCCATTTTTGTGCATATGAACTTTTAAGTATTCCCAAGGATGATTGGTTTTAGAGCAAGGCGGAAGTGCATTGGCTTTTTTCTTGAGTGACCTTGTTGTTCTAGTAATTTTTGTAGAATTTTGTAGACAACGTAGAGTGACTATACATTGCATAAATGTGTTTTTTATTCATTATTGGGTCTTAGCAGTTTTTTCTTTTAATGAAGAGGCAGTTTTGAATAACCTGAGAGGGTGATCAGGTAGTTTTTGCTGACAATGTGGATCTGAGTGATCTATTATTGTAATGTTTGAGCTTAGATTTGCTCGCTGAGCTTGTCCTGACAGATTCAATTTTTGGAGGTATGGAAGGTATCCAGGTGACCGGCTGAATAAAGTTTTCGTTTATTTGATAATGTCTTGATGCTTTGCAGAGGTGTTGGCCACATCTAAGAATTGTAAACATTTATTATGGATAAAGTGACAACTATCTTGATAAGAGCCGCTATCTTAAAGCACTGAGGTATTTATACGGAGTGGTGTTTCTAAAACTATTTGACATAATCTTTGTATGCATCTGGTCCAGTGTGTTGTATTTGTCACAGTTGGCAAAAACAATAATGAAGGTTATGACTTGATGGTCCTTCCAAGGTGGAGCGAGAAAGTTCAGAGATGTGATCCAGTAATGCATTTTGAGAGAGCAAGTCTGTGATTTGTCTCAAGGAGATGTTGGGCTCATTGATCAGTTTACCCGGTAGTGTAGACTTGAAATTTACAATTAAGTATAAAAGGTGTGATCTAGGGAGGACTTTAGTCCTTGGTTTGACATCTTCAAGCATAGATGTATGTGAGTGGTTTATGTTGGACTCTTACGCGCTTGGTGAGATTGATGTGTGACTGATAGTTGACTCGTCAAATCACCTTTGTCAGAGCGAAAAAGTCCTTTGGCTATCGGTGAGCTAGGATGATTCTGCAGTGCATGATAATCCATTTCACGGTGTCCGCATTAGCGATGGTAGATAAACTTGTACTTCATTTTCTTTTATTAATGTAAATTTGGTATTGAGAAAGAACATGATAACTTCTGTTATTGCGTGAGTTTTTGAGTTGGCTATGTTTTATTTGTAGTAACAGTGAGATGTGGATCTTTTGATACCGAGTGGATCTTAAATTGAAGGTATTCAGGCCTGACGTGGGGGTGGTTATTGGTGAGCAAATAATGTAAAGTGTGTAGACACGAACTATGTTTGAGGTAGCAGACCTGCCAACTCACACGGTGCCACCGTGTAACGGGGTAACCTGGTGAGGAGTCGAAATCACACTGTGAGAACGAAGATAGGCAGGAAAGCACTACAATGAGTGGTTTTTCCAGCTTGTCTTTGAAGGCCGCATACGGCCAGTGTCCATTATGGGGTGTGAAAACACCACAGGAAAACAGTGACAGCCTCAACTATCTTTTTGTTGTTTGTTTTAGAGGGGGTGGGTGCTTTGGTGGAGGTCAGAGTACCTCTCAGGTAGCCATCGGCACGAGGCTCTGCCCCTTCCAAGGCCACTCTCCCTGCTCACACAGTGAACTTTGTTTTTAGGCTGAGGAGATAATGTTAATTTCAGGTTATTGGTTTGGTGATTGGATGAGCATTTCTTGTGTGTTTTTTAACTGAGAGTAGTGTACTGGTTTCTGTTGAGAGTTGTGTGGTAGTGCCAGTGTTCTAAGTTGGATGCCTAAAGTATCAACAGAGACCTCTTACTTGACCTATATTGCTTTGTTTAGGACCTACAAAGGTTCACTGTGTCATACACCCATCAAAAATATTTTACATCTCCAAATACTAGAAAGGAACAGTGTATTTTATTTTTTAATTTTTATTATTCGATTTATATAATATTTTCCTTTTTTATGATGTCAAATCACTTTTCATTTTTTTAAACATGCAAGTGTACAAAATCACAAACGTTCATAAATACGAATCAATGTACATTATTACTGACATGAATCAGAATTCATTGCAACTAATATTGCTAAAACATCAAGACTACTTACTCTAGCAGCAACCTAAAATACATTCTTTCACACTCCACATGCACACTCATTCGAACTGCTCACATACTATAAATACATGTCATTAGAGATTCAGCCCTCTGGGAAGTAACCAGTTGTATTACAGAGAACTATCTTAGTGGATGTCTACGGACAATCCTGGATGACTCAATTGTCTCTTCAAAACCACTCCTCAGGTGCAGGCTTGGTCGGTCTACGCGAGTTTCAGTGGCCACGCCACCTTCATCAGGACCAAAGATGGTGTAGATAGAATCTCACATACAAAGCGGTTGTCTGCAGGGATATCAGAGGAATTCTTAATTTAAAAAATGGGTTGCAACTATATTAAATCTAACATGATTTGAGAAAAGCAATTCAAAACCACATGCACTTCCTGTGAGGCTATCTGTGAGGCTTTCTATTTAAAAAAAACTCCGGTGTACCATGCACAAGTTCTATGGTTCGGTAGTGCCTGGAATTGGAGTAGTGCAAATCAGTGATTTATAGAGATAGATTTAGGGCTGACCACCGTAAAGCTTCCTTCACCATCCACAAAGTAAAATAAAAAGTCAGAAACCAAGAAAAAGGATTAAAAACAGTCAAGGATGGCTTGAAAGTACCTGCTCAACAAATGACTAATACTAATGTCCGAGTTATAATTCCTTGAATAAATGCCAGAATGTGAAGTTCACTTAACTTATTATATTGCGCCACTCTTATCCCTTTATCCCAGCTTAATATTGGGACTTATTTTAATCAGGGCCAGAAAGAGGTTCGTTGTTCCAGCCACAATTCCCTGAGTTAGTGCTTTGATGAAAATCATCCAACCTATCAACATATCGTGCTATTTGTGCGATTATAGTCCTTACTACGAGCACTTACATGCCACCCTATCCATAGTAACCTTTCACAATATTGTCCTAATATATGTCTTAGCGCGAGTAGTCTCGCGCAAATTGGATAAGACATTTTTATTGTATGCAGAGTATTCGACTTTTAATAGTAACTAACAGACGCCTTACATCCCTGTGATCTCCTAAGAGAAACATCGTAGCTTGAGCAATTGTACGCTAACCCAGTGGAATAAATTCAATTCATCATTATGTTGCTCTTTCTAATATGGCAACGGTGGTTACAATGAAAATAGAGGATACTCAGATCATGTGGTCTTAGCGTCATTGGCTCACTATGGCGACCACTTGCGACTAGGACACGCCAATAGTAAAGCTGCGATGTGTTTAAAAATGGCCTTTACAATCCAAGCCTGGACGCTATCAGAAAGCCGAAGTCTGACAGTTTCTGCCGCAGGATACCCAGAAGGAGGAATGTTGTCAGTTTGCTGTATGTAGGCCTAGACATTATACAAAGGAGTGGTTGGCACCGTAAGATATTTCCCACTGCACTTTCAGATCGTTTTTTAATCTGTTAGGATTTTTTGTTTGAGTCCTTGAACTACTCGAACTCCGACATATACAAGGAATAGACAAAGGCCCGACTAACATATTGGGGGCAGCACTGGTTATCTATTGTCGCGGACTGGCTTCTGCAGGATTGATCATCTAGAGATAGCGTAAACGCCAACATTTATATGAAGGTATCCCGACTAAAATGTAAGAAGGGCAGTTCCAAATCAGAAAAACAGTCTCTTTCGCATTGCAGGAAGGATAAAAGCATTGTAAGAATACCATGGGGCTAATTACGGTAAAACGAGAAATAATGGGTGTAGATACTGCAACATCTATGGGAGGGCTGTGGACATCGTAGGAACTAAACCTCTTGAGATTATAAGCGCATTTCATCTTTCTTAAGCAGGCCCGAGTTGATATAATAATATTAACATGTTCCTCGAGCACAAACCTTTTTATTGATAGTTGAGGATTCAGTGGCAAATGTGTGATATATGCACTTAACTGAAATCTATGGGAAAACAACAATGCATTGATAAGATTGGGCAGGTATTTTCATTTCAGAGAGACAACATAATAAAAGCATCACAGGTGCTATCCTGTTTGTTAAAGGCACATTTTAAGGATTATATGGGTGGACTATGAGATGGTCGAGAGTAAAACAAAGAGGACATAGACCACTCTGAATCCATTTTTAAAGTAAGTCAGGAGCATCTCTCAGACTAATAAATAAATTAGATTAGTCCGCTTTTCTGACATACTAAGTTTCCCTGTACCTCTCTGAGTTATAGGATCTGTTCCCAGCATCGACAGTGCCACATTGGGCACTCTAACGAAAATCTCCCCTCCTATTAGTCAATTGTTGAGCAGGTACTTTCAAGCCATTATTTATTGTTTTTAATCCTTTTTCTTGGTTTCTGACTTTTTATTTTACTTTATGGATGGTGAAGGAAGCTTTACGGTGGTAGGCCCTAAAACTATCTCTGTAAATCACTGATTTTCACTACTCCAATTCCAGGCACTACAGAACCATAGAACTTGTGCATGGTACACCAGAGTTTTTTTTAAATAGAAAGCCTCACAGATAGCCTCACAGCAAGTGCATGTGGTTTTGAATTGCTTTTCTCAAATCATGTTAGATTTAATATAGTTGCAACCCATTTTTTAAATTAAGAATTCCTCTGATTTCCCTGCAGACACCCGCTTTGTATGTGAGATTCTATCTACACTATCTTTGGTCCTGATGAAGGTGGCGTGGCCACTGAAACGCGCGTAGACCGACCAAGCCTGCCCCTGAGAAGTGGTTTTGAAGAGACAATTGAGTCATCCAGGATTGTCCGTAGACATCCACTAAGATAGTTCTCTGTAATACAACTGGTTACTTCCCAGAGGGCTGAATCTCTAATGACATGTATTTACAGTATGTGAGCAGTTAGAATGAGTGTGCATGTGAAGTGTGAAAGAATGTATTTTAGGTTGCTGCTAGAGTAAGTAGTCTTGATGTTTTAGCAATATTAGTTGCAATGAGTTATGATTCATGTCAGTATTAATGTACATTGATTAGTATTTATGAAGGTTTGTGATTTTGTACACTTGCATGTTTAAAAAAATAAAGTGATTTGACATCATAAAAAAGAAAATATTATATAAATCTAATAATAAAAATTAAAAAATAAAATACACTATTTTTCTAGTATTTGGAGACGTAAAATATTATTGATGGGTGTATGGCACAGTGAACCTTTGTAGGTCCTAAACAAAGCAATATAGGTCAAGTAAGAGGTCTCTATTGATACTTTAGGCATCCAACTTAGAACACTGGCACTACCACACAACTCTCAACAGAAACCAGTACACTACTCTGTTAAAAAACACACAAGAAATGCTCATCCAATCACCAAACCAATAACCTGAAATTAACATTATCTCCTCAGCCTATAAACAAAGTTCACTGTGTGAGCAGGGAGAGTGGCCTTGGAAGGGGCAGAGCCTTGTGCCGATAGCTACCTGAGAGGTACTCTGACCTCTACCAAAGCACCCACCCCCTCTTTCCCCTCCTCTTGGACCTCAAAATACTTAGGGCACGCCTTTCTTCTGCTAGGTTGGATGCTGCTATCAGTGATGGGAGTTTGAGTCTCCTGTGGGCCTGCACTGTGGCTGTATGGACTGACAGTCTGCCCCTGCACAATCTGTAACAATTCTGAACTTTGAACTCTTTTCAGATACACAGTGGATGTCTGGACCAGCTCTCCAGTCTTCTGACAAACTTGCACTTCTTATCGGTACATGTGACACTCGGTCTCCTGCCCCATCTTTGCGAGGTTTACAGCCTGTACTGTAAGTAACCTAGGGTTTATGTGAGTGAGTATATCTAAAGTATAAATAGTGCATACAGAGAATGTCTGGTTCGGGAAATATAACTTCCACAACATTAGTGTGACTTCTATAACGCATGCTGTCCTCGACCTACTACATGTATATTTTTCCCTAAAGACTTTAGCTCACTGCAGGAGAAAGGAAAGTTGCCTAGAAGATGCAAACTCAGAACCCACCTGCTTGACTCTGCTAAAGCCACGTATTTTCAGACCCTAAAGACCTCCCTTTCCATATACCTACACAGAAGGTCCTGCTCATAAAAACAACAATCTAACAGCTTCTGGCTACCATAACTTCCAGAATAAAAACAAAAAAGAATTCCTTCTCATCCTTTCGCAGACTGGCATCATTTTTCAAACTGCATACTATCTATTTGAGTTTTGTGGTGGTCTTTTTTTCGTCACAAACCCCATATGACCTTGCAGCTTTTCATCCCATTTCTCTGTGGAGTTATTTCCCTCTCTCGAGTGCCAGTGCATCTAGTACTCCCTCCTACACCTTTGACCTTCAAATCACGAAAGCCATCACCCAATTTACTCACATTTTTCTTAATCCTGAGGTTCCGTCGTCTACAATGACTCACTCACAATCTGTTTATTCATATTCCACAAAGGCAGTGCGAAAGATATTCAATGGATTACTCAGAGTTGGCATGTTGGAACTGGGGCAAATGTAGAAGACTTGGGCATAAACACTAGAAAACATTTTTTATAGGGTTACACATTAACATTTAAAATATCAGTTAAAAAGATATTGGTAGGAAAATGATAGGAAGCAATCGAAAGGCAGCTGAAATTTCACTAAAGTAATAGATATCAGCTACAATTTGAAATTATTTTCTGTGAAGGGTGGCTTTTTGTTTAAGGCTTACCTCCTGTTTTTCCTTCTTGAGCTTCTTTGACCACTGTATTCTTTGTGTTTGACAAAAGTCTCACCTGAGGTAAGAAATGTTTAAAAAAACAACTGCTCCCTATGCATTGTTTATCTTCTGAACCGCCACAATGGCGCAGTGTGATGGTTGCCAAGACAAGACATAAATATATACAAGAAGAGGATGAGGCAATGGAAAGATAAGTATTTCACCTTCAGACCAAACAGAGTTTTTAGATGAGCATCCATCTCTCTGTTAAGGGGTCCAAGACCAGCAACAAAGTGTTGTCACTACATGGGACCTTCTGGAACTCAATTTGATTCTACCATGGGTCCTTCAGAGATAGAGTGCTCTGTCATGCGTAGTCAGCATTGTCGGGTCTCACCAGCATCTTTTGGCTGAAATGCAGGTTTAGATCAGCTCATATACGGAAGTCATTATTTTGCACTGTAAAAGGAGACCATCAATATCCACCATCTCACTACCAATAATCTTCCCCATGATTTGAAACGTAGAAAAAGTAAAAAATATTCGTGCTACTTTTAAAGTCGAACTCACACTGGTAACCTTGTTAACACACTACTTAGAATATATCAACTCCAGCTCAGAAAACTGAAGCATACTCTTGAGCTTTTGTCAACTCCAGATTAGACTTTTGTTATGACAGTCCCTTTTGTATTGGCCCTAGGGATCCAAACATGCAACTGTCATTGCAATTACTGGATTTAGAAAAAGAGACCATAATCTCAGTAGCCCATATAGCATTGAGATGTCTCTGGTAGTCTAAATCCACTTTAAAGTTGCCTGTCTCATCTTTCATCAAGACCGGTGTTATTTCGCCCAATGTTTCATTCCTCATTTTCTTGTTTTAATGTCCTGTGTAAGGAGAAGTCTTTGCTTACAGTGTCCATGTTCCATTTCAACTCTGGTGATATGCTGTTTCTCAGTATGTGTGAACTAACTGGAGCTCCCTTACATTGGATATTTGGCTTATTCCATCTCTGCCTTCTTTCAGAATAAATCTCAATGCTAGTCTGTTTGGTTATGCGGGACTCCAAAATCAGCACCAGGAGACCCATTTGGTTAGGCGAGTGCTGTGCAAATGCTGAGAATGGTTAACCTTAAGACAAGGTTTGCAGAGAACATTGTCAACAAGGACCCGCAGAAACACCAAGACCTTTAACTGAGTAATACAATCCACAGGACATTTTGAAACTAGTTTCAGTAATTGCCATTAGATCAGCTAGTGTCTTCTGAACCCGACAGTGATGTAACACAATTTTTTTTGCCCTACCTAACTTCTTGCACAATTATGTGAAGGGCTCATTCGATCTCACTTAGTCATTCAGCCTCACAAATCTGCCAGCGTAGATGGCAGCAAGGACGACCCTTCATGGTGGGTGACCCCTGCACTGTAGAAGACTGTTTTAGCCCCTTGGAGCTTGAGGATCAATATTCATGACTTTAATTCAGAGGGAGGTTAGGCTTTAAGAGAAGAAGCAAATCTCCACACATGAGCCCACGCTCCAAGATGACTAAGAGGTTCTCCAAGAGCATCTAAGCTTCATAGAAATTTAAGCCCACCAATAAGGCACCATGGTGCCAGAACAAAATCCAGATACAACACAGTCTCCAGCAACACCAAATCAATAGCATTGGTGACATCAAAGCCTGCCCCAAATGTAAGAATATTGCAACTGCCCAACTCAGCATCTCAGCTACTGTGTCAAAAGCACCAACATCTATCATCTTTGCAACACTGTGGCCTTGTGCACCTGCTTCTTTTTTTGTTCCATTGGCACCAGGTTTTCTGTAACATCATGTAGCAATCTTTTAGACATCTTCAGCAAAGACATACAAGTAGTGGGTGACAGGAAAAAAGTACAGATGCCCAGATAAAGACCTTCTGTGAGAACTAAACCACCACCAGACTCATTTGAAGTATGACTGGTGCACACTAACTAACATCTTCATGAATGAGAAAAGGAGGTCTATAGTACCTACAGCACAATGTGGTGCTAGTATGTTACATCAGGCCACAATGGGATTCTTTTAGGCACTTATGTAGGAGAGTAGGGTCTGCAATCCTATGATCACCCAGATTTTTTGCTTTTGCTTCATTGGTTTACGACTTTCCCCGGCTGTGGGCCTGCCAATCAGACCCACAGCCTAGCTGTTCTCTCTCGAAATTAACACACATGTACATTAGGTGCATCCACTAATTGGAACTGGGCCGCCTTGTCAGTCCCTGTCTCAGCATACCACAGGTATCCAGGGCATCGGTGTACCCAGGGCCTACCAGGGGCTGCAGCATGTATTATGCCACCCCTGGAATGGCCGCCCAAATCTGACACAACTGGCTGCACGACAGCTGGGGCCACGTGGTGTAATCACCCGTTGCTGTAGGTGTAGTATTCCTACACCTAACCCTAAAATGGACACATGGATTCCTATCAGTCACTCCTATGGCAGGCCTTATCAATCCTGAAGGCAGAGTGCAGGGAGTCATGTGGGATGGTGCTCGGGCGCGAGCTGAGCCCGTCGACGGCTTGCGGAACCAAGTCCTAATAGCCGTTCCATGGTGACGCGGGCCAACTATTTTAAATGCATTATAATCCTTGTGGTTATTTGCTAACTTTGGCATCGCATCACCTACACATGTCGAGTAAGGTGTCATACGAATTGGAATACGAACCCCTCGCTAGTTCTGGCGACGGGGTTAGCATTCCCCCCTTCTAGAGGGGCACGACATGGAAGTAACCCTGAACCCCGGTTAAAGTTGACTCAAGCCTCAGCATCACAAAATGGATGCTGCCACCAGACACAAGTCTGACCTCCTGCTGCTGGGAGACCTTCCAGCGAAGGGAGTTTGGACAAAGGGTTTCCTGTCGAGGGTGGTGTTAGCACCATCCCAGACAGGGTTTGTGTATTCCAGGTAGGCAGGGCTGAAAGGAAGGTGATTGCAAGTGGCACCCCGGTGCTCACTGTGCATAGCCCGGCTCAAACCAGTTTTGGGGGCACACCAGCCCCTGAGCTGGCGCGAAGCCGGACAAAGGATAGGGGTGTAACCACCCCCCTCCTGGCTCCACCCATAGGTAGAACCTAGTCACGGGCCAACCCCTTTTTCTTAGAATAAAGGTAGGAGCGAGTCCCCTTCCCAAATTGGATAATCAGATAATCGGATAACTCCGAATCACGAACCACTTTCCACGAAAGGAACTCTTGACTATTTCTGAAGACTCTCCCTTGTGGCTAAGGAGTAGCCACCCTGCACCAGCAGGCACCACCTAAGCGCTTGCGGTTTGCTGTAAGTCTCTCCTACGGATCAAGACTGCCCAGCTCGACGAGACCCGAGTCCCTGCCATCTCTGACCTTTTACCTGCCTCATCAGCCCAGCTGAGAGTCGTAGGTGTGACGAGACCTGCGGGACCGGCCATCTTCAGAACCTGCACGACGCTTATCTAGCACGCCCACCGAGGGACCCTCGAGTGAGTGCACCTAGGGTTTGAGAAGCCCTAACCCTGAGCAGCTCCAGCATCGAAGTCTGCCTCCCCAGCATCCCCGAGATCTGCGTGGGGGCCCTTCCGCTCCTTGCTGTTCACCGCGTTGTTCGACCACTGGCTGACCGGCTTGTGGCCCTCTTCACTACGCACCACGATTGTTCATCACTAGTCTGGTTGCTCCAGACTGGCTCTTGCTCCCCTCCAACAGAGGAGTACCACGGACTCTCCTAGTCCACTCCAGACGCCATCTTGACTCCACCACGTGGGCTTGCCCCTGCCAAGATCCGCTGCCCCATTCCTGGGCCCAGCATCATCGACAGCAGACACCTTCGTGGGACAGCTCGCCCTCCATCCTGGTCGCCGCCGCGCCTCCTGGTCCGAGGAACAGCCGAGTCCGACGTCATCCACTCACCTGGTCGAGGTGACTCCAGCCGGTACCCTCCTGGTACCCACACGATCGCTGGCTAGCGGTTGAGAACTGAGTCCCCTCTGCTTTCAGGTTTTCTTTATCACCGATCCAGGCTTGGATCTCGCTCAATATCGACACTGGTCGCCTGCCAGCAACTCTTCTTTCAGGCTCCTGAGACTACAACGAGGACTTCCGACATCTTGCCGAACCTTCTACAGCCGCAGCCTCTGGGCTAGGTAACACGAGCATTTCGGTGCTCCATCGCAGGTTCGCTTTACAAGTGTCCAGTTCCTTTTTCGTTTAAGTCCCACTGATCGGATCACTCCGGAATCAGTAACTTTAGACTTTCTAACCTCTCCCCTTCCACTTGCAGTGTAATGGTTTCGTGCCCTCGGGCATTTGTGTAAATTGTGCAACCAGAAGTATTTTCCTAAGAGTTTTGTATTGTGCTTAGCTCCCTGTCTCATAAAGAGCCAGGGTAGTCTTGTTATAAATAAATAACCTTTATTTTCATAACAACTTGTGTGGTGTCCTTTCACTTGGTGTTCAAGGGGTATATGTGATGGTAAACAGCTGGCTTAACACGCCCTCTAGAGTTTAGCCTAAGACTGCTCGTATCCACGCTACTAGGATAGCTGGTCTATAAGGTTGACTTACAACCAATCATCAATAAGGGTCGTTTGGAATGATACACAGTGATCACTAGAATAGTGAGCACTACATATCAGGCCAACTTCTCACAACTTATTTGAGCATGTTCACAGAGACAAAGGAAATTTCACAGAGTAAGTGAAGGTCTTATTTAGAACTGCGTGAATAGTGAAGCCACTGATGGATTGTGCCGTGATGTCTCTATGCATAGCAACTTCCAGTGTAGTCCTATGCCTAGAACAAGTCTTTGGTCTAGATGTACATAGGCATTTTGAATTTGCAAAGGGTCTAATTCATAAAGTTGGGCAGTTTGTGACTGCGTAAAGGCCTTTTGGTATGTAACAAACCCAAATTGTGATTTGGTAACGAACAGTATTTTGCAACCAGTGCTTAGTACATCTGGATCTTGGTTCCTACCTTTTTAAGGATCTTTTTTCCTTGGAGCACATGTTAATTGTAAGACTGAAGCAGACACTTTGAGAAAAAGTTAATGTCTGCATAATAAATTATTAGTAGATGAATATTCCTATGGGCTAGTTTAAAGTCCTCTTGGCCTGGTTATCAGTGAAGAGTAATCAATGGCCTTTACTTCCTCCCTTTTGTTAAGCCCCATGTCAGTGAAAAAGTATACATGACTTGGGTCTTCCACTGTGGTCAAACTTTTTTGTAAAGTACACCAGGCAAAACTCTTCTGTTGCAGATTTTTGAAGTCCTTTAGATGTCGGTGCTTTATGCATCTAATGTTGAAGTCTTCCTGCTTACCTTCTTAAAGAACAGTAAATAAATCTGATACAATATCTGATGCGCAATCTAATAGCAGATAATATAATTTGAAGATGGTGATCATGTGTTGTGGCCTGGCGGGCGTACTATTGATGCTATCATAAGTTGTAGTGTTACTGTCTATGGACAGTACAAAAAATTTAAAGTTTTAATTACTCAACATGTTATTCATAACCCATGCGAATCTGCAAAAATATTTTCTGATAGTGACTTCTAGCTGCAGAATCCACACCTTTTGAACATTCCTTGCATGTCAGACTAGATCCATACGGCATCATACATCTCGATCTCTCCTCCCAAAGTGAATGGACTTTGGAGCCTATACCACAACTTGTCCCAGCGCAACCTGAGTTTCCGTTGCCATCCACCACTCCAAAACAGATTAAAGAGTTCTGTGAGGCCATTCTCCGATTCCTCAGATCCCAGCCACCTCCATCTAGCATGCCTTCGGGTCCCATGGAGAGGAGATGCTCTCCCCCTACAGGCGGGTTCTCGCTCTGCACCACTTGAACCCTCGGAGCCCATCATGGGGCAGCCTTGTTGCACTGTAGGAGACCCTTAATATCCACCATCTCACTACTAATAATCTTTCCCTTGATTTGCAACGAGTAGAAAAAGTAAAATATCTTGCTGCTACTTTTAATGTCGAATTCACACTGGTAACCTTGTTAACACACTACTTAGGATATGTCAACTCCAGCTCAAAAAACTGAAGCATACTCGAGCTTTTGTCAACTCCGGATAAGACTTTTGTTATGACAGTCCCTTTTGTATTGGCCCTTGGGATCCCAACATGCAACTGTCATTACAATTACTAGATTTAGAAAAAGAGACCATAATCTCTCTAGCCCATATAGCATTGGGTTGTCTGTGGTACGCTACATCCACTTTAAAGTTGCCTGTCTCATCTTCCATCAAGACCGGTGTTATTTTGCCCAATGTTTACGTCCTCATTTTCTTGTTTTAATCTCCTGAGTAAGTAGATGTCTTTGCTTACAGTGTCCAAGTTGCATTTCGACTCTGGTGATAAGCTGTTTCTCAGTATGTGTCAACTAACTGGAACTCCCTTACATTGGATATTTGGCTCATTCACATTCTCCACATAGTACTTGGAGAATGAGCTATGATAGCTGAACACCTTCAACCATTAATAAATGGGGTTGATGTCATCTTGGAGCCAGGCGTCTCTCAACAAAAATGGCATACGCCTGTTGGGACAAATTTGTGGGTTGGGGCTCTACATGGCATATAGACCACCTCCAGGTACAACTGTCTGACGTTTTGTTGTAGGTATTGTCCGTAGTCTGAAAGGTTTTTGTGTGAGCACAGTTAAAGGGTACCTTACGGCTTCTTTGTCCTTTTTACGTTTGTCGGATCAGCCCCCATTGTTCCAGTCTCAAATTTATATGCACTTATTGAAAGGTTTACAACATCCGTATCCTCTCTCTTCTTTGGTCACGCCACATTAGGACCTCAACTTGGTCCTCAAATATTCAGATATCTGATGTGCACCCATTTGAGCTGATTCACAGATGTGCCTTGTGGCCAGTCACCCTCACTCAAGACTGTGTTCCTTGTTGCATAACATCAGTGTGGCCTGTGAGTGAGCTTCAGGCTCACTGTGTAAACCTGCATTACACCACCTTCTTCTCAGTCAAGCTGGGTTTGAAGACCCAGGCACCCTTCTTGCCTAAAGTTATGACAGTTTGAGTCGGTTAAAATATCACATTGCCGGCGTTCTATGCTTTGCCTCACCCCTAGAAGGAGGAGAAGAGAATCAACACTTTAAACCTCAGGAGAGCTCTAAGCTTTTATATTGATCATACAAAAGAACACTGGAGAACTTTGTCGGGTTCTCAGAAGCGAATAAAGATCAGGCTGTGCAGAAGAGTAACATCTCCCACTGGATCGTGCTTTACATTTAAGATATACAATGCTTTGGCGGAAAAGCAGCCTCCGGAATGGCTGTGTACCGATTTTCTACCAGGGCTAAATCGGCTACCACTGTGTTGGCACGTGGAGTCCCTGCCCTTGACATTTGCCAGGTGGCTATGCAAACCTCCCTTCATATGCTCACAAAGCACTATTGTCTGGACAGTCAAGTTCGCCAAGAGGGGCATTTTTCCTGTTTGGTTCAGCAGGACTTTCTAGCGTGAGTCCAATTCACAGACACACATCCAAATAGATACTGCTTTGGTATTTGGTTCAAAGGTGACGATTCTACAGCTAGGAGTCTTATTTAGACTAACAAGTTGCATATAGTCAGTAACGCTCTTAATGGTAGTGATTTTCTGACTGCAGATTCCTCATTTACCCTTCCAACCTTCCCGTTCTGTGATTGATTGGACTCTATCCATTAATAAGATCCCAAGTCTAGGAATCTACATACTAGTCAAAACAATTTGCTTTTGGGGCTCTGCGTCGAGGGCGTGGACAGCCTCGAAAGCAACTGACGTCAGCTCACAGGAGTGGCATCTATATAGGCTCCACATTTCATTTCTGGAGTGGAGAGATGTCATTGCGGAGCAGCATTGCGCCACCTACCAGTATGCAGAGTCACTGCTGAAATGTTTACTGATTCATTCGAACACCTTGGGAATATTCAGAAGGTGAAGGTGCTGCAGCCATATAGAAACTGTACCAGAAAGAGCATTACCAAAGGTAAGTAACTTGTTTGTTGCAAAAAATCAACAGGTGCTGGACGGTAATGCTTAACAAAGTGCTATGCCTCGTCTCTAATAAATACTGACGCCAAAATATTAGCCAAGGTGCTGGCCACCAGACTAACGCCCCTAATGCCCACAATTGTACTCCCAGATCAGTTGGGATTAATTCCGGAGCGCTCGACCTCCCATAACATACGCACCATATTTGCGCTTTTACATATTTTAAATCCGAAGTTGCAGGCTACGGCTGTCCTGCTGGACGCAGCCAAGGCCTTTGACTCGGTTGAGTGGGGCTACTTGTTTGCCATAATGAGCAGGAGGGGCATGCCAGATTTGTTTTTAAATTTGATCAGACTTCTCTACACAGAGCCAGTTGCTAGAATTGAAGTGAATGGGCAGATATCGGAGCCAGTGCTGATTAGGTGCGGAATACGACAGGGTTGTCCGCTCTCCCCGCTACTTTTTACTATAGCACTCGAACCCCTGGCCTGTAAAGTCCGACAAAAATATGCAGACGCGGCACTTAGGTTTCAGCAGCGCCAAATAGGGCTATCGCTGTATGCAAACGACATGGTGCTGTACGTGAGAGACCCACAGCACAATTTGTCACGGCTTCTGCGGGAATACATTAGATTTGGGGGTTTCTCGGGCCTTCAAATCAACTGGAACAAATCCACTATCATCCCCCTTACTGAGCATACGCAAACATGCTCCCTGGAATACCCCCTGGAGTGGCAGACAGACCCTGTAAAATATTTGGGCGTCTGGATCGGATCCACAGGGACCCAGCGGTAGTCATCAGCCAGAACTATGGGAGAGCAATAGTCAAACTAGAGGAACAAGTGGATAAATGGATCCAACTCCCTGACGTTAGCCGATAGAACAGCCATTATAAAAATGGTGGTACTACCAACATTTTTATACCGCTTCACCAACATCCCAATCGCCCTACCGCAATACTTCTTTAGAACACTACAAACACATATTAACAAATTGGTGTGGGCGGGAAAACAAGCAAGAATCAGTTGGGACACGCTGGCGCTCCCGTATAATCAGGGTGGGTTCGCCGCCCGAACTTTAAACTTTATTATTTATGTGCACAGGCACATTATGCTCACTACTGGTATCATCCAGTGCAATACCTGCCTCATCTGGCCGTGGAAGAGGGCGATGCCTACCCCATATCATTATGCCACATATTACCGTACGATTGCAGGGATGTCCCTCGCTCTGAAATTAACACCATGAAGGCCACCACGGATGCGGGCGACAACTAGGTCAAATGACTAATAAACTACCGCTATATGCCCCTGCCATGACTCTTGCTAACCACCCTGCACTGACAGCGGTGCAAGACGCTGGAAGCATCACTATGCTACGTGACGCAGGCATTAGTACAATGAGTGATTTATACGTAGAAGGGCACTTTGTGGAATTGACCGTATTACAATACATTACCAACCAATCATTACTGTTTCGCTTCATCTATTACAGGATAAGAGCGGCCATCAAATCATTATACCCCAACTTCCCTGAGGATCTCCAGCTCTAGCCCCATTACAGACAATAATAACAGAACCCAACAGACGTCACCTAGTAGCCCGACTACATCACGCTATGCAGATAGAATGCGCACAACCCACTACCAGAGCCTTAACACGATGGAACCAGTCTCTGTCCACGCCACTCACACAAGACTGGACAACCTGTTGCAGCCTCACAGACATGCTGACACCGAACTGCAACTTACGCATAATCCACCTCATATATCTCCATCAGGCCTACCACACACCTCCGAGGCTTTGGAGACAGGGTCTGCAGGCAGGGGCCTGTCTGCCGCAGATGTGGGATGCAGACATCACACACTTAGCATGGAATTGTGGGAAGTTAAGAGAATATTGGATAAATGTAACGAAACGAGGTCGTACAATGTGAGATTGAGTGTTCTATACGGGTGTACATTCTGGGTCTGATCTGTAAGATACCACCAGCAAGGAAAAAGCTGTTGGCGATAGCACTGCTAATGGCAAAACAGAGGGTGTCCATACACTGGGACAGCACATTATGCCCTGCGCCTAAGACATGGCTGAAAGATCTAGTGTATTGCAGAGGCACTCTCAAGACATATGAGGAGGAGCTGCCGACCAGATCACGTCCGAAGGACTTTTGGGCACCCCTTACTGCGTACTTACTGGAGCGCAATGAAAATGCATTATAACCTATTCTCAACCCGGTCACTCTGAAAGGAAGACATACCTGTTTATAGCTGTATTAAGCCTCAATGCGGCTATACTCTTTGTAAACGCTGCTAACCAAGGTATAATGAATTATGGCATGACTCAATGTTGTACTGTTTTTACAGAAAATCAATTAAATTTTTTTTTAAAAAGTGCTATGCCTCAATCAGGATTCAACATCAGTATTTGCTAGTACGTCTTCTAGAGGATCTTTAGCACATGGACTAATGTCCACACATGCATAAAGTGCTACTGCTTGGGTGCTAATGTACATTTGGAGGTACAAAACGTTTATGTGATCTGAATTAATGAATACTGATTTCAAGCCTCACCCAAACATTGCTGGTCCACGTTCCCGACTTTTTAATCCAGGGAAAAACTGAGGGATAGAAAGGCTGTTATTGTAGATGTAATACTGTTGAAGTGCGTCCATGTATCGCCAAAGCCAGTATTCCCCATGGGAAAAATACTCTGGCCAAAATTACTAGAGTGGGCACACACTAATATTAGCCTTGGCACTAATGAACCATGGCAAGGTCAAAATAGATTACAGAGTGGAAAGCCGCAGGATGGGCTTCCAGGGACCGCCATTCCAACGTGGGGCAACATTGTCCTAGAGTCATGTATCCCAAGGCAGAGGTGACTGAGGCTACCTACAGTCTCTTAGAAAAAGGCAAAGTTTGGCCTAAGAATGGGCAAATGTAATTTTAGCTGGGGTGTGATGGCTTCTCACAGGAGGCTAAAGCGGCATTGTCCAGCAGCAAGTTGGGTTAAGCCGTCGATACTGTGCTGTAAGAGTGGTATATGCATTATCCTTAAGGATGTACGGGAAATGTTTTGTAAATGTTTTTATTTTTATTTTTTTAGTTTCCTTTCTTACTAAGAATAGTGATGGTGTACCTCCTGATTCTCAAGGAGCCGAGGTCTACAGAGATTTTATTCAGAGAAACTGCTCTCTTCTCGCTCAGAATCCTTCACTCTTTTATCAACAAGTCATCAATGAGCCAGACACCTCTCCCATCACATCGCAGGCCCAGAGGCTTCTGGGGAACAAGAAAGACTTTGAGTCAGGTCAACCTCTGTGCACGCTGAGGTGGATGAACAAGCCCCAGACAGTGAGGAAAGCTGACAGGTACAGACTTTTATTGCCTTGCATTAAGAAAATTGCTGCCTGTCCATCAATTAATTGTATGCCATTGTCAACATTTGTCTCTAGTTCTATGGTTATTGTACTGGGAGGTTTGTATGTGCAGTGCTAACATTTACCAACTGTGACAGCGGTGCTGAGGCGCCATCCTGTCATTGACAATATTTCCTATTGTGCCATTGTTTCCCTAGCACTGTGTTTAGGCCACTGCCAATGTTTATCATAGTCTCAATTGCACCAGAGCAGTGTGTTTATCATTGACAATTCATGTATGCTTCACCACAGCAAGGTAAGTCAATATCAACTATTCTGTGCACACAGCACAACTGAACCACCTGAAACATTGCCAAAGATTCCCACGAGTGCCAAGTGCTTCAGAGTATTGTGTGTATTACTGCCCAGATTTACCACGAGGGGATTCACATTCATGTGTCGGCTCTTCTTTAGCACTGTAAGGCTATGCCCTTCATGTATGAGTGTCCGCATCTTATAGGTTTACTTCACTCCCAGTCAGAGTCATGGTCCCAGTGAGCAATGTTGTGTTACCACAAGTATCGTGCTGAAATTATTATAAATATTGAATTAACTCTTATATTGAATATTCCTTTTTTAGGTCAGATTTTTTATTCTTACATTTCTAAATATATATCAAGTTGTGCTTCTAAGGAACATTCATCTGTCACTGTATTGCTATTGGCTGTTTGAAGTTTTGTGCCACCAGTTAGGGTGTACTTCCATCTCAATATATGAGTTGCCCCAGTATAAATAACTCCAGGGGTGGAGGATATCTGTCCATAATCTGCCTGACTTGGTATAACGCCTTTAGTGGTGGAGTATGCCTAAAATATGAGCTCTGGGGAATGAGACCTGTGACGTTTGACAGAAACCCATTAAAAAACAAGCATTGGCATAGCCAATGGTCTCGCCTTTGGGACCTTATAAGTGTTTAGCCATGCAACAGTTGATGTTGCTGCACCAAGGATATTGTGCTGGATAACTAAACTGACTTATTGAGGCTAATATCTTCCAATCTAGAATGCAACACTGATTGGTTAATGGTATTCATTTTATGTATTTATTTGTACGTTTTTATATAGTGCTGGCTAGACCCAGAGGTAACAGAGGGCTTTGCAGGAGCAGGCAGAATATACAGGACACAGCATGTCTGGACAAAATTAACTAAAGTTACGAGCCAAATCTCAGCATAAAGTCGGGAGAAGGCAGAAAAGTGATAGTTAACAGGATTATATGCATTTCAAAGATAAGATAGAGGTAAACGGTTCGGGTCACACAGTAAATACAATCCAGGAGAAACAAATGGTAGTTGTAAAGGGCAGGTGAGGAGGGGTCCATAACAAATGGACAGAGCACAGGGGAGAGTGTCAACAAGCAGCAACCAACGCAGAAGTTAGAGCGGAGAGGATAACATGAGGGGCCAGGGAGAGCGAAGGCCAGGAGAGTAAAGGGAGAAACAATAGGGCAGACGGGTAAGCAGAGAGATAACCAATACAGGAGAAAAAGGAGTGCAGGATCAGAGAGGATTAAAGACTCCAGTATTTGCTGAGGAGGTGACATTTAAGGTCTTGTCTAAAGCCAAGGTAGGAGGGGTTGCAGCACAGGTCCCTCGGGAGGGCATTCCATATGCTCGGAGCATAGGCATCTAAGGCTATGGAAATGTTCAAAAGGACCACAGTCCCTTGAAAACTATGGTCCACAAGCCTCCGGAGATCATCCAGGGCCAAAGTAAGTACCAGATCTGTGCAATGACCAGATCATTCTGAAGCCTGCTTGAAGGTGTTTCAAAATATTATTGGTCTCAATCTTGGTGGCAATAAACTGTGGCAGCTTATCACACAGAGCTTGGAAGGCTCAAATCAATTATCATTTTTTAGTGAGGACACCAATTTTACAATAAAACTGAAGATATCTTTCCATGTGTTGATTGCTGGCATATGGGGTGGAGGAATAGTAGTTTAATCTGACCAAAATAATTTGTTTGTATGAGGCTATTGCCATGATATAAATTTGTTTTGCCTCATTGGCGTAATTTGGGCATTATTTCCTTTCTGTTGTTCTGGCTTTGAGTTAACAGGTGTTTAGTTCAAGTGCAAACCAAGGGGTGTTCTTGTAAGAAAGATTTCTGATGTGTTCATGGGTCTTAATGGGTAATGTCTTGTCAAAGTAATTGGTTAGATTTGTATTAAAAGCAGCTAAAGCACAATTTAGGTCTCTTGGATTGACCGCAGTGGAGTTGGTGGAAAGATATTTGTAATTAAATCACTTGCTTCATGGATAGAAAAGCATCTCCAACATCTGTCTGTTAGGACTTTCCTTCCTTTGGTTTTTATTGTTTTAGATGTTTGGATAGTGAAAAGGACTTTGTGATGGTCTAGGTGTGGCAGCAATATACATAGATCTATGGTGCATCCTAGGACAGAAGAGGCAAAAGTTGCATCTAGATGTCCTGGAAGATAAGTGGTTCATTGTTCATAATTTTTAATTTGTAAATCTTGAGCTATTTTAAAATACAATGGTCTACTCCAACTGGGCTTTCTAAATGATGGTTGAAGTTCCTCAGAACAATGGAATGATGATTATCAAGGGTGACACGTCCTATTCATTCTTTATTGGAAGTGGAGACTGAGGCAGAAAATTGTGTGTGGTGGGGGAGAGGCGATAAAATAAAAGCAAATTTATTGTAATGTACCTAGCTTTGCACTTACATGCACAAACCTCTCCTTGAAATCTTCTTTGAAAATGTTTTGGGTTAATATCTATGTTCTTCCTACAAGGAAAGGCTACCCTGCCTCTGAGTTTACTAGCTTGAGCTCCTCTCAAGATCTAATAGTTAGCAAGTAATAGTGCATGCAAAATGTGATCTGAATTTCCCTGTACCCAACTGTCAGTTAAGCAACTTTGAGATTTACAGAGATCAGTAATTTGAAGGATATGTTTTGCCACTGATCTCACATAGCTCAACATAACCTTCAGATTGTATGTGAAGAATGGCAAAGAAGATGATGATGTAGAATTAGAAGGCGAATAGAATGACATTTTTTTGTTTACAGAAAAACAGTGTGGTATGGATTCTTAGAATTGTGAGACCTTTTTCTAGTATAAGAAAGCATATGCATGGGGAAAACAATATATGTAATTAATTGACACTAGAGCACCATCAGGATTCCTGCTACAGGTTGGTCGGTCGGGCAGCATCTCGGGAGGTGGGTGGAAGAGAATGATAAGATTCTGCATGGCTCAGAGAAACAAGGTAAAATGAGTTTGCAATGACTGCGCTTTTATAAAAAATAGGTTGCAAGAACTAATGGTAAAAATTAGAACTAACCGCTCATCATTTTTGAGATGACAAGATGGCAATGGGCTGGTCATATACATCTCATCTGTTCGATCCTTTACCAAGGTGAATAAACAGACTGTGGCACCACAGTCACGACTAAACAGTAATTTCTGACTCGGCAAATCGAGGGCTTGAACATGACGGAACGAGTGCTGAAGCATACGCCTAATACAGCGAGCACAAAGAACGTAAAGGTTCCGCACTGCTTAACGACAGGAGAGTGGGGGGTTGACAGTTCCGGAATTTCAGGGTTCCCGAATGATCGGGGTGCTTTTCGTTTTATTTTATTTTTTGCAGATTTATATAGCGTGAACTCGACCCGAAGGTATTGGAGCACTTTACATGAGCACCAGTTATGTTACACCAAGACACAGTCGATTTTTGGTAGGCACAGGGAGATTAAGTGATTTGTCCGGAATCACAGGCTGATAAGCGGACAGTGCGGCGTGAACCTGCTTCCCCAGCTCCGAAGTCAGCAGCTCTGGCCGTATGGCCACATCCTCTCCCAATTCTCGGGTAATGAGGTCATTACTGGTAGAGCAGGGCTTTAACAGGTAAAGGGATGAAGTGCATCCGCAGAGCGGTGGGTGTGTCTCTCGGTGTGGCAGTGCCAGGTGTATCTGAAAGAAACACGTTCGTTAGATTCCTCACCTTAGAATATCCCCAGGCGTCAGGCTGGATCCGGAAAGATTTTCGTCAGCAATACCCTTGCGCGTCGCTAGGCGTCGTCTGCGGCTCCGCGTCCGTCGTCGGCGTCGTGATCACCGGGATGATGTCGTCGGAGTACTTAGACGCCGCCCTCGCGCGCTGATGTCAGGTCTTCTTTTTCCACGCCAGTAAGTGCCGATCCGGGAAGAGCATACCCTTTAGTCATTTTTTGACTAAACTTTTTGAACTCTTTTGGTTCGATTCTCGTCGACTTGACTCTGGTGCCAGTAGGGATGCCTGGCTTTAAAGCTTGTGACTCCTGTCACCGACTGATGTCGGTTACGGACCACCACTGCCGGTGCCTTTACTGTCTCGGGGCCGACCAGGATGCCGAGTCGTGCCCCGACTGCCGTGCCTTGACGTCGAAGGCTAGGCGGGAGCGGTCCTGCAAGCTACTCTAGGTCCGGCAGTCGGCTCCGCGCTGTTCACGGTCCCGGTCGAGGAGGAGGTCGAGGGACCGGTCACGGAGCCGCAGCAATCACCGCCACTCGTCTGGTTCCAAGTCTTCGGCTAAGTTGAAGCATAGTAAGAAGTCCAAGAGGCGACATTGCTCTTCGGGCTACGGTCGCGCGACTCGGCCGAGGGATCGGGTGGTACCACCCACGCGGCTCCATCAGAGCCGCAGGAGTCGCGTCCGTCCCCATACCCGCCAGTCCCTGGGACTGGCGTGACTCCGCCGGAGATCAGTGCCTTCCTCGTGGCCATGAGGAGCCTGGCTCCGCGGTCGACGCCTGCCAGCGCGCCTTTGGGCCCCGCAGGCTCGACCGGGAGGCCTAGCGAGCCGGCGGCTTCGGCCCCGGCGCCATCAACGACTCCGGTCCCGACGCCGCAGGCCCCCGCGGGATCCAGGCCTGGATCCCAGTCGGCGCCGGTTGACCTCACGACCCCTCGGCCGGCGTCAACTCCGGTGCCACCCCCGGTGCCGCCTCTGTCCGGCACCGCTCCCGACGCCAATGGGTGGCAATTTCATCTTCCGCCCGGCTCCGATCATTCCTCCTGTCTACCAGGAATCGGATGACGGTGACGACTGGGAGGGGTCTGAGGACCCTCTGGCCCGGCAGGGCTAGTTATCTCAGGACTGGCAGACGAACTGGGGGATGCCAGTGGTCTGGATACCTCTCCTCTGACCATGGCTTCGGAGGAGGGTGCTGCATTTACTGTGGTGCTGCGCAAGGCGGCCGAAGCCCTTTGGCTGGAGCTACCTGCTGTGGCCGTGAGGACTAACCTCCTCACTGAAGTGCTCCAACCGTCAACCAGTTTCTCGGAGCCTCTGCTGCAGTTTAATGAAGCACTGGTTGACGTTCTCAAGGGCACCTGGTCCAAGCCCTCCACAGTACCTCCTGTCGACCGGAACGTTGCCCGGCGCCACCGCCCTGCACCGGGTGACCCCAGTTTTCTGTCCATGCACCCCACACCCGAGAGCCTGGTTATCCTGGCCTCTACTTCCCAGACCTCCTTCCCGTCCGCTCCCCCGGATCGGGAATCCAAGACACTAGAGCAGTTTGGTAAGAAGCTGTTCTCCTCCCTTAGTTTGGGATTGCGTTCTATTTACACCGCTTGTCTCTTAGACCGTTAATCCCACTCCCTGTGGAATACAGTGGAGGACGTGCTGCCCCAGTGCCCGGAGGATGCCCGGACACTGCTTGCCCAGGCTCTTGCCGAGGGGCGGGATGCAGCACGGCATGCGATCCAATGTGGACTGGACACTACGGACTCGCTAGGTGGGGCAAATTCGACCACGGGGGCACTTCGCCGCCACGCCTGGCTGCGGTCCACGAGTTTTTCTGGGGATGTCCAGAGCACCCTCATGGACATGCCCTTCGATGGCAGTCGCCTTTTTGGCGACAGAGTGGATAGTGAGCTGGAGCGCTTTAAGGACTCCAGAGCTACGGCCAAGTCCTTGGGCCTCTCGGCCCGCGCCCGCAAGCTTCCGCTTTTCGCCCCATTCGTGGCCAAGGAAGCGGTGCCCCCTCATGTCTGCCTAGCCACAGGCCGCAGAACCAACCTTCACACGGTCGCGGACGTGGATTCCGCCGAGGCGGTACAGGGGGACAACGTGCCGGTCCGTCCACATCTACCCCAGCAGCATCCATCTCAAAGCCCTCCTAGTCCGTGCTTTCTGGCCCATTCCACGCCAGTGGGAGGCAGAATTCGCCATCACCTGCTCCACTGGCGTTCCATCACGTTGGACAGGTGGGTGCTGCAAATCGTCCAAAGGGGCTACTCCCTTCCCTTTGAGGCGACCCCTCCAGCCATGCCGCCGCAGTATCACCGCATGTCGGGGGATCACTTGAATCTTCTGCAGGAGGCAGTTACGGCCCTCTTGGCCAAGGAGGCCATCAAGCGCGTTCCTGGTCCAGAAGTAGGTTGGGGTTGTTATTTCCACTACTTTCTGGTTCCCAAGAAGGGCAAAGGGGGCCTGCGCCCTATCTTGGACCTCAGGAGCGTCAACGCCTTCCTCCTGAAGGAGAGATTCAAGATGCTCACCTTAGATCAGGTTCTGGCTACCCTGGAGACTGGATGGTAGCGTTGGACTTGCAGGACGCTTATTTCCACATCCCCGTCCTGCCGGCCCACCGGCGTTACCTGCGGTTCACGGTGGGCCAGGAGCATTTTTAGTTTACCGTGCTCCCCTTCGGCCTCACCAGTGCCCCTCGGGTGTTCACAAAAGTGATGGCGGTGGTCGCAGCTCATCTGCGCAGATTGGGGGTTCCAGTCTTCCCCTATCTCGACGACTGGTTGTTGAAGGCGGGCTCGCCCCAGGCAGTCGTCTCCCACCTCCAGACTACGGCCGACCTCCTGCATTTGCTGGGGTTCTCCATCAACGTGCCAAAGTCGCATCTGAGTCCCTCCCAGAAGCTCCTCTTCATCGGAGCGGTTCTGGACTCGGCGCAGTTCCGGGCCTATCCTCCGGAACAGCGGGTCCGGGATATTCAGGCTCTGATTCCCATCTTCCGGCCTCTATCCCAGGTTTTGATCAGGTTGGTGCTGCGGCTTCTGAGTCTGATGGCCTCCTGAAACCTGTTGGTGCATCACGCCAGATGGCGAATGCGGGCTCTGCAGTGGGACGTGAAGTTTCAGTGGGCTCCGCATCGGGGCAACCTGTCCGACCAGGTCTTGATCTCGGAGTGCACTGCGAGACAGTTGCAGTGGTGGCTCACGGACCGCGATTGGGTCAGTGGTAGATCCCTCTCCCTACCCCAACCGGAACACGTAGTAGTGACTGATGCGTCCCTCCTGGGATTGGGGGGGGGCCACATGGGAGAGGCGGAGATCAGAGGACTCTGGTCTTTGGCGGAGTCTCGGCTCCATATCAACCTTTTGGAGCTGAGGGCGATCCGTCTTGCACTGAAGGCATTCCTTCCCTCTGTCCGGAACAGTGTAGTGCAGGTGTTCACGGACAACACTACCGCCATGTGGTATTGCAACAAGCAGGGCGGAGTGGGGTCATGGACCCTTTGTCAGGAGGCTCTGCGCCTCTGGACATGGCTGGAACATCAGGGCATCACCCTGGTGGTTCAACATCTGGCGGGCTCTCTGAACGCCAGAGCAGACGAACTCAGCTGCCGGTGCATGATGGATCACGAATGGCGTCTAAACTCGGACGTGGCGCAAGGCCTCTTTCGGCAGTGGGGAGAGCCTTGGTTAGATCTATTCGCCACCGAAGAGAACGCGCAATGTCAGCAGTTCTGCACATTGGAGTTTCCAAGGCGGCACTCGCTCGGGGACGCCTTTCGTCGCGAGTGGAGTTGCGGTCTGTTGTTCGCCTTTCCACCTATACCACTTCTGCCCAGAGTGCTGAAGAAGATCAGGCGCGACTGGGCCCAAGTCATCTTGGTGGCTCCGGATTGGGCAAGAAGGTACTGGTATCCCGAGCTACTCAGTCTGTCGATCGATCCCCCGATACGACTGCCTCTTCAGGAGGACCTTCTGTCGCAGCAGCAGGGGACGGTCCTCCACCCGAACCTGTCCAGTCTCCACCTCCATGCGTGGAGATTGAGCGGCGACAGTTGATGCCATTTGACTTGCCTCCTGAAGTCTGTGATGTTATTCTGGCAGCCAGGCGTCCCTCCACAAAATCGGAATACGCCTGCAGGTGGAACAAATTTGTGGCATGGTGCACAGCAAAGGCTGTGGATCCCCTTTCCGCCCCCCTTTCTGAGGTTCTGTAGTAGGGGGATCTGTGTATAGCCATAATCTATGAATAGTCCCGCCCATGTGCGGGGACCCCGGAGCAATCAAAAAATCTCTTAAGCTGTCCTGCATTTGCAAACCTGCAAAGACACTTAAGAGACAGACAAAATAATACAGCCTAATAACAATATGGCTGCACTGGCCAGCACTTCCTCTGAAGTGAACACAAAAGCCAAAATAAAGTTTAAATGTCATTTCTATTCACATCTGACATGTTCCTTTATTGTATCACACTCCCTTCACCAAAATCCCTTTAAACAATAGAGAGGAAGGGGTGGACAGACAAGCCCTATAGGCTGTCATTATGTGTCTGCTAAAGGGATACCGTGCCTTTAAGAAACTCTCCAGAGACCCCCGGTATCCCAGGATGCACAGCCAAAGCAAGTTACTTTCAGTTCTTTTTTCCGGCTCCTGCTAGCAGGACCCTGGAGCTTGAGCTCTACCCTTTTGGGTGGATATTTGGACTAAATTTTGGATTTTCGATAAATAGTGTGTTCATTCGACGTCTAGAGCCTTTCTTTACTGCATCCTACATTTTGGTGCAATTTGCCCACTCTTAGCATGGCTTTATTTGATAAATGCCCTGAGTGTGGGAGGAAAAAGGCCACGACGGACCCACATGATGTCTGTATCCTCTGCTTGTCATCCTCACATGTCCCTGCTACATGTGCCATCTGCAAGACCTTCTCCAAGAGGACCCTGAGGGACAGGGAGAAGATTCGCCTCCAGGGACAGGAGAAGCAGAGGACAGGTGGCACTTCGGGGCATGGAGGATCTCATTCCCCTTCCTCTGCCCATGCTTCAGCCACTGGAGGGACCTCCGGGCAGAAACAGCAGCAGAAACGACGCCTACCGGCTGGTAGATCGCGTTCGACGTCGAAGGCGACGACGTTGACGGCGAGAGGTAAAGCACCGGTGTGTTCGCCGTCGATCCCGGGCTCTGGATCGCGGCGTTCTTGACGTTCGACGTCGAGAGAGGGGCCGGCGAGACCTAGGACTAGGTCGCCGTCGAGGATTCCACGGTCGACGTCGACACACCATCGACGTCGTACCGAGCCCCGCGATGGATCGACGCCGACGACATCAACGCCAAGACACCGGCGACTGCCGTCGAGACGAAGGAGGTCGCCGTCGAGACGAAGGAGGTCGCCGTCGAGACGAAGGAGGTCGCCGTCGAGACGAAGGAGGTCGCCGTCGAGACGAAGGAGGTCGCCGTCGAGACGAAGGAGGTCGCCGTCGAGACGAAGGAGGTCGCCGTCGAGACGAAGGAGGTCGCCGTCGAGACGAAGGAGGTCGCCGTCGAGGCACAGGTCGCCGTCGAGGCACAGAAGATCGCCGTCGAGGCACAGAAGATCGCCGTCGAGGCACAGAAGATCGCCGTCGAGGCACAGAAGATCGCCGTCGAGGCACAGAAGATCGCCGTCGAGGCGAAGAAGATCGCCGTCGAGGCGAAGAAGATCGCCGTCGAGGCGAAGAAGATCGCCGTCGAGGCGAAGAAGATCGCCGTCGAGGAGACGTCGTTCACTGTCGACGTCGAGAGACTCTCCGTCGACCCGACGTTCGACGTCGAGGGGCCACCGGTCGACGTCGAGGGGATGCCGGACGGCGAGGAGATGCCGGACGGCGAGGAGACGCCGTACGAGGTCGACGATCAGTTCGACGTCGGTGATATCTGGGAACACGTCTTCGGTGATTACGATCTCCAGTCGTGGATCTAGGAGGCGACGGCGCTCCCCCTCGTTTACTTCAGCACGGGATAGGCCCGCCAAGAAGAGAAGGGTGGACGGGAGTCCGGACAGTGCTGGTCCTGGTTCCCCTGCAAGGAGTGATGGAGCTCCGCAGCCTCTCCCTCAGCCGCTGCCTCAGAAGCCTCCTACGCCTCCTCCGCCTCCTCCTCCTCCTAAGCGGCCTACGCCACCTCCACCACCGCCGGTGCCTCAGCTTCCGCCGTCTCCTCGGCTAACGGCGGTTCCTAAGGCTCCACGCAGACAGAGGTCACGCTCTCGATCTCGCCGGAGGTCACGGAGTAGACGCAGGTCGTCCACTCACACAAGGCATGGACGACGGAGGTATAGATCTCGTTCCAGAGGCACGAGGTATACGGACTCTTCTAGCAATGGACGGCTCTCCCCCTCGCTGTCGGAAACTCCATCTACCCGAATCTTGCCAGTGGATGATATTGCCACTTTCCAGGATGTGCTGATGCGGGGGGGCGGCGAAATTGGGAATCTCCGTAACAGTCCCGGTTCCCACTACCTCTGTGATATTTGAGACATTGCACAAGGCTCACCTGTCACGCCCCCTCCTTCCTTTGGTTTCGGGTTTGGAGGAACCAGCCATGGAGGTTTTCTTGACACCTGCGGTGGTGAAGTCTGCTCCCTCCCGGTTGCAGAAGAAGTACAGGGCCCCTGATTCGGACCCGGCCTTCCTCAGGGTGGACCCTCCCCCGGACTCTGTCATTGTGGTTGCGGCTCGTAAACAACACTCCACGACGCCCTCTTCCACGGCTCCTCCGGATAAGGAGAGCCGCAAGATGGACTCCTTGGGGAGGAGAATGTGCTCTACGTCGGCCACGACGATGAAGGCCGCTAGCGCCTCTGCCCTGCTGGGTCGCTATGACCGATCGCTTTGGGACTCTCTGCAACAGTTTGCTGCCTCCCTGCCTAGGGTCAAAAGGGAGGACTTCCAGGAGGTGCTGAACGAGGGCATGATGGTCTCCAACCAGATCATCAGTGCGGCGGGGGATGTCTCGTTGCTGGCGGCCCATGGGTACTGTCATGGAGTGCACATGAGGAGACATTCCTGGCTGAGGCTTACCTCTCTCAAACCTGAAGCGCAGCAAAAGATTGCGAACTTGCCTTTCTCTGGCTCGACGTTGTTCGGGTCTCATGCGGATGACGAGATGGCCCGCATGAAGGCCGAAGCAAAAACCCTGAAGGCCGTGGGGTTGGAAAGACCCAAGGAGCAGAAGAAGTCATTCCGTTCCTATGGCAGGCGTTATTCTAAGCAACGCGGTCAAGGGCGCCAGTCTGGTCACCAACAACAGCACCAGCAACAACAACAGTTCCCGAGGCAGACCTTTCAGAAGCGCCAGAGGGGCAGAGGCCAGCATAAATCCTCGTCTGGGAACAAAGGCCCGGCCGGGTCGAAGCCCTGAAAGGTCACTCGTCCGTTACCCGCTCCGGTGGGGGGGGAAGTATTCAATTCTACCTGGCAGAGTGGAGGACAATAACTCTGGACAAGTGGGTGCTGAATATTGTTTGCAATGGATACAGTCTTCGTTTCACCAGCCCGCCTCCTCAGATTCCACCAGTGCGCTCTCCCTTCATGGTACGGGAGCTCCAGGGGGAGGCGGACGTTCTGTTAAGGAAGAGGGCGATAGAAACTGTTCCTTTGAGGCAAAGAGGAAAAGGCCTTTACTCCAGGTTCTTTCTCGTCAGAAAAAAGGACAAGAACGAGTTCAGGCCTATTCTAGATCGGCGTCAAGCAAACAAATGGATCCGCAGAGAAAAGTTCCGTATGTTGTCCCTGCATCAGATTTACCCTCAGTTGCATCCATCGAGGAGATTGGCTGTGCGCCATAGATCTGCAGGACGCTTAATTTCATGTGCCGATCGCACCAAAGCATCGCAAGTTCCTGAGGTTTCTGGTAGGCAACAACCATTACCAGTTTACAGTACTCCCGTTTGGCCTGAAGTCTGCCCCACGGACGTTCTCCAAGTGCATGGCAGTGGTGGCAGCACACTTGCGGAAGACCAAAGTGTTTGTGTATCCATACCTGGACGATTGGCTGATCAAGGCTTCCACGTTCCGGGAAGCCCAGTGTCACTTCAACAGGCCAGCTGCCTTGCTGCATCGCCTGGGGCTGCACATCAACATGTCGAAGTCAGTGCCGATCCCTGTGCAGTGTCTCCAGTACTTGGGGGCCTCAGTCAATACCTTGAACGCAAGCGTGTGTCCTTCGGAGGAGAGACTCTTATCGATCCGTGGGAAGGCCCTGCACCTCCTCTCAGTCCCCTCTCCTACAGTGAGGATGGTGTCCTCCTTACTGGGGTCGATGGCTTCCTGCATCTTTCTCACCCCCAATGCCCGTCTGCATATGCGGCCCCTGCAGGAGTGTCTGGAGGATCAATGGGACCAGAGGCGGGGGCGTTGGGAGGACACGATTCATCTGTCCCAACACGCTCTCCAATCTCTGAAATGGTGGTGCTCCTCAGAGAATGTTTGCAAGGAGACTCCTTTCCACAAGGATATTCCGGTCCAGACCATAGTGACCGATGCGTCTCTCCAGGGCTGGGGAGCGCATTCGGGCCCTCTTCAGATTCAGGGGATATGGTCGCAGACGGAGATGACTTACCACATCAACTTTTTGGAACTCAGAGCAGTACACTTGGCCCTGAAGGCGTTCCATCCCTCCTTCACGACGAACTCCCTGCTAGTTCAGACGGACAATACTACTACCATGTATTACCTCAACAAGCAGGGTGGCTCCCGTTCACGCACGCTGTCTCGGGAGGCACAGACGATCTGGAATTGGCTGGTGGCCAGGAACCTGACGATCACGGCAACCCATCTGCCGGGAGTGCAGAATGCCCAAGCCGATGCGCTCAGCAGGCTCGTTCAAGAAAATCACGAGTGGGTGCTAAACGACGACGTGCTAAGAGACGTCTTCGCAGAGTGGGGCACTCCGGATATCGATCTGTTCGCCACGGCAGAAAACAGCAAATGCCGCGACTTCGCGTCCAGGTACTACCAACCAGGGACACTGGGGAATGCCCTATGGATCAGCTGGTCCAACAGCTTTCTCTACGCCTTTCCACCCATTCCCCTGATTCCGGCGGTGCTGATCAAGCTGTCGCAATCCAGAGCCAGGATGATCCTGATTGCTCCGGAGTGGCCGAGGCAATGGTGGTTCACCGACCTTCTTCACCGGTCTGTTCTGCCACACCGGCGCCTGCCGTGTCGGCCGGACCTTCTCACGAAGTTCGGAGGACAGATGGTTCACCCCAATCTCTCGTCCTTGAGTTTGGCAGCATGGCTCCTGAGCTAGTACAGTATGGACACTTGAACCTACCTCAGGACTGTATGGAGATCTTGAAAGAGTCGAAGAGACCGTCTACGAGGACTTCTTACGCCTATAAGTGGAAGAGATTCTGCTTGTGGTGCAAGGCGAAGGACATTGACCCTACATCCTGTAAAGAAGATGTTATTTTGCCTTATCTGCTGCAGTTAGCTCAATCTGGGCTTAATTTTCAGTCTATTAAAATTCATCTCGCAGCTTTGACTGCGTATAGAAAGGGCCCTTCCCAAACCTCATTTTTTCAAATCCCTGTGATTAAAGATTTTTGGAGGGTTTGCGTAAGGTGTTTCCCCGTTAGACGACCTTCTCCACCATGGGAATTGAACGTGGTGTTGTCCAGATTAATGAGGGAGCCTTTTGAGCCTATTCATAAGGCTTCTTTGCAGCATTTGTCCTGAAAGGCTGCCTTCCTTGTGGCCATTACTTCGGCCAGGAGGGTAAGTGAGATTCAGGCTCTGTGTTGTCAAGAGCCGTATACTGTATTCCATGCGTCTAAAGTAGTGATGCGTACTCATCCTAAATTTTTGCCTAAAGTGATATCTGATTTCCATGTAAATCAAATGATAACTTTGCCTACATTTTTTCAGCATCCCTCCTCTCCGGCGGAGAGGTCTCTGCATTCACTAGATGTGCGTAGGGTGTTGAAATTCTATCTAGATAAGACAAAAGACATCCGCAGGTCGGATCAACTGTTTGTGAATTATGGTTCAGTAAGAACTGGTCTAGCTACCTCAAAACAGTCCATCTCCAGATGGATTGTGTCCTGTATTCAGCTTTGTTATCAGAAAGCTAATAAGACGTTGGGGGGTAAGCCTACGGCGCATTCGACTAGGGGCAAAGCAGCTACTACAGCTTTGCTTAGGAATGTTCCAATTGCTGACATTTGTAAGGCTGCCACCTGGAAGTCGGTCCATACGTTTACAAAGCATTACTGCCTGGACTCTGATGCTAGGGCAGATGCGCAGGTTGGACAGGCTTCGCTGAGGAATTTGTTTGCACAGTGATTTGTTGGTGTTTGGTTCTTACTCCACCGCTGTTTGTTGGTTGGGATGGGCTTGCCATTCTATTCATACATTATGACTATACACAGAGATCCCCTACTACAGAAGGAGTAGTTTCTTACCTGTAACTCCAGTTCTGTAGTAGGGGTATCTCTGTTATAGTCATAAGCGACCCTCCCTCCTCCCCGGTGGAGTAATTCTGGCAGTATCAGGCCTGTTGTTATACACCTTCAAAAAGAACTGAAAGTAACTTGCTTTGGCTGTGCATCCTGGGATACCGGGGGTCTCTGGAGAGTTTCTTAAAGGCACGGTATCCCTTTAGCAGACACATAATGACAGCCTATAGGGCTTGTCTGTCCACCCCTTCCTCTCTATTGTTTAAAGGGATTTTGGTGAAGGGAGTGTGATACAATAAAGGAACATGTCAGATGTGAATAGAAATGACATTTAAACTTTATTTTGGCTTTTGTGTTCACTTCAGAGGAAGTGCTGGCCAGTGCAGCCATATTATTAGGCTGTATTATTTTGTCTGTCTCTTAAGTGTCTTTGCAGGTTTGCAAATGCAGGACAGCTTAAGAGATTTTTTGATTGCTCCGCGGTCCCCGCACATGGGCGGGACTATTCATAGATTATGACTATAACAGAGATACCCCTACTACAGAACTGGAGTTACAGGTAAGAAACTACTCCTTCTCCTCTTTCTTCTTTCCATGGCCCAGCAGGGCTCTGGGCACTCTTAAAGGTTATCTTTTAGCTATCTCTGCTTTCTTACGGCTTCCTGATCAGCCTTCTCTTTTCAAATCCCCTGGTGTTTCTCGCTTCCTTAAAGGCATTACTCACATGTTTCCTCCTGTCCCTTTCGTAAAGCCTCAGTGGGATTTGAATCTGGTATTGACATATCTGGTATGCGCTCCCTTTGAGCCACTTCATAATTGTCCCCTTCGTCTGTTGACGCTTAAGACTGCTTTCCTGGTGGCCATCACCTCTGCTAGAAGGGTGAGTGAGCTCCATGCTCTCTCTTCTAAGCCTCCTTTCCTTTCTGTCCATCCGGACAAAGTTGTTCTCAGAACTCGTCCTTCCTTTCTTCCTAAGGTAGTGTCTGCCTTTCACATCGGGCTGTCTGTTATGCTGCCCACCTTCTTTCCGCCTCCTCATCCCTCGAAAGAGGAAGAGAGGCTCCACCGTCTGAACCCAAAACGGGCTTTGTCCTTCTATCTGGACCGCACTAAACAGTACCGGGTGGGCGACCAACTCTTTGTAGGCTACGTGGGCGCTAAGAAGGGGCGGGCGGTGCACAAACAAACCATCTCTCGGTGGGTCGTTTTGTGTATCAAGGCTTGTTACTCCTTAGCTAAAAAGGAACCTCCTGTAGGGCTGAGGGCCCATTTTACTCGGGCCACAGCGGCGACCACTGCCCTGGGCCGAGGAGTCCCCTTGCAGGACATCTGTCAGGCAGCAACGTGTGCCTCGCTGCACACGTTTGCCAAACATTATTGCCTGGACAGCCAAGTCCGGAGAGACGGCTTCTTTGGCCGTTCTGTTCACCAGGACTTTCTGGTGTGATCTTGGTTCGCAGACCCACCACCGGGGTTGGTATTGCTGGGGTATCTATTCTAAGGTGAGGAATCTAACTAACGTGTTTCTTTCAGATGAACAAGTTACTTACCTTCGGTAACGATATATCTGTAAGAAACATTAGTTAGATTCCTCACCGCCCCACCCATCCTCCCCGTTCTCAGAACCGATATCTAGGGTTGAGGTCATCCCTTTTAGGGCCCTAGAATTTTTTGGCACCAGTGTCGGTCTCTTGCGTGGCTCTGCGTTCCTGGCGCGGAAAGCTATGCACAAGAACTGACGTCAGCGCGCGAGGGCGGCGTCTAAGTACTCCGACGTCATCCCGGCGATCACGACGCTGACGACGGACGCGGAGCCGCAGACGACGCCTAGCGACGCGCAAGGGTATTGCTGACAAATCTTTCTGGATCCAGACTGACGCCTGGGGATATTCTAAGGTGAGGAATCTAACTAACTAATGTTTCTTACAGATATATCGGTACTGAAGGTAAGTAACTTGTTCTTCCGGTATGTCTCCTGCTTCCAGAGTGCCCGCCTGCTGACGTCATTGCCCGCACGTCAGTATTAAAGAAACAAGGAATCAGCAACACCAGCCAATCACAGCTTCAGGACCACCTAAACCCGCCCGCGGACCCTCCATGAGGGCGAGACCAGACATCCGGAGAGACGGCCACCCCGGCGTGCACAGGTGAGACGCAGGGAAGAATGAAGGGCATCCCGAAGGGCAGAAGAGTAAAGAGGCAGACTTAAGAGAAGCGAGAGGGAGAAAGGATGAGACACGCTGGGAGTTAGAGGTAAGCTTCCGGAAATGACAAAAGAAACCGGAAAACACACTGGAGAGGAACCGTGAGGGAAAAGTCAAGATCGTAAAAGGCACCCAAGAAACGTAGGGTGGGCAAGGGTCGCAGAAAGAGGCAGTTTGGGGAGGAATCGGGTTACAAAGAGCGCAGCAGAGGCGGGCAGGTTTGGAGAGAGAGACAATAGTACTAAAGCAAGAGACGGGAAGAGACAGACAGCATGCAATAGGAAGAAGAAAGATATGGGGAGACAATAGGTAAAGTTGTGCAGGAAGAGGAGAGTGACTGGAAAGAACACGCTGAAGAGACAGAGTGAAGAGATGCGCTAAGAGTTCGAAAGAAACCTTTCGGGTATGCAGGCCAAGACACCGGTAAGGTAAGAGTGATTGGTTAAGAACCCACTTAAACAAGCATTGGCCGTGAAAGCGACGCGGCCGTGAAAGTGAAAGCGATCGCGCTAAGAAGCAGCAGCTGTTTTCAAGCACACTCGTGCTTGTGGCACCATCCGCCTTGCGGGATCTAGCAAGGTGGATGCCGCCACAAGCACATGTGCGTGCTTTAAAATGAGCAGAGTGACGGCTAAAGCCTTCCTATGCAGCGCATGCGCGCTACGTAGGTGAGACCTAAAAAGGGGGAAGCTTCAGTGTTTGTGGTGGGTTGGCCTGGTGCAGGCGGTTGGCAATGTGGGTAACTGATGCCACACACAGCAAAAAAACATGCATGGTGGTGGGGTTGGCTGCCCGCAGAAGTTTGGGCACAAGGCCTGCCCTATGGCAAGGCCCTGCAGCCATCACCTCTCTGCAAATGGCATTTGGCTGTGCAGGGCGGGGTCCTGAGCCAGACCCTTTGGCCAACCTCCTGCAATTGCCATAGGCAGTGCACCTTGCAGGGTTGGCTGCTTGTGGGGGTTTGGGGGCAAAGCCTGGCCTCAAGACACGCCCTGAAGCCCACCCGATGCCCCCATGTGCAGCGGAGTCTTGCCATGCGCTATGGTAATAAGCTGTTACTTTACGTAAAGGAAAGTAGACATTCACTGAAAAATCAAAGTTTAAACTTGTGTTATAGTTACGTATAGTAATAACATCTTACTTTGTATAAAAAAAACTCAGACATTCACTGAAGAAAACCAAAGGTGAAAGTGGCAATATAATTGGGTGAAAATGTGAGGGTAAACCTAATGTTTTAAACTGAAATTCAGCAGTTATATTTACTTCAAGTAACCAGAACTCACGCCCTCGCCATGCGCTGCTTATGATCTTGCATATTCCAACACTCATGACATGTTCTATGACATCAAGGATAACATCACTGATGTCAACTGAAATTACATCATTGATGACAACGCTCTGCATGGTGGGGGTGCACTCTATATGTATATTCATCACTGGGTAGTTCTAGTTAGGTCAACTGTTCGATAGGAAAAGCGTTTTTTGTGTTGCTAATAACGGTCTCTGTTTGACAAACTTTCACAAAACGTTACGAAAAGGTGCTACTTTTTGACTAGTTTGTGCATGGAATGCTTCGGGGTGATCTGTCAAGCTGGGGCTAAGGAAAAAAAGAGTGGCCCAAAACGCAAAATCCCCATGCATTTTCCATTAGACTCCTATAAGAAGCCCTACTGCAAAAACTGCTTAACGGAATTACATCAAATTTGTCAGGAAGCTAGATCTTGGGCCACAGATTGTGCTTATTGTGATTCGGTGTAAATCTGTTCAGTAGTTTTTGAAAAGGTAAGATTTAAAAATATTTGGATATCTGTACGGTTTGGTCAGCGAGAGTCCCTCGAGGGTATCGCGGGAGGGCCAATTTTAAAAATAGAATGCTCTGATTGGGCCAGGGAGCTTTTTTCCTTTTTACCATTTCGCTCCTGCTGGAGCCAGACTCCAGTGGGAGCGTCTGCTCTGACTGGCTGCCAGCAATATGAGAAAAATTCTGCTGGAAGCCATTACAGAATTCAGGACTTAGTCGCCTCTCTTGAAGATAAAAAAAAACACCCACCCCGGGGATGAAATGTCCAAAAAAGGGGAAGGAGGCCGCACAGCCTCCCTCCTCGAGCCGTCAAAGACCCGTGGTAGCCCATTCCTGTGGCAATACCCTTTTGAAAAGGGAGGGGGGCTGCGTGGCCCCCCCTAACTGATCCATTAATGGCCCTGGACCCTATCCCCTGGGCCCGGCTCATTTGCTGTGTTCCGTGGAGCCCACAACCAGGGTACAGTAGTTTCCCTGCCCGCACCAATGAGGACATGGAAAAGGGTTAGCTCTCTTCTGGCCGGAGCATTTTTTAATCTCCTGCCAAATGAGAGCAAGTACGTCTGCTCCGCGCAGGTGGGAGCTTTAAAAATGCTCCCACCAGCTGGGAGTAGACCTGTCTTCTGTTTCCCTACCTGCACTGATGCGGTCAGGGAAACAGAACAAGATATCACTCCCGCCTGAAGGGAGCAGCTGAAATAGCGGTGTTGCGGGGATTCTGCACATACACAGAACTATGCTAAGGAAAACAGGACCTCTGTGTATAGGAGTTGTACCTTCCTACCACCTTAGTACCCAAAATCCCAAAACTGACTAGCTATACGGTCTCATTTGTTCTCTGCATAATCACAAAGCTACAAATGATTAGACAACCCAGAACACAACACTCACGACTCTCTCAGGAATCGCGGTAGCAAGACATAACCTTTCGCTTACTCACTCGTACTTGTCCACAATAAGAAATGACAGAGTCATTGTGATAGTTCAAAATGTTTATTTTAACTATTGTGCTCTATAATGTATTATACGAGCCACTACCAGCAGTGAAATGCATAAACTAAGAACAATTCGCATTGTTACAATTCCATAAAATATAAAGGGGGATGTCCTCATATACAGACAGTGGAAAAAAGACTATAAGGCCTAAACACCCTCCCCTTGGTAAACTTGAGTTTTATTATATAAAGGAAGATCTCTGGACTTTGTCAGCAGACCCCATACCTTAGTGCTAGATGGAAGTTTTACATCATGGGAACAGCATAGCTCTTCTCCCTGGAAAGGTCTCTCTCCAAGTGTGCGTTTGAACAACATGCATCCCCTTAATATCAAAGCACGAGCCTCCAACAGTGCAGCTGTGTTTAGCATGTTTTGTCTTGGTGCTAGGGACTGACTTGAACAGAATAACAAGGGGCATTGTTTATCGACCTTGTACATCGTGTTCAGACTAAACTCTAGGAACTAGCAGAGAACGCGAAACGCAGACCCCTCTCGTGTGAAAGGCATAAACAGAGTCTTGCAAAATAAAATAATGTAGTAACGTGCGCAAAAGCAGCATCATTACAGCAGAACTCAGGCTAACTTAGCAATGTCGACAATGACCCTAATGGCTATATAACACCCTCCCCCTGGTAAAGTCATAGTATATAGACAAAGTACCAAAACAGAGTTCAGAAGTAAGCAGAGTTTGGAAGCGCCTGGAAAAAAAAACATTGAAAACTTTTTTTAAAAAAAATATTGTGACATTTAAAACATTGTCGTCTCAGGGAAAACGTTATTAACAGTGAGGTGGCAAATCCATCAAAGTACGTGAACTTAAGAATGCAATTCCTTCCAAAAGGTCATCCCTTTTGTTAGTAGAAAAAAGGGATGCCATCCAATTAATTAGGTCGAAGGAAAAGACACGCTCCTCGTAATGTGATGCTTCCAAGAGCATATCCAGACAACTTGCATAATATTTGATGAAACTCCGTCGCAAGAGGTTCTGCGAAGCTGCATAGATATTCCATTCAGCCAAGACTCGAATTGCAGCCGCATGCGCCATACGGCCATTCCCAGGAACTAGCAGAGAACGCGAAAAGCAGACAGTTCTCATGTGAAAGGCATAAACAAAATCTTGCAAAATAAAGTCATGTAGTAACGTGCGCAAAAGCAGCATCATGGCAGCAGAACTCAGGCTAACTTAGCAGTGTCGATAATGACCCTAATGGCCATATAACAGCTGCTTCCTCTGCGTGGGAGCAATGTGACTTCTGCAGCATGCGGGTAGTCGGCTGGTGCCACAGGGGCTCTGGGGCACCCCCCGTAGCCCTCAGTGTGCATGGTGGGTTCCCTAGGTGGTTGCCCACCTTTAAATAATTTGGACCACCAGGGATCGTGTACCCTGGGCCATAATGTGCTTTTGGCGAGTGGCCGTGTGGCCCCCTTCCCCTTTAAAATTTATTTATTTGTTGGAAAGTGGATTATTAGTAGTTGCACATATGCATACCATTGGCAACAATGCCACTAGCACGCCATAGCTCAGAACACGTCTTAGAAAATTATTCTCATGCTCAACCATTTCTGGCTTGGCTGCGAGGAGGCAAGCTTAATTTCAAAGACAGGTATGTAAAGCCTTTAAAAACACCATGTCAGTAAATAATTAAGACACAACACACAATGTAAATGCAACACTAATTTATAAAAATAGGAAATATTTGTATCTCTAAAATGGACCAAAAACAAACAAAATCCTCTGTAGGGAACCAGACATATGATTGTTTTAAAATTAGACACTTTCTAGTGCTTAGAAACCAACAGTGCCACTTTTGGACATTTGGTTGCCTCTCAGGGATAAATTCACACTTAGCAACTTTTCTGGAGGGTTTCTCGTCAGACTCTTGCAGCGTCCACCAGCAGGTTTGATTCCAAGGGTCTGGAATCTCCAAGAAGGTCCTTTAAAGTTTGGGACTTCAGTTCCCACAATCCACTTGGACAAGACCCTTACAAATCCACTGGTAGTACTCCAGGCTGAGGATTCTTTGTGGTGATAGTCCAGGTGAGCTCTGTTAACCTATAGCTTTCAGGGAGTCCACTCTTTAGTCCTTTTGAAGCAGGTTTGTTCCACAGCTGTGATTTCAGATAGTGCAAAAGGTACAATCTTTAGAGTGCAGGGCCTTGTTAATGCACATCAACCTTCTCAGCATGGACCCTTCTTGTTCTCTTTGCTTTCAAAAAGCAGATCTGAGAGGCACTGGCCCTCTCAGATACTTATTCAGTGTTCTCTTGGGTCAAGGAGGAGGGCACTCCTATCCAATGAGGTTCAGGGCAACACCCCAGAGCATGACCATTTCCTCCAAAGTGTGGCACAATGATATCCGAGAAAACACAATTTCTCCGAAATTCAATATGTCAGAATTTTCAGCAGGGAGAGAAGAGCTGGCTAAACACACCCCCAGTATGGCTAATTTCCATAGTCTCTCCCCCTTGCATCTGCGCATTCCTTCCTTAAACCTAGCATATGGTTGGGTTCAAAGAGCAGAGTTGTAAATGAAAACTGTTTTCTGTAGCTTGTCTCCTTCTCTTGAAGAGCATTATTTACTACCCTCCTCCTGGCTCTGGCATTCCTATGCCCAGCATCCTCTCCTCCCAGAAAGGCTTCCTAACCCCAGGGGTCATTTATCACCTCTTCAAAGCAGCCAAGCTAATCCACTTATCTCTGACCAATCAAAGCAGAGCACTAGAGGGCGGAATTTCGGCTTAAAGACAAAGTCTCATAACTTCTGTACATTTTAGAATAAATGTAATAATACCATATTGTTTTATTTATCATTACCATTGTACTGAGTCCTTTAATCCTAGTTGTATGGCACAGAAGCATCATGTATTTGTTGAAGAGGGTGGGGCTGAGGGATGAACCTTGAGGGACACCACATATGATGCTCTTTGGCTCTGAGGCAAGGTGTGGCAGGTGGATTTTCTGGGTTTGTCCAGTAAGGAAAGATGCGATCCATCTGAGGGCATCACCCTGGATCCCGATGTGGTGAAGTCTCTTGATGACTATGTGGTGGGATACGGTGTCAAAAGCTGCTGAGAGGTCGAGGAGGATCAGGACCGCTGATCCCCCCCCCCCCCCCCCCCCCTGTCTAGGAGGATAAGGATGTTGGCTGTGGTGGCGATCAGAGCGGTCTCGGTGCTGTGGTTGACACAGAAACCAGATTGAGAGGTGTTGAGCAGGTTGTTTCTGTTCAAGTGTTCAGTGAGCTGATGGTTGATGGCCTTCTTGAGAACTGTGATGGGAAATGTGATCACCAAGATGGTGCACTAATTCTTGAGTTTTCTGGGGTCGGCGTAGGGTATCTTGAGGAGGGGGTCTAACATCTGCATGTTTCCATACGTCGGGGAAGGTGGCTGTGGTGATGGATGCGTTGAGAATGTTGGTGAGTTGGCAGCTGATTTCCATGCTTTAGAGGTTGAAGAGGCAGTGGGGCATGGGTGCGTGGATGCTACTGAGTGGATGGAGTTCATGATGGCTGTGATTTGGGTGGTGAGCTGTTCTTATACAGTGAGAGACTGGTCGGAGGTGGCGTCTGTTGGTGTGGGGAGGCTGTTGAGGTCGGTGAGTTGCGGTTCAAAGTTCCTGTGGATGACCGATATTTTGTTGTGGACTTAGTTAGCTAGTGTGGTAGTCTTTGTGGCTGCTGGGCAGGAGAACTCTGACGATGCTGAAGAGTTCCTTGGTGTGGTTGGTGTTTGCTTCTATGTGGTTTGCCTGGGTGTCTTTTTTCATGCCTTTGGGGTGTTGGTGGTTTGTGTTGAGGGCCGACTTGAAGATGACTCGGTCTATGGGGTCTCTGCTGGTGCACCAACTCCTCTCCAGTTGTTTGCAACTGCATTCAATTTTCCAGAATTCTGGTGTGTCCCAGCTGGCTTATTTGGTGTGTGTGCAGGACTTGGCTGACTTAATGGAGGCGACTCAGTCGGCGCAGTTGGTGATCAAGGTAGTGAAGTTCTGTATGGTATGTTCCAGGTTAGTTACAGGGTCGGTCTGGGTGATGTTGAGGGTGTCCGTCCATTGGGTCTCTGTCATTTGTTTCAGCTGCAGAGGCAGGAGCTAGGAGGCCTTGTGGCGGTGCTTTGGGTTCCTGCGATGGTGAAGTGGGCGATGGTGTGGGCAGTCCAGTTGAGTTCTATGATATGACTGTATTTGACTCTGTCGTTGGCTGTGAAGATTGGGTAAAGCATGTGTCCTGCGCTGTGTGTTGGATCTGTGACCAGCTGGGCGAGGTTGATGTTGCTCATGTATTCCAGGAGGTTGGTGGAGTTTGTGTCTGTGGGGTCGTCGAGGTGGAAGTTGAAGTCCCCAAAGAAGATGTAGTGCTTGAAGTTGATAGCTTGTGGAGCGATTAAGTCTGTGATGGTGTCGCAAAAGCCAGGGCAAGGTCCTGGGAGTCTGTAGGTGTGGATGCCTCTGATGGTCATTCTGCAATCGTTGTAGAGCTGGAAGTTGAGGTATTCCATGATTGTGTGGGTAAAAGTATCTCTGCTGCATGATGAGAAGCCAACACCATCTGTACAAAACTATACTGTTAAACTTAGTGCAGCACCTAGAGTCTTTAGAAGGTTCCAATGGCTGCATTACTGCAGATGCATAAAGGTCTTACCAGTCCCAGCTGTGATGATTGCCTCGTTAGCACTTTGTCGAAGTACCAGTCGAGTCTGACCTTTGTTCTCAGGAGCCCAGTATCAGACTGATCTACAGGGCAATCAGAGAGCACCTGAAGGGCTAGTCTGGTAGGTCAGTGTGTGTGTTTTTTGTGGGCCTGTTTTATTGTCTACTGGAATAGTTTTCACTGTTGATTTCTTTGATATTAAAACAAACATTGCCTACAGCAAGATCAAATCTACGCTGGCTTCCATACTTTGCAAAGCAGCTATACATTGTGTCTTTACAAATTCAAAACTGCCCCTATTTGCAAGCATGGGACAATTTTCCTTTCTATATGTGATTGTCTATGCAAGTTTCCACATGTGCTCCCCCAAATTCCACCTTCCAGAACGCTGGAGCTAGATACCAGACATTCACTCTAAACCTGCAACTTTTCACTTCCTGTTCTCTGTCAACTCTGACTTAATCCCAGCCTTCTGATGGAGTGCCTCTTTTGTCTACTGTACCTGCTAATTGTTGTCATGGCGGAGTCATCAGAGGTCGCTTTGGTTGCTCGATGTGGGGAACTTTTTATGAGTTGTTTGCCGGGGCACAAGCCCGTATATGCCTAAGCAACCCAGAAAAACTCCATATTGCATCTTTAATGGGGGAGGTCCCAAATGTATTTCTATAGCACCGCTTATTCCTTCAAAACACCAATGACACCACAGTGTTATTGATCATCCTGATTGCTCCAACTGGTACTACCAAGTAAAGTTCTTCTGCATCTTTTCTAGTGGGTCCATATGTGCCTCTTCCATAGAACAGACTTATGGGTTGTTATAGCTTAGCAGGCTACCCCCCAGTTTAGCTGACATACTGACCCCCCAGTCGCCTAGCAGAGAACTGTTTAGGGATCTTCACTTTATCAAGAAATGTCAGCCTGCCTAGCAGAGATCTCTCTGCCTGTTATGAATCTGCTGGTGCATCAGATGCACTTAAGACCGAGATTAATCTCGAGTGGGCATTATGCATGGGTTTTTCACACCACTACATTTGTGTTTTTTTTTTACAAATGAACTCCCAAAGTGAGATGTTTTTTTTTTTTTTTTTTTTTTTTGTTTTTTTTTTTGTTTGAAACCGTTTATTACAGTTTAGCAAAGTTACAGGTATGGGCCTACAACCACCCGGCCGGCCGCTAGCAAATCAAAAGTATAGTACACATGTACAGAAAGAAGTCTCTCAGCGGTACACTGTGGGAAAGCAGGAGCAATCAGTGGTGCAGGCCTCACCGCCCCCAGCCCACAGTACGGTTCCGTTTTTTAACACAAAACAACATCAAAAAACCACACCCGCAAGGCAGCCCATGATCCAAAATGACAACACCTGCTCCAGTAGTGGGGGATCCAAACCAGCAGCAAAACATTGAAGAGGGGACTGGGAATAAATCAGGGACTGGGGGACCGTGTGTCCGTGGCCGGGGGAGGGGGGCCACCTAGGGAGATGGAGCAGGCGAGGCAGCCGGCAACAGTGGCGGCTCACAAATACCCCCTCGATAGGCGTTCCAGGGGCCCCAGATTTTCATCCACGCCCCAGGCTTACCCCTCGCCACATACACCACCTTTTCACGGAACATACACCAATCCATGTGCTCTTTCCAGGCCGACACCACAGGGAGCCTCTGGGATCCCCACAACTGAGCAATATCACGCTTCGCGATCATGTATCCCAGAGTCACCCACCGCGTCTGGGGAACCGAGTAGTCATTCGGTTCCCATACATTCAACAAGCACCTCCTCGCTTCAGGCAGCAGTGCTACACGCGTGACCACACGCAGGACCCCATGCACACCACGCCAGAATCGCTCCACCCTCGGGCACTCCCACAGAATATGCATAAAGGTCGCCAACGCACCACAGCCACGCTTACACAGTCCGTCACCGGCAAAACCCATACGTAAAAGCCTGGGCCCCGTCACGTAGACCCGGTGAAGGATCTTGAGCTGGACGAAACGAAGGCGAGCCGGGATGGCCACCTCTTTCGGAGAGGCCACCGCGGACAGCCAATCCTCGTCGTCCAGCTCCAGCCCGTCGGCCACCCAAGCCTCGCGTAGACTAGTTAACAGGCACGATCGATCATTGATCAGCTTCTTATATATGAGGGAGATCGTGCTGTCGGGGACATGGCCATCTAGCACCCTGTCCTCTAGGGGGGAAGACTCCGGAATGGATGCAGCATCCGGGAAGACGGAGCCCAGCGCATGGCGGACTTGTAGGTACCGAAAGTACTCCGTGCCCTGCAGCTGAAACTCCGCCTGCAGTGTCTCAAAAGTTTTGAATCCCCCCCTCGTCCAGAGATCTCCCACCGTGCTGATGCCGATCGTGTCCCACCCCTCGAAGCCCTTCGATGTCCACAAGGAGCCCAACTGCTCAGCCGCACACAGCGGCGACGCCCGGGCCAAACGGTCCCTCCACCCCACAGCCGCACCCGCCGCGCGCCAGACACGCACCATGACCCGCGTCGGTCCCGCCAGACGGGAGTCGGGCGCGCCAGAGCAAAGCGCCCGACTGTAATCACCACCGGGTAGGAGCATCTTGTCCATCTCAAATGCCGGGTTCAGGGCGGGCCCGCAAAGGCCACGACCAACCGCAGCCAACTGGGAGGCCCAGCAACACCGTTCGATGTCCGGGAGGGCGACCCCCCCGTCGTACCACGGGAGCGTCAGTTTAGCCAGAGCAATGCGCGGTCTCCCGTCCCAGAACAGGCGCCGTTGGAGGCCCTCCACCTCCCGGAAGTAGCGTGCCGGCACCAAGTCCATGGCACCCTGGAGGGCGCAGAGGAAGCGCGGCAGGGACATCACCCCAAACAAGGCCGCGCGGCCGAGCGGCGAGAGCGGCAGACGCCGCCAGCGCACCACGTCCTCCTCTAAACGCTGGAGGGGGGGCAGTAAATTCCGCTCATAGCGGGCCTCCGGGTCGAGAGCGATGCACATACCCAAGTACCGGAAGCCCCGGGAGGCAATCTGGATAGGACAGTCCCGCGGAAGGACCGGAGCCTCCCCGGAAATCACACAGACACAGGATCTCGCCCAGTTGATGACCAGGCCTGAGTTGCGACCAAAGGAGCGCAAAACATCAACCAGGACGATCAGCGACCTGCGCGGGGAGGCGAGACACAAAAGGACACCGTCCGCATAGAGGGACACACGGCCCCCACGCTCGGGGGCCCAGCGGAGACCACGGACAGAAGGGCGCCACCGCAGCCACTCCGCCAGGGGCTCCAGGGCCAGGGCGAACAGGAGAGGAGACAAGGGGCAACCCCGCCGCGTGCCCCGCCCCAGTGCGAATGGGGCCGAAACACGCCCACCGACCACCACCTGCGCCAGCGGGTCCGAACACAGCAACTTGACCCAGCTGACGAAACCCGGGCCGAACCCAAACCCAGCCAGCATCGCCCAGATACACGGCCATTCAAGCGCGTCGAACGCCACGGCGGCATCCAGGGACGCCAAGATGGCCGGCTCCCGTACAAATGGGGCACGCGCAAGCACTCCGTGCAAGCGCCGCAGATCAAGCGCCGTGCTGCGGTGTGGTATAAAGCCCGACTGGTCTTGGTGGACCAAGTCGCCCACCACGCCAACCAACCGGCCAGCCAACACCTTGGCGAGGACCCTGGGCTCCGCGTCCAGGAGAGAGATCGGCCCACAGGACGTGACCCGCTCACGGGGCTTCCCCTCCTTGTGGACCACCACAATCGTGGCCAGACGCTGGTCCGGCGGGAGGGAGCCCCGCGAGTGGGCCGTCAGGAACATCGCACGCAGGTGGGGCGCCAACACGTCCGGGCGTAGCTTGTAGAGCTCAATGGGGATACCATTGGGGCCCATGGCCCCGCCGGATGCAATCGAGCGAATAGCCGAGGCAATCCCGTCCGAGGTGGGAGGGGCGTCCAGCGAATCCCTGTCCTCCACCGCAAGGGAGGGCAGTGCAATATCCCGAAGCAAGACATGTGAATCTTCCTCCGAGCAGGAAGAAACCGGGGAGTAGACTCCGCGGAAATAATCCGCAAAGCAGGAGACAATGGCTTCCGGCTCAGTGACACACTCACCATCCACACCCTCAATCACAGGCACCACACGGCTCGCTCGCTCCCTCTTATCCAACCACGCAATCAATTTGCCAGCCTTGTCACCCACATCATACAATCGCCCCTGCTGCTCTCTACTGAGGCCCCTGGCCGCCTCCGTGACGAGGGCCCGATAGGCCGCCTGCTTTAGGTGTAGAACATGCAATTTGGCCTCCGTTACCCCGCTCCCCAGGTCACCCTCCAGCTCTGCAATCTCGGCCTCTACCCGGGTCACCTCCTCCCGCTCGCGCCGCCGGGCATGGGAAATAAAGGAGAGGGCCTCCCCCCGAAGGACTACTTTAAAAGCCTCCCACAGGGAGATGGCAGATGGAACCGACCCCACATTCTCCTCAAAATAGCGCTGCAAGGATTTGATCAAGTCGGCTCGAATGGTGGGGTCGCGCAGATACCAGGCGTTAATCGGGGCCACCCTGCCATCCCCCCTCGGGAAGACATCGAAATGCAACAACACTGGGGAGTGGTCAGATATACCCCGCGCCAGATGGCGCACCTCCCCCACCCTCCCTGCAAGGGCCGCTGGAACAAGGATGTAATCGAGTCGTGAGAGGCTACCATGGGCACCCGAGTGGAAAGTGTATTGTTGCCATACAGGATGCTTTAAGCGCCAGCAGTCCACCAGGCCCAGCGTGTCTAAAAGGCCAGGCAGCCACGCTTGTGCCCGGGGGAGGTCCCTAGGGGGATGACGATCCAGAGACCCAGAGGCAACCGCATTAAAGTCTCCCCCGACCACCATAAGGCCACTCGGAAGCTCCAAAAGGAGGCGCCCCAGATCCGCAAATGTAGTGGCTTGCAACCCAGGCGGGACATACACTGACACAAAAATAAACACTCTACCCTCCATTCGTCCCACCAGAACAGTATAGCGTCCCCTCCCATCATGGCGCACTTCATCGATCTCCAACGGGAGCGAGTTCTTGACCATAATGCCCACCCCCCGTGAGCCCGATGTGAAGCCGGAGTGGGCCACCAAACGATATCCCCTCCGATTCATGGCATGAAAGGTATTACCGATCAGGTGCGTCTCCTGCAGGAAAACAACATCTGGGGACACACGTTTTAAGTACTGCAGGACCACACCACGCTTGATCCTATCCCCCAGGCCATTGACGTTCCATGATAATACAGTCAAATCCCTACCCCCCATCATACGTCGAAACAATCGGTCGTCCCCCCCTGAGCATGCCACTAACATGAAAACAATTGCGGGCTTGCCTTGCTGTACCAACAAACAACACACCCCCCCCACCCCCCGTTCCCAACAAAACTCCCCCCTCCCTGCACCCCTGCATGAGCCCAGACAGCCCCCCCAAAGTGCAGTGTGCCTGTCGCCCCATAGCTAAATGCTAACTAGTCCCCCAGAGGAGGAGGGAAGCCCCCAGCAGACCTCACCCGACCTCCATGAGAGGGTAAAATACAGATGCAAAATATCCAAAGGGAAGAATGTCCAGAGCAGGGCCTATACAGTCACCCCTCAATTACGATCCGGCGGGCCCTCCTCGCCAGCCGCTCCCCCCCCGCCCCGACCCCCAGGCAAAGTATCTAACCAGTCCCCAGCCGCCTCGGGCCGGTCAAAGAAGTGCGTACGACCATCCACCTCCACCCGCAGCTTAGCCGGGAAGAGCATCGAGTACTTGAGGTTTAGGTCTCTCAGACGACGTTTAATCCCAAGAAAACTCTGTCGCTGCTTCTGCACCGCCGGGGTAAAGTCTGGGTAAAAGTGCACATCCATGTTGTCCATCCTGACCGGTCCCTGCTGCCTGGAGGTCTGTAGAATGGCGTCCCTGTCCCGAAAGTTAAAGATCCGGGCGATGAGAGGCCGCGGCGGGGCACCGGTCTTAGGGCGGCCCCCGGGGACCCGGTGGGCACGTTCCACCGCAAACAACTTACTCAGCCCCCGGGGCTGGAGATGGGTCAGGATCAGATCTTCAACAAAGAGATCCGCCGCCTCCGCCTCTCGTCCCTCCGGCACACCGATGATACGCACATTATTCCTCCGGGCCCGACCTTCCGAGTCCTCCAGTCGCCGGTCCATCAGGGCGCTTGCCTGGCCAAGCCGGCGCACCTCCTTCTGGAGGGCCACCACGTCCGTTGTAAGGCTCGTTGTGGTGTGGGTCAGAGAATCAACTCGGTCGTTTGTTTTCGACAAGTCCGCCCTCACAAGGCCCACATCCACCAGGACCGAATCGATCTTCTGCGCCAAGGTATCGAAGCGCTGGTCCACTGAGGCCTTCATTTCGGCGATAGCGCCCATGACGTCCCGGAGAGTCAAATCCACAGGATGGGCAAAGGCCTCCGTCGGGCCCGCCGGGGAGGACCGCGATGCCTCCGGAGAACCCTTCGGGAGGGTGTAGCGGTCCATACTATTGGCCTGGTGCGCCGTGCCACGGCGGGTCGTCTTCAGCTTTGCCCGGTCGCCATCTTGTTTGGTGGACATGCTGGCCCTTCCACCGTCGTGTCAAGGTCTCCAAACGGGCCGCCACACCAAATCACGGGTGTCAAGGGGGGGGCGGGGGGCGACCACCAAGCCACGGGTCCACCCACCGCGGGCGGGCCAGCAGGGCACCCGGACAAGGCCGCACCACCGCACTCCGCACAGCAGCCCGATCTCGCCACAAGGCAGGGAGGGCGCGGAAGCGAAAGTGAAAGTGCGGGGTACGCGAGCCGCCCAGCCCCGCTCGCCGATGTTATTCACCTTGTCCCCGGATCGCCCCACTACTCCAATCCGGGGGGCCCGCGAGGGGTAGGCCGCAAACTTCGGTCGATGCTCCCACTGGTGTCCGGGGTCCAAATCGAGCCCAAAAAACGGGTGGCGCCTCTGCTCGGGTTCCCTAACACAGTCCCCTCAACAAGGACAGGATGTCGCCAGGATTAATTAAGGAGGTCGCGGAGGTCCTCGGGAGCCTCGCACCTACGCGGCCATCTTGGTTGCGCGCTAGGCTCCTCCCCCAAGTGAGATGTTTTTAGAAACAGCAATTCTGTGGCCTTGGCACACAGTTTTCTCTCTGCACTACAGAGTCATTCATTGATTGTTTTCCATGCCCAGGACAGCCATGTCTCCTGTTAGGATAGAGGTCAAGGAATTCTAACAGCAGAGCCAACTGAGGCTGGCTGGCAAACACCATGCTGTTTCCCTGTCTCCAAACGTGGTAGGGGAACTGCAAGGTTGGTGGACTGGGCATTTGTTGTTTTTTAAAGATACTTCTCGTCTGCAGTCCTCTTAAATTAACCTGCTTGGTGTCCAGAAGAAAGGAAAGATTGTGCATTGCCCCCTGCCATACCTCAACTTAAGCAGGTTCACAGGCAGATAGCCTGCTACCGCCCTAGCATCTCTTCTATAAACTCAGAGGTTCTGGCAGCTGCTTGGAAGATCCCTGTAGAAAGACAATAACTGAAGGTTTGTTACTCGGCCATGCCTAGAAACCTCTATGGGTTCTCCTGCATGATACATGATATCCTTTTCTAAACATCTGACAGGGTCAGTTGTTAAATTGGACATCTGAAATATGTACCTTGGGGCCTGTGAATATATTTGGGGAATGCTTTTCCATTGAAAACAAATAAGCTAGTGAATGCCATATGAGTTTTTTGTTCCATTTCTTGCTCCACTTCTTGCTCCACTGTCAAGGTGCCTACTACAAGCTTGGACTTGAGCTTGATTCAGGATAATGCACAAAACTCATCAAGCTCAAGCCACCATGAAGCTCTTGTTGTGACAACTTCCTTGTTTGTCATTATCGCTGTCCCAGGCACTTAATTGAGCATAATACTACGTACTACTGAACCTTGGGCTGTGTTCTATCAGAACATGTTAAGAACTCACCTTAGAGTTTGCAGAATTCCACCTGAATAAAGAAACATTGACCCATCCTTCTTTCTTTGCATGTACAACTATGGTGATGCTGCATAACTTTGATGTCCAGTATGCCCTAATTAATTAATAATTTATTGTTCGATCAATAACATGATCATACACAGGAAATCACACAATGCACATTATTGTTTAAACACATTAAACACAAGTTTAAAAAAGCATTGGCCTTACTGGTCAAACCAGCATTTAAAACAATATTACAGTTTTTGTTTTCAATAAAATCAATTAAAAAGCTCATTTATTAAAACAGTCTGTGCCCATCATTTCCCTAATGACCCACTGAACAGCTATGCCAATGACTTGCCCTGCTTTTTGAGTGAACCTTTATCACAGTGTTATTCTTGCAACTTTCGGTCTCTGCCACCAGGCATAGAGAAAATATCTAGATATTGCACAAACAAGCCACTTTGTTGTGTCTGACCTAAATATGAGTAGAACATCAGAGAAGCTTGAGAAGGAAAGCAGGCGACAAGCCGGAATGATCTATAATTTCCTCAGGTTTATATACGCGGGACAGAAGAAAAATAAATGTTCTATGGTCTGTGGGGTAGAGCAACAGGACGGGCACAGGGGGATATATTAACATTTACCCAACTATTTTTAATTGCATTCAGTGGGAGAATTCCTGTCCTAAATTGTATATAAAGTGCTCGTGCCTGAGGAGCTTCTATATCATCCATATACAAATCTAAAGCTAAAACAACTTTTGAAATTTAAAAACGCAGAGGTTAAAGTGCCACGCGCCCCTACATCAATGTGTTATGAAGATTCAGCTAATGCCCAGAACCTATTTTTAGCAGGGGCACCGTGTTTTTCCCAATAGACTGTGGATCCTCCCACGTAGCACCCAGGCCCAAACTAAAAAGCCACTCCCTGACCTTAATAAACCAGGGCAGAAGCCCTGTTTGTCTTTGGAGAGTTAATCATTCCTCTACTGCATCCTTTACAGGGCCCTGAGAACTACTAGTCCAAAGTCTCATCCTGAACGTTAGTGCTTTGAGAGTAGCAAAGTGTGAAATGGACTGTAGTCCAGGTCAAGGCGTAATGGTAGTATGGGTGTGTTCGTTGGGAGGTTAAGAATAGCCCTTAAAAATGTGTTTTCCGAGACCTCTAGCTGTTTTAGGTTCTCCAGTTCCCACAATTCAGCCCCACAAAGGGCTGCACCTAAACCTTTGGCCCGATGTATTTCAAAGATGGATGAGATTGGGCAGAAGGCTGGGCATTTTACCCTCTTTGGCAATGTACAGTCTACCTACTGTAATTTCAGTACACTCTTCAGGATTTGTGGTGACCATGCTAGGTCACTAATTCGACTCCCAGGTAGTCGAAAGCCTTAACCTGTTCTAAATGTTGGGTTCCCCTTGGTGGATTTATAAGGGTTAAAAACAATAAACATTGTTTTCGAACAGTTGATCTCAAGGCTCCGATCTTTGCATGCTTCTGTGAACTTACTTAACACACTGTGAATACCCATTGGGGTTTTTTAAATCAGCAATGTGTCACCTGCAAATAGCAAGGAGGGTATAAGGCTACCAGCTAGCTTTGGGGGGGGGTCCCCTCCACAATCATAAAGTTCACTTGTGAGCCCATTTATGTACAGTTTAAACCGGGTTGGGTCGAGCACGCAACCCTGTTGCACCCCCTTGGAGACCAATATATTGTTGGAAAGACTGCCGTTAGAGTTCCACCTGACTTTGGCATAGTTGCCTTAGTATAAGCGAGCCAAAAGTTGAAGCAGATCACCTGGAAGTCCTAAATCTCCCAGAACAGCCCATAGCTTATTGCGGTCAATTGAGTCAAATGCTGTTTTAAGATCAACAAGACTGACATATAAATGACCCTTGCTAATCTTCACTTCTTCCCAGATGAGTAGCAAGAATCTAAACACTTGGTCTAGGGTGCTCGTAGATGCCCTGAAGCCTGCCTGTGATAGATGATATTGTTTTCCTCTATCCAGTTTTGGAGGTGTAATAAAATAGCTTCACAGAACACTTTCTGAGGCACATCAATGAGGCTTATTGGCCTGTAATTAGAGGGGTCCCCTTTGTCACCTTTTTTAAATATGGGGATATTTACAGCACCCTTCCAAGTTGGAGGGATGTCCCCTCCTTTCAGAATGGCATTTAAAACCCTTTGGAGTAGTGGTCCCCAAATGTTAGGCTCTGCCTTGTACAGGTCTCCAGGGAGTCTATCGAGGCCTGGTGCTTTTCCAGTCTGAAGCAAGTTAATTGCAGTCACAATTTTCTGTAAGGAGAAACCATCAGCGTTGTCCTAAAAGGGCGTTAGGATACAATCCCAGATTGCTACTGCTGATTCTATCTCTGGGACAGAGACCGTGCCACAGTAATTTTTCTGGAAGTATTCCTCCCAAACATGTGGTTGAATGTAAAAGTCATCTTCACTGACCTGCTTAATGGAGCCCTTAGACAGAAGGTGTTAGAAAAGCTGGCTGTCCTTCTGTTTTGAACCCTCAACTAGTGTGCGCCATTTGTCGTCTTCCCAGCTTCTTTTTGCCACTTCCTGAGCCCTCTTATACATCTGCCTTTTGTTTTTGATGTCATCTCGTATCCCTTGCTTTACTGCTACTGTTAAGTTGTTTCTAGCTAATCTACAGTCCTTGTTGTACCACAAGGCAGTATTCCGTTTCGGCATGCTGAAATTGCATAATCTACTGAAATAAGGCCCAATATTGTTGGTTAATTGTTGAAAGTTGGCCAAAACGGAACCAACACTTTTATTAGGATCACTAAGTACCGTAAGGGTCTGGGCCACTTCTTTGTAGATCTTAGGAAATAATTTCCCATCCGCCACAACCTGGGGCCATTTGACCCTCCGGTTATTATTTGAGGTAACGATTGGGGGTCTTACTCAAGTTTGGCTGTGCAAAACAGGGAGCCCAGATAGCTCCAGGACGAGGGCCTTGTGATCACTATCCTCGTGGTTTTGGACTATCATATCTTTGACATACGGCCAACGAACAAGGTCCACCGTGATGTAATCGATCTTTTAACATTCCCCCTCTTGAACGTACACCTAGCTTCCTCATCCGAGGGTGTCTGCCCGTTACATGCTCGGATGCCATGGGCTAAGGTAAGAGACAATAGCTGCTGTCCAACCTTTGTACATCTTTTAATAGCAGGTACCTGTAGCTTATTAATACCCCTAGTTTGCTCTTCCTCCTGAACTAATTCTTGTACAAAGTCAACTGGCTCATAGGTCGTATTGAAATCACCAGATAAGATCAGATGAGATTTTTCCCTACAGGTATCAAGGAAATTGGAGAGCGTTGTTAGGGTTTCTGAGGACCTGTGATGGCTACTAAACCTGTTATATATATTAATTAGTGTAACGTGGCTATTCCTTTTGGGCCAAACCATGTCTATGCCCGGGATTCTACCTCAAGTAGTTTAATTTTACAGTCCAATGGTGTTTTGACCCAAATTATTAGCCCACCAGCCGGGCGACCAGCTGGGGATGGCCTGGCCTCAATGCTGAATGTAGCGAACCTTACCCTATACACCTTCTCCGTTGCCCAGGTTTCCTGAAACAGTCATAGATGGCAGCTGTCCACCATCTTTCCCCACTCTGGATCATTAAGTTTGGACTTTACTCCGGCCATATTCCAAGAAATAATCTGTAGTGGCTGATCAGCACTCACTGTTCCCTGGTGAAGGTGACTAATTATGGACTTTACAAGCATATGATCATGTGCAGGCACATGTGTGGTCGGCTGGATGGGTGAAATGTTGTTCGCTGTCTCATTCGGGGAGAAATTACCAGTGTTGTCAACTTGGCAGGTTGTAATTGCAGCACAGTCCGGTGAGTAGTTTACAATCACTTGGTTAAGTCAGTCTGGACTATCCAAGTCAGTAAGTGCTTGATATCTATTTCTGGTTTCTACTGGGAATTGCTCATTTCTATTTAGAAAATTTTGGGTGGCGCGGTTATTAATTGAGGGAGATGTCCCAATTGGCTTAAGATGTTTATAAAAGAGTGCAAGTGGCACTAACTCAATCCCATGACGGAAAGCCCACCCTGCAGGTTTCCTCCTGCTTTGGAGCAACTGCCCTGCAAGATCTGGGGATCTGCAATTGCTCACGATGCAATCTCCTTTTGCAAGCTTTTGCAAGCTTTCGTGAGGGACCAACCCAACTAAATCTTCAGACATACAAGATGTCATGAAATCTAGAGTTTATGAAATAAGTATTTAGGGATAGCCAATGACATACTTTATTCTTCAACTGGATGGTGGTTTATTTGAGGTTACCCTGTAGCAAACGGGAACAAAAGATTTCAGACCGACGTTGAAATTAACAAGTGTAAAGCCTGTGGGTGGACTTTAGCCAACTGAATTGAAAACATGACTTTTCAAGACATGGCATGCGCTGTCTAGCCGAGACCTGATGAGGTTTTATAACCGTTCCTGTTACAATTTAAAAACAGGGTTGGGGTATGTTCGAAATTTTCCAACTTCGATCCAAAGATATTTGGCAAGTTTAGTACTAGCAAGGCGGAGCGAAGCAGTGAGATGGGACTGGATGTCAACAAGAACTGCAGACAAATGGATAAAGCATCCAATTATTGAAGTGGTGCATGTGACATGTATGTGCTACTTGTGCTTCCAACCTCCTGAACCTTTGCAACTTTTTGTTAGAGAGGTGAAGAAATACAATGTAAATTGTCTACTAACTTCTAATCTGTACTATATTTATGTCTTCGAATGTATGGATAAATCAGACTATGATGATAATGCTGTTTCTATTAATAATTGTAACCGTAACAACGTTGAAACATGACTGTTCATACTTGTAACAATAACCTACGGTAGGTAATTAAAATAACACCAAGAAGGAGATTCGAGTGATACCAACAAATATATCATGGTTGTTATCATGTATACCTTTTAGTATTAGTCTGTTTGCAGCACTGTGACATACTTACCGGACAACCCAGCTATCTAAGTGCAGCAACTGAACTGAATTTGTATTGTGTCCCCCCCCCCCCCCTCCCATTTTGCTCTGCAATAAAGTAAAAAAAAGGAAATGTATCTTGGATTTTGCATGGTAAAAGTGGCTTATAGACTGGACCTCTACTCGGTTGAATATCACTACTGTTATTGTAATGTATTTTTAAAAACTAAAAATAAAGTTTTGAAGAATGTTTTGAGCCTTTACATAATATTTATACTTTTTATTTTAGCAAAACCATGGCTGTACCATCTTTGCCTACATGTGTGAGCATTTCCTCGACTGGGCGTTGGGCTGCAGTAGGAACAAGCGAGGGCTCTGTGCATGTCCTGGACACAGATAGCGGACAGGTATCACAAGCACATCTTCTACAATTGTTATATTTGTAAAGGGGTTGGATTTAGATCTAATGATGAGAGGAAGGAAGGACTAAAGGTCTGAGATTCATTGGCCGAAAAGATACCAGTGTACTTAAAGAATGCAAACAGTGACTGGGCTGGATGAGGATTGGCTGTGTGTCAGACTGTCATACTTTGGAGAGAAGATCTTGTGTTTCTCTGGCTTCATAATCTTTATCCAGTCTTTGGTCCTTAGAGAATTCATTCTTTATTGATTGGTGAACATTTTAATGGCTTTGCATAGTTATTTCAGGTGACTTGTACTTTGATGTTTCTCGGGAAAAAAAATGAATCCAATCATCCTAAGGTTTGAGCATCTACAATGTTGTGTGACACATTGAATGTGTGTCTAGGGTATCCAATGACCTATCTGATGAGTGCTCTGAAAACTATGCTGATTGTCTATAAATATGACAAACGGAAAAGGCTTTTAGGATAGGTAAGCTAAGCCGTCCATGGCTGGAATGGTTGATGTCAATTGGAAAAGGTGCCATTGATGGCAGAAACTCTGGAGATTGTATTCTCCAGTTTTCGCCAGCTTTGTTCTATGTGTGTTCCCTGTGTCCTGTTTGATTGAAAGTTCTGTGACTCATAGTGGGCACACTTTCCTTTGGTAACAATATTAAAGGGGCTCCATGCATTCATTGTGATTTCGCCCGCATATGAGGACTGGATAGTTGCATGTATTTATCTAATACCTTTCAAATCTATTTTTAAACACATTCACAAATATTAGACTGTTATGGTTTTTATTACTTGTTTTTTCTTGTTTCCATATATTTCAATGGTGTTTATTCAGCCAGTCAATGCTGGAAGTCCGTGGCACATATTACAGTATAAAGAGCTAATTTTCAATAAAACCTTTCCAAACATTCCACATTATTAAAATAATATCTAACCTTAAAGCACTTAAAAATATTTATTATATTTCCATTTATTTGTACATGTCTGAGCTCTGCACCACTCATCATGGCAAAAAGGGAGGGGAAATGGAGGAGGAGATCAGAGTTTTTTTTAGTTTAAAATGCTTTATTGAAGAAAAATAAGGAAAAGTGTGCAATTACATCAAACAGAAGCAGTCATCTGAAGGACAATCCACGCGAATATATGAACAAGCAAAAGAATAATATAACATTCTGATAATAGGAGAAAGATAATAAACGTATAAGAATTTAACAAATTATACATATCCTATAATAATTATGAACATAAACTTGAATTCAAATACGTAACTGTAATGCTAAAACAAGTGCATTTTAATAATTTATAAGGGTGAAAGCAAAGAAAAGTGAAGAAAGAAAAGGAAAGAAAGAGACAAGGAAAGACAAAGAGAGAAGGAAAGGAGAGGTGAAAATAAATAGTACTGTAATATTAAACAAGGGAATATCTAACCACTATAAATGGATAATAAATAAACCATTGTAATTTTTAAGGAGGTTCGTAATTACAAACTTTAGAAACGGATCGAGTCGTGCATCTAGATAAAAATGAAGTAAGGGGTGACCATAATAAATCTGTTAATTTTTCAAGGAAGAGAGGTAGCATGGGCTCGATCTAAACGATGATGATGGCACAACAGGTTCCACCATGCCATATAGGACATTTTAGTTGTATCTTTCCAATTGGATGTGAATATTTGAAATGCTAAAGCAAACAAGTCAACAAATTTCCCAACCATACGCTGAGAAGTCCAAAGGGGAAAGGCACCACCCAAAAAAATGTGTATAACATCAAAAGAGAAACTTGCAGATAAAATATCATTCAATTTATGCCATACTTGTAACCATAACTTTTTAACAAGAGGGTAATCAAAAATATATGTAAATGACTAATCTTATCAAATAGAAGCCAGACTTTTGGGCTCCTCTACTTTTAAATGTTTTTAATAACTTAATGTATGCTCTGTCACCCAGTTCTTGGTCCACAAGCATCATTATTCCGATCTTCAAAAAAGGAGACTGTTCTCAACCCTACTGTTGCAGGTCTATCTCACTAATTGATTACACTTTAAACATTTTAGGTAGAGTCCTGTACAACAAGATCTTAGAATGGTCTGAGGATAATGGAATTTTCGATCCCTGTCAACTGGGCTTCCGTAGTAAGGTGGGCACGAATGAGCAATGCCTTAATCTTAATCTATTTGTGGGCAAATACACCATTGCGCGGGCATCTCCAGTCTATTTGGCCTTTATGGATTTGACCTCTGCTTTTGACCTTGTTAATAGGTCAAAGCTCTGGTCCATCCTTCTGACCTATGGGCTGGATGAGTCTCTGGTGTATTTTTTTAGCACACCTCCACAAAGATCTTAAAGCCCGGGTGAGGATCGGATGCGGGGGTGAGGTCACCGAAGCTATAGATGTAGGAAGGGGGGGTCAGACAGGGCTGTCTTGGCCCCCCTCCTTTTTATCATCTATATTAATGGACTGAATGAAACATTGAAAACATTAACCCAAGATGTACCTAAAATTAACGGAAAATCACTCCCTATATTACTCTATGCAGACAATGCGGTCCTCATGGGCCGCACTCCGAATTCATTGCGCCCATTAGTGCAGGGTTTTGTTAACCATATAGATAGCCTGGATCTACGCACTAACTTTAAGTCTTTTATAATGTTGTGTGGTCCAAAGAAACGCCAACTCAGTTCCATATCGGTGGGTAATCAAAAGCTGATGAGCACCAGCAGCTTTCCTTATCTTGGGGTGGTCTTTGCTGCGAACGGCTCCTTGACTGAGCATATGGCTCACTCCAGGAGCAAGTTCTCAAAGGCAACCAACTCGATTTTTAGTTTTCCGCGCTCAAAGAGAACAGGTGCCATTTTAGCCCCTGAAATTTTTTTTAAGTCTCAATGTGTGCCAACAGCCACGTATGGTGCTGAGGTGTGGGGCCTTGCCAAGAGTACCTGCATCCAACAGGAAGAAAATAGGTTTTGCAGGAAGTTATTAGGCATCCCAATCTCAAAACCACAATATACTTGTCACAGGGAACTCAACTTAAATTTTATCAAATTTTACCAGGGCCCGTCCTGCCCTTTTTTGGCTATCTGTTTGGTAAAACCCAGCCGTATTCCTAACAAGAGAGATAATTAGTGATTGTATGGGATGTGCGAAAGGGAAGGACATACCATGGCTCTCATGGGTGTACCAGAGCCTATGTAGCATTGACAAGGGAAGAATATTCGTAGATCCCACCACAGCAATGCCCACGAATAAAAACAAGCTTAGGAGTGCGCTATACTCGCTATATAGAGCTGAAAGGATTGTAAAGGAATCTAAAAAATCACTTGTCCATAGCTACATGGCCATTAAATTCTGTACACCCGCTGGCTAACTACATTACTTTGCCTATGAGCCATTGGGAGAGGAGCCTTTTGTTTCGCCTAAGGGTAGGCACCATTAAACTTGTATTATGTTTTCCTCTCGGCCACCACTCTCACCTTGATTGTATACCCTGTCTGTGTGATGGCCAGAGTGGTCAATCTATCTTACATTTCTTGTTCTTCTGCAATTACCATTTAAAGTATATCAAGTGGTTTTTAACTCCGTTTTTTAAAAAGCATATGCCCATCACTTTGGAATACGCTCATTTGAGGCTACTTACTCTTGATGATGAAGAGCTGGTGTTTCGCACAGGCACTTTCTTGAGAATTGCAGTTTGTGCACGCCGAATGATGTCTAATCCTTGAGCTTTTACCCATTAATGAATTTCTATGAATTTAAAGACTATTGTACAGTATATGTTGTCATGACTCTCTTTCTATATCTTAAATCTGTTGTTTATTGTGTTGTGCTTTTATGGATACGATGTTATCCGAATAAAGTGTCTTTGAACTTGACTACTATTATCATGAGTACAGTACCAATAATTAGTAGGAGGGGAAATTTTAAATTTATGTAAGCTTGTGGGGGTGATATATAATTTGTTATAAAAATAATATAATGTTAGTGTTGTGCTTGATGAGCAAGACGAGTTATGTATCTTGGCCCATATCGATTTCCAAGTAAGGACTGAAAATTCTTGATGTAATTCTGATTCCCAAACAAGCTCTACTTGTGACTTTGTTGCCAATTTAGAGACACCAAGCAATAATTTGTATATATTGGGGGCCTTTAAATGTGTGGGAAAATCTATTAGGGAAGGAGGAGGTTGCATGTTTAAAGCTGTAGCAGGCTGTTGAGCAGTGTAGAGGAGAATAAGAGGTTTAAGACTTTGCAAAAGAGAAGCATATTTGGTAGATATGTGGTATTTTCCTTGTTTCTCAGAAAAATCTAATAAAGATCCTTTAGAAAATAACTGTCCGATGACAATACCCTTGTTAATCCATTCTTTCCACCCAAGAACCCTATTATTTAATTTATTGTTTGTGTTCTAACAGATTGGGGTTTGTGAAATATTTTCAGAGGTGGAATTTAAAGAAGTGACCAAAGGTTTGATAATAGCTATAGAATGGGTAAGTATTAGGAAAATAAAACCTTTTGGGAGTTGGGTGATACGGGCCACATCCTTGAAACCAAAAGGAGAAGATTGTGCATGATCTAACTGCCCCCAAACTGTGGATGAGTGTGCGAGATTTTCAGAAAGTGAAACCCAAATATGTTTCAATGTGAAAGCCGAGTGATATGTTCTAAGATTAGGAAAATTAACCCCACCGGAATCTTTAGGTTGTTGAAGGCGAGCTAAAGCAATTCGAGGTTTGCGTTTGTTCCATAAAAATTACGTTAAGGAACGATTAATAATTTTAAAGAAATTATGCGGAAGAGATATATAGGAAGCATTGACAAATAAAAATTAACAATAGGTAATATAATTTTGATTGTAGCCAGCCTACCCCACCGGGAAAGAAATAGAGGAGACCAACCATCTATTAGTGCATTATCTTTAGTCATAATCGCATTCCTGTTAATCTTAATAGTTTCCTTAATATTATTAGAATAGAGGATACCTAGACATTTAATACCTTTCGAATTCCATTTGAAACCAGAGTCTTTAAACATATGAGGGGGAAAATATTTATTCGGTGTTAATACTTGTGACTTATTAATATTCACTTTATAACCTGAAACAACGGAGTATGTGTTCAATAGTGAAAAGAATTCCCGCAGGGATGTAGTGGGGTTAGATATATATAAATAAATTACATCTGCATACCCAGTGTACTTTATATCTAGATTTTTTAAATGAAAACCAGGAAATTTGGGGGGGATCAACGAATTGTTTCCAGAAGGGTTCTAATGATAAAATAAATAAGAGGGGATACAATGGGCATCCCTGCCCAGTATCTCTGTGGTGGGGGAAGTATTTGAATTGTTTACCATTGACCCAAATAGATGTAGATGGATTGGAATATAATAACTTAATGTATTGGATAAATTGGGGTTTAAAACCATGCCATTTCAGTGCTCCGAACATAAATTCCCAATTCACTCGATCGAAAGCCTTCTCAGCATCCAGCGTTATGGCAGCTAAGCGAGAGCTAAGTTTAGCAGCTAAGTGAATAATGTTAAGGAAGGTTCTAGTGTTGTCTGGAATAGATCTTCCCTTCATAAAACCAGACTGATGCATATCAACTTTAGTCAGGAATTACGGAGTTAATCCGGAGAGCCAATAATTTAGTGAAAATCTTACAATCAGTATTGATCAGTGAGATAGGTCTATAATTACTACACTGAGAAAAATCTTCATCTTTTTTAGGGAGTAAACAGAACATGGCCTGAGTAAAGGAGTCTTGTGTATATTCATGAGAAATAGTAATTTAGGAATTAAAGGATGTCTAAAATACAAATAAAAGTGTACAGTAAAGCCGTCCGACCCAGGAGTCTTATCTTTGGGGAGCTGATTTATGGCATTTAATAGTTCTTATTCAGATAAAGGTGTATCTAGGGAAAATAAATCTACCTTGTTATCGAGGTTTTTAAGGATTGATTGAAAATAGTATCTAATTGTTCAGTAGAGGGAAATGATTCAGGGGTTTATAAACTTCCCTGATCCCTAATACGCCGGACCCCAGTTGGGTCTGTAATGGCAACAATCTTAGATTTTTGTTTTTACATTTTTAGGTAATTTGCCAAGGATTTACCTGCTTTGTTGCGACCTACATACATTTTTGCATTGAAACGAAGTAGGGTACCACAAGCATTGTCCCAGGCTTGTTTGTTGTATTGCAACTTGACTTTAATAAGTTTAGATAACGTATCACTACCATTAGAGGAAAAATGTTGTGCCCCTAGATTCTAATCTGCTCTCAGAGTTGCTTGGAATCTCTAAGAAGTCTTTTCTTTTTTCTAGCTACAAAGTCTATTATAAGACCTCTTGCGGTTGCTTTAAAAGCATCCCAGACAACATTCATCTGCGTAGCTGAAGGAAGATTGTTTATGAAATATTCTTGTAGAAAAACTATGAAATGTTCTGTGAACTTTTGATCCAATAAAAGGGAATTATTAAATCTCCATCTACGGTTGGAGGAAATGGGGTTAGGATAATCAAGATCTACAATAAGGGGGGCGTGATCTGAAATAAGAATTGATTCTATTTCTACATGTGTTAAAAATTGAAGAGTATGTTGGGTAAAAAATGAGTAATCTATTCTGGAATAGGGCCAATGAATGGGGAAAAAGAAAGTGAATTCCAAAACATCATATGCTCTCCATACATCAATCAACCCTCTAGCAGAAATGGCTTTCTGGAAGGCTCTCTGCATTTTATTTGGGACGAATTTGGTCTGTGATCTGCGATCTAAAAATGGGTCCATAAGTTGATTGCAATCGCCATAAACTATCAGGTTTTCTGATGCATGGGAGGACAACATAGAAGAAAAGTAATTCCAAAATAATAGATCCACTCCGTTTGGCCCATACATTGCAAATCGTAAATTGTGTATTATTTATCATCACGTCTATCGGAAGCCACCTTCCAGCATCATCTTTGAATACATTTAGCAATTGAATATTTAACAATTTATGAAACAATACAAGAACGCCATTTTTGTTATGTACAGCAGGGAACTGAAAACATTCCCAACCCATTGTCTCTTAATCGAATTTGTTTTGTTCATTATGATGCGTTTCTTGTAGCAAAGCAATTTGACAGTTCAATTTTGATAAGTGAGTCAAAACTCTGCTTTTTAACCAGGTTACGAAGACATTTAACATTCCATGACACCATACGTGAGTTACTCATGAGAAAGGATGTGAGAGAATTTCAAGATTAAAATTGTAAAACTTTTATCATGACATAAATGAAACCTAAAATAAATGGAAGACTTAATCAACCAAAACGAAAATGATAGAAGGCAATACAGATCTGAATATACATAAGAACCTACAAACACGAAATGAATAGTTGAATAAAGGAATTGATAAAACATGAGGAAAGAGATAGAAAAGTGAACAAAGTATCCAACACGCATTCCTAGACCGATCCAGTCAAGTAGAGAATAGTAAAAGACCACAGAAACAAAGTTGAAAATGGAAAAGATCGCTGTGATATATTGGAAAAAAAGATGGGGAAGGAAAGGGAGTCATAAGAAGGAAAAAACATTGTCTCCTCTGAAATATATATGCAAAAAAGATGACAAAAAAGCTGCAGGACTTTAGCCATATTAATCACAAACAGAAAGGACATTATAGATGAAGGGGGGGGGCGAGAAGGACAGACACCGCTCCTTTGAGCAACACCAAGAATAAATTACTGAAATACTAACATTTAGTGGAAGGACAATGTTAATGAAAAAGGAGCTGAACAACTACAGCGCATGGGGACTTACCACCCATTGGGGGGGACAGTGCAACCAAGCCAAACATGGACGACGGAACTGATGTACAATGGGAACAAAGACACAACGTCAGATGCATTACGAATGGGAACCTGCAAAATAAAAAAATAAAAGAAGTTCTATCTCTTCTGCCTTGTGCATAGGTATAGAGTTCTTAGGCTCCCCAGGATCTTCGGAGGTAATTGTTCTGTCTTTATATGTTACTTTGAAAAATCATTGATGAATAAGGCCATATAGAGTGTTCCTAGATCGAAGCTTAGGCCTGAGTTCCAGAAACTCTTTTCGGCAATTGGGTTTTAAAACATCTTGACTAAAGAAGATTTTGTGACCAGACCAAAACATCTGTTTACGCTGTTTTGCTGCAGCAAGGGTCGCCATTAAATCAGAATATTAAAGGAAATAGGCAATAATTCCTTGTGGTCTGTTTGGAGCCTCTGCATTGGGAAGACCTATCCTGTGTGCTCTCTGGATGTCAAAGTCTGCAGATTTCGGTAAACCAACTACTTGTTCAATATGAACCTTCAGAAAAGAAATCATGTCATTGCCTTCAGACCCTTCTGCTATATCATAACTTTTTAGGTTGTTACGTCTGTTTCGATTTTCCAAATCCTCTGCTGTTTTTTTCAATTGAGCAACCTCTTTAGATAAAATATTCACTTTAGCGACAACATCCTGGTCATCACTAATTCTTTGTTCAACGTCTGAGTCTCGAATTCAGACAATTTCTCTTTAATTCTTTTGAAGCGTTGCAGTGGTATCCGCCATAAATGAACAAATATTTCTCAATTCATCCATAATATCCTCTAAAGTCAAAGAAAGGGGTGATTTGTTTGAAGAGTAAGGATCCTTTTTAACCCTTTTATTAGTGTTGCTGGCAGGCTCTTTGCGACCTGTAGCATTAGAACCGGAATGTCCTTGAGATTTATTTGAATTCGCAAAATCCATTCTCGAAACAGACCGAGGTGACTCTGTATATTAATGAAGGATTTCCTAGATAGAAAATATGACAGGATGATCTTCAAAGGACAAAACCAGTCCAGTGAAAAATGATTAGGAGGAGTGTTCGCAGCTGAAGTGAACAAATATACCTACATAAAACAAAATAGGCTGATCTCTGAGCGTATAAGAAAAAACTTAGGAATTAAAGACGAGTCAAAGCTTAGTAATTATTCCTACAAATTTGGTGGTAATAAGCCTTAATATTAAGGAGTCATTGTGGCATGTGGATTCTTGAGGTGATGATAAAATGGTAGCCGAAAACTAGAACATTCTAGAAGCGGAGGACGAAGTGCACCAAACTGTCAGATTGATCAAATTAGGGTTTTGTAACAAGCCATCTGAAAGAGACACGTTAGTGATATATTCCTTACCTTAGAATATTTCCCAGGCGTCAGTCTGGATCCGGAAAGTTTTCTGCTTAGCAGTACCTTTGCGCGCCAGTAGGTGGCGCCGTGCTGCTCCGCTCCCGTCTCCGGCGTCGTGCGCACCGGGTGGACGTCACGGAGGTTACTTAGGCGCCACCCATGCGCGCTGACGTCAGTTCTTTATTTTTCCGCGCCGAAAGAGCAGATCCGGATTGAGCACGTACCTCGGTCAATTTTTGACCACTTTTTTTTTAGACATTTTGTCTCCTTGTGTCTCCTGGTGCACGTAGGGATGCCTGGCTTTAAGTCTTGCAGGTCGTGCCACCGTAATATGTCGGTGGCAGACCCCCGTGATGTCTGCCTCTACTGCCTGGAGACCGACCACGACTCCCGGGATTGTCGGGACTGCCGTGCCATGGCCCCAAAGGCATTACGGGAGCGGCGCCGGAAGTTGCTGGAGGTCTGGCACTCCTCTCACCGCCGCTCCGGGTCTAGGGGCCATTCGCGGGACCGCTCGCGGGACCGCTCGCGGGACAGTGGTCGTCGCTCCTCGAACTCTGTCTTCACCTTCAGATTCCGGTAAGCGACGCCATAAGAAGTTGAAGAAGCGTATCCGCTCTCCGACGTCCCCCTGTCGCTCCCCGGAGGCGGACGTAAAGCCTGGGAGTCCCGCGGCCTACTCGCTATACCCGGGTCCGTCGGCAACTCCAGACAGCGGCAAGAGTTTCTTGCTGCCTTGGACCGCCTGTTTAGGCCTCGGGCTCCCGCCGGTGCGCCTGCGGGCCCCGCGGCCCCGTGTCCAGATCCTGTTGACCCGGCGGCACCGCCTCCGGCACCAGCCCCGGAGCCACTGGATCCAGCGCCCACGGCTCCAGCCCCGGCGCCACAAGGTGCAACGCCGCTGGCTCTGGCCCTGGCCCTGCCCTTGGCTCCGGCCCCAGCGCCGCCCCTGGCTCCGCCACAGGCACCGCACTGGGTGCAATTTCTCCCGCCCCTGCCCAGTTATTCTTGTGGCTCCGGACTGGGCTCGAAGAGTCTGGTATCCCAAGCTACTCAGTATGAGCATCGATCCCACGATCTGTCTGCCTCTTCGGGAGGATCTTCTGTCGCAGCAGCAGGGGACAGTCCTCCACCCGAACCTGTCCAGCCTCCACCTCCATGCTTGGAGATTGAGCGGCGGAGGTTGACAGCTTTCGATCTTCCTCCCGAAGTCTGTGATGTCATCTTGGCAGCCAGGCGTCCCTCCTCTAAAACGGTGTACGCCTGTAGGTGGAACAGATTTGTGGCATGGTGCACAGCTAAGAATGTGGGTCCCCTTTCGGCCTCCCTTTCGGAGGTTCTTCTGTTCCTTCTCTCTTTGGCCCAGCTGGGCTCTGGGCACTGTTAAAGGTTATCTTTCGGCTATCTCTGCCTTTCTACGGCTTCCAGATCAGCCTTCTCTTTTTAAGTCCCCGGTTGTTAACCGTTTTCTTAAGGGCATTACGCATACGTTCCCACCTGTGCCCTTCATAATGCCTCAGTGGGACTTGAACCTTGTCTTGACTTTTCTGATGTGCGCTCCCTTTGAGCCCCTTCATAACTGTCCCTGACGTCTTCTTACTCTCAAGACGGCTTTCCTGGTAGCTATCACCTCTGCCAGGAGAGTGAGTGAGCTCCAGGCTCTTTCTTCCAAACCTCCTTTCCTTTCTGTTCATCCGGACAAGGTGGTTCTGAGGACATGTCCTTCATTCTTGCCAAAGGTTGTCACGCCCTTCCACATCGGGCAGACCATCACTTTGCCCACCTTTTTTTCCGCCTCCGCATCCCTCAAGGGAAGAGGAGCGGCTCCACCGTCTGGACCCAAAACATGCGCTCGCATTCTATCTGCAGCGTACACAGCAGTTCCGGGTGGATGATCAACTCTTGGTTGGCTACGTGGGCGCCAAAAGAGGTCGGGCGGTGCACAAACGGACCATCTCCCGGTGGGTCGTTCTGTGCATCAAAGCATGTTACTCCTTGTCCAAGAAGGAGCCTCCTGTGGGACTGCGTGCCCATTCGACCAGGGCGACTGCAGCCACTACTGCCTTGGGACGCGGGGTCCCCCTGCAGGATATTTGTCAGGCAGCTACGTGGGCCTCGCTGCACATGTTTACCAAGCACTATTGCCTTGACAGTCAGGTCCGGAGAGACGGCTTCTTTGGCCGTTTGTGCTCTGTGATTTTCTGGTGTAATCTTGTTCGCAGACCCACCACCGGGGTCGGTATTGTAGGGGTATCTATTCTAAGGTAAGGAATCTATCACTAACGTGTCTCTTTCAAATGCTCAAGTTACTACTTGTGTAACGATATATCTGTAAGAGACATTAGTTAGTGATATATTCCTTACCGCCCCACCCATCCTCCCCGTTCTGCGAACGGATTACTAGGGTTAAGGTCATCCCCTTTTATGGTTTTATGCACCAACGGTCAGTTTCTTGCAAGACTCTCCGTTTCGGCACAGAAAGTTGTGTACAGAACTGACGTCAGCGTGCATGAGTGGTGCCGAAGTAACCTCCGTGACATCATCCCGGCGCGCACGACGCCGTTGACAGGCGCAGAGCCGCATGGTGCCACCTACTGGCACGCAGAGGTACTGCTAAGCAGAAAACTTTCCGGATCCAGACTGACGCCTGGGGAATATTCTAAGGTAAGGAATCTATCACTAACTAATGTCTCTTACAGATATATTGTTACACAAGTAGTAACTTATGCTTTTCGCTCCTAGGGCATTCAAACCTCCTAATGGTGCAACCATATTTATAAATACACAGCGCACTCCTAGTAAAGACATTTCCCCGTAGAAAAGAAAAGAAAGGTGACTCTTCGTTACCAGATAAAGGCAGTATCCAAGTAGTCAGGTAAGCAAAAGTCTTTCAATGATGGGTAATTTCTGAGCGTGTTCCCATCTTCCTTAAAAAAAAATTCTCTAGCTGTCAAGTCGGCACAGCATGTGCTCAGTCAACTGAGGAAAATGTGAGCTCCATACTCCCAAAATGGCGTCCGGGACACGGGGCGCCGCGAGAGCAGAGGAGAAAAACAAGTAACAGAAAATTAGACCGATTTAAGGTCTAAAAACTTGCCTCTTGGCACCCGGCGCTTCCAACATTCCCGTGCTCAGACCGCCGCGTGAGATTGATTAAGTGCCTCTCCGTGACTGACGGTGTTCTCGGTGACGCGGAAGATTTCAAGGAGCGGCCATCTTGTTTCGCCACCGCCTTCGAATGCTGCAGAAGATTAGAGTTTGACAGGAAAATGTAATGGAAGATAAATGAACATTATAATGTGATCTGGGTAGGGCTTTATGTCCCCCCTCAATTTGATATCACTACTGTTTCCATGACGTTGAAAAATTAAGTCACACCACAGAAAGGTGCCTCAAATTGCCTTCTACCCCTCAACTCAAAGTCTCCTCCCCACCCAACTATAAGAAAGAGCTTGCTCCCATGCCATAAAGTAGTGTCCCTCAAACCTCCATGTTTACCTGGCGCCACTTCTGACTTCTCTCTAGCCGGGTCTGGTTGCTCAGTCAGCTAATGAGTCTACTGCAGGGGCCTGTGTTCGACCTCATGGTCACAGGTTCAAATCCCAGCGGGTCCACTCAGCCTTTCACCCATCTGAGGTCTATAAAATGAGTACCATTGAGTTGGGTAACAGCAAACATCTGTTATTCATCGCCAAGATACCCGCAGTGGTGAACGTGCGCTTTACAAACACACATGTTATGTTATGGTCCCTTTTAGTTAGAGGTTCAGATATGTGCTCCAGGTCTGCTGTAGAAACCTAATTTGTAACCTTTGTGTGAGGTGCTGGTCACACCTAATCTGCTGGATCTGGGGCTCCTACAGTGGTCTTGTTACATGATTGTGCCTCTTATTAAAGCAGACTGGATGTCCAGGAGATTTCCTGTTTGAGTACAACAAGGAGCACACAGAGCTGTCAGCTGCTGGTGAATAATTCCTCCTGAGCCTGTCAAAGTACCGATGAATCCCTTCAAGAGAAGCCATTCTTTTTTTCTACATTTCTAAACTCTCCTGAATATGCCAAGGGTGCTTGGCGCTCTCAATTTTCTTCAGCCGATTTGGAAGTCAGTTCCCTTTGCTCCATGGATATTCTGCTTTTCTGATCACTCACAGTGTTGTAACGTCTTCTTCAAAGTGTTAGTCAGTTTTTTGTCTCTGGTCAATTAAAGGTCAAGAAACTGCCTCGGCTACAGGCATCATCCCCATCTGGCTCCAGTAAATTCATAGGTTTGTTCCTTCTGCCCCTCCATGTTACAGCTTCACAGATACAGTGAGTCACTGCTGCGGCTCTTGTTCACCACACACTCTTTGATCACCAGTCTTTGCTAATTCCAGGCTCATCAGCCCTCTAAAGAGGGTCCATACATTTGGTGCCATGGCGGGATGATTTCCTTCATCCTGATTCTCAGCTGAGGGTTCCATGGCAGGTCTTACTCCTTCAATATCGCCTAAACCACTTGCTCTCTCCTCAGTCATGCGGGGGTTCCCAGGATTACTATTTCACTTTTGAGACTGTGCTCAGTATTTTAGAGTCTGTCTTAAAACAGAGAGGCAATACAATAGTAGTGACTTGATATATAAAGACATTTTTCAGATGTCAATTGCAAGGTATGTATTGGTTCTGACGATGCTATAAAGCTTTTACGTTTTCTTTTCATTAGTCCATTACATGTATAATCTCATGTATTTGTCAGACTGAAATGCTGCATTGTGCATGATTGTGATGATACCCAAAAAGTATTGAATAGGTACGTACGGCAAGGTGTTACTGTTTGGCTGGCAGTGGTGGCCCTACTGATATGCACGCAGAATGTTTGTGGCTGGAGGGAAGTGAAGCATTCAAAACTAGAATCCTGTAGGGGACTCACAAACCAAAAAGGTGGTCAGAACAGACACATGACTTCAGGATGTTTCTATGAAATTTGGGGATTATTCAGCATCACTAGCACTAATAAGACAACTCTTCTCTCCACAGGAAGTGAACTCTTTTGAGACCAGTTGTGATGGTATCTCTGCCTGTGAGCTACTCACTGACAGCTCTCTCTGCGTGGCATCCTATGATGGCTGGGTGGAGCTGTGGAACATTCATGATGGCAGCAGGTAATGGAAATGGAAAATGACTGTTAGTCCATTGAGTTTATTGCTCCCCGAGTACAGAACTAATCTTCCACCCTTTTGCCTCTGAACTCTTTTTCATCAGTATCTATTTGTAGCTTCAAACTTCTATAGACTTCATTTATTCGCAGTTCAGATCTCTACAGTCATCAATCACAACGCCTCATTCTCCACTTAGAACTCGGTACATCACAGCTCTAATGTCTCGATTCATGGTTTGGGACTCTCCATTCACAGCTTACAACTTTTCATTCACTTCTTTGGTCTCTTGATTTACAACTCTTATTTACTGCTACCTACTTCTAATTCTGAACTCAAAATGCGCAACGTTCAGATCAAGACACTTCCTTATCCGCTCAGAACTTGTAAATCTGAGAGAGACACGTTAGTGATAGATTCCTTACTTTAGAATATCCCCAGGCATCAGACTGGATCCGAAAAGTTTTCGGCCGCAGTACCCCTGCACGTCGGTAGACGTCGTTGTGTGGCTCCGCGTACATCCTAGAGAGTGCGTTACTCCTAGTTCATATTTTAACTTGGTTTCTGAGACTGGTTTCTCTTCCTTTGTCGAGTACTCTACTTCTGGTGCAGTAGGAATACCCGGGTTAAAGTCCTGTAGGGACTGCCGTCGGCACATGTCGTGGCGGACCTGCATGACATGTCTCTTCTGCTTGGGGCTCGCCCATGACCCCGAGACGTGCCCCGATTGTCGGGCCATGGCGCTGAAGGCTTTGCGGGAGCGTTCCCTAAAGTTGTTGGAGGCCCGGCATTCGGTTGCGTGACGCTCAAGGTCCCGGTCCCGTTGGAGGTCGAGGGACAGGTCGCGGGGCCGACACCATCGTTCGTCGGAATTGGGGACAGATAAGTCAAAGCGCCATAAGAAGTCGAAGAAGCCACGTCGCTCTTCATCTATCAGTCGCGGTACGCATGGAGGGGACGGGTGGTCACTATCCCGCGGCTCCGGTGGAGCCATCGTTGTTGCCTGCGGCCTACCCACCTTTCCTGGGGCCGTATGCGACTCAGGGAAAAAAACAGGCATTCCTGTCGGCCATGGGCCGTTTATTTGCCCCATTGGGTCCCTCCGGAACGCCTTGGGGCCCCGTGGACCCGTTGGGTGGTTCTGCCCCCGTGCCACAGCCTTTGGCCCCGGTACGCCGGTAAGATACCCTGCGGAGCCCTTGGCTCCGGCCTCAGCGCTGGCTTCGGCGCCGCCTCCAGCCTCGGCGCTGCCTCCAGCCTTGACATCGCATTTGGCGCCGTCGCCATCCTCCGCGCTGCCTCCGACGCCGGCTTTGCCTCCGACGCGCCGGGTGCGGTGCCGGGCGAGGCGCAGTTGCCTCCAGAGCCGGCCTACGTCGAGCCTGGGTTGACAATGTGTAGGATCCAGACAGTCTGGATTTCACTCCACACCCTGGTACACTGTCTCCTTCTTCCGTGACTACGGAAAAGGCTGGTACATTTTCAGTGAGTGTTGCGTAGGGTTGCTGAGGCTCTTCACCTCGCACTCCCTACGGTGTCTTTCAGGACCAATCTCCTAAATGAAGTGCTGCAGCCAGCGGCCTCCTCAGCAGAGTCGCTACAGCCCTTTCATGAGGCACTAACAGACGTTCTCTTAAGCGCCTGGTCCAAACCTTACACAGGGGCTCCTGTGGATGGAAGTGTGGCACGATGCCATCGCCCAGCCCCGGGCGACCCCAGTTTCCTCATTCACCACCCCACGCCGCAGAGCCTGGTTGTCCAGAACTGCCTCTCCAAGCGCATTCCCTTCCGCACCTCCGGATAGGGAATCCAAGATGCTTGAGCAGTTTGGGGAAAAAGATCTTCACCTCTGCCAGTTCAGGACTGCGGTCGTTGACTACTGCGTGCCTTTTGTGCCGCTATTCCCCCTCTGTGTGGGACAAGGTGGCGCAGGTGCTGCCTCAGTGTCCGGCGGAGGCTCGGACGGTGCTCTCCCAAGCTGTTGCCAAGGAGAGGGATGGGACCGAATTCACTATCCATTGTGGCCTTGACACCGCCAACTCCCTCGGCAGGGCAATTTCCACAATAGTGCCGCTCCGCCTTGACGCTTGGCTCCGACCGACTGGCTTCTCAGGGGATGTCCACACCACCTAGTTGGACATGCCCATTGATGGCACGCGCCTCTTTGGTGACAAAGCGATAGCACGCTGGAACGCTTTAAAGACTTCCGGGCCACAGCCCATCCTTTGGCCTTTCCGCCACGCGCACTCCCTTGGAGTTTGCCTTCTACTCCTTCTGTGGCCAGTCTCAGTGCAGCCGCGGTCAGAGGACCCGCAGAAGTGGGTCATGGCGCTAGCGGGCGGGTCAGTCCACCACCGCCCCTGTCGCCACGGCCTTCAAACCTTCCTAGTCCTGTGTTTCAGTCCCACCAGACGCCAGTGGCGGCAGGATTCACCATCACCTCCCCCGCTGGCGCACTATCACTTGGGGCTAGTGGGTTTTGCAGATAGTCCACAGGGGCAACTCCCTCCCCTTCGAACCTACCCCTCTAGCCATACGACCTCAGTCCCACCCCATGTCGGGGGATCACTTCAAAATTCTCCTGCAGGAGGTTGCGGCCCTCTCGGCCAGAAGTAGGTCTTGGTTGTTATTCCCACTGCTTCTTGATTCCGAAGAAGGACACGGGTATGCGTCTTATCTTAGCCCTCCGGAACGTCAATCGCTTATTCCGGAAGGAAAAGTTCAAGATGCTCATGCTTGCTCAGGTCTTGTCTGCCCTAGACCCGCAAGACTGATGGTAGCGTTGGACTTGTAGGATGCTTCTTTTCATATCCCCATCCTGCCGGCCCACCGGCGTTGCCTGCAGTTCACGGTAGGCCACGGGCACTTTCATTTCACCGTGCTCCCTTTCGGCCTTACGAGCGCCCCTCGGGTGTTCACGAAAGTGATTTCACTTCGCAGACCTACCACCGGTGTTGGTATTGCTTGGGTATGTATTAAAAGGTAAGGAATCTAACAGTAACGTGTCTCTTTCAGATGCACAAGTTACTTAGTTGTGTAACAATATATCTGTAAGAGACATTAGTTAGTGATAGATTCCTTACCGCCTGCCCATCCTCCCCGTTCTGCGAACTGTTCTCTAGGGTTCAGGTCATCCCTTTCAGGGTCCTAGTTCTATTGCACCAGTAGTCGGTCTCTGGCATGGCTCTGCGTTCCTGGCGCGGAAAAGCCGTGTACAGAACTGAAGTCAGCGCGCGTGGGCGCGTCTAAGTAACTCCGATGATGTCATCTCGGCGAACACAACGCCAGCGACGCGCAGGGGTACTGCTGACAAAAACTTTTCGGATCGAGTCTGATGCCTGGGGATATTTTAAGGTAAGGAATCTATCACTAACTAATGTCTCTTACAGATATATCATTACACAACTAAGTAACTTTTGATTTACCACTCAAAACTTCTAAACTGATAAAAAACTTCTAGGGTCGGGTCCATACCTTAGAATTATCTCCAGTCATAACACTGAATCTGGACATTTTCAAGCAGTCCTTCTGCATGCCAGTAGGTGGTGTCAGTCTGCTCCGCACATGCGGGTTTCGTGCCAGAGCCTATGTAGGCACCATCCCAGTGTGCTGACATTTGTTTTTTTTCTTTCCGCATCAGTCAGCACAGGTCTGGTGAGAGCAACTCCTAGTCATTTTATGACTGATTTTTTTTTTTTTCCTCTACTTTTTGTCAGTGTTTTGGGAATGTTAATCTCCTGGTGTGTTAGGGTTGTCTTCTAAGAAGCCAACAGTCTGTAAACCATGTGGTGCCTGTCACAGGCAGACATCTGTGACAAACCCTCCTTTGGTTTGCTTATGGTGCTTGGAGCGGGACCACAACTCCAAGACCAGCAAGGACGGCTGTGACATGAATCCCATACTGCTAAGGGAATGGTCCCTGAAGTTCCTGGCCACCCGACATCAGCCGACCCTGTGATACTCTTGTTTCTGGTCGTGGGGAAGGTCCCGGAGCAGCTCCCAATGATAGTCTTCTTGATCCAAGTTGGCAGTTGGATAAGTCCCACAAAAGAAAGAAGTTGAAGTGGTCTTCAACTTCTCTGGGCTGGCCCAAGTCATCAGACCTGGCACGTGAGCATCCTCACTCTCGGCCTCGCTCCACAGTGGAGCCTGCGCAAGGGTCTTCTTTGCGCCTGCCCGAATTTGCCGGAGCTATCCCAACCCAACTCAGAGTTTTAGGAGGCCATGTACCTCATATTTAGGCGTACTTTCAGACCCTATAGGTTCAGGAGGGCCCCTCCAAGTCCTCACCTGGTGGGTTCGCCCTTGGCGTTAGTCGAGCCCCTTGAATCTGATGCTGAGTCTGAAGCAGGGCCGTTCGCTAGAGAGCAAGATTCCTCGATTCCCATTCAGTGTCATCTCTCCCGGCACCACGGACGCCCTATGGTGGTGCAGGCCCTATCATTATATCCGACTTGGACATGAAGCCGGATGGGCATTGTCCGGCTCCGGCTCCAACCAGTACCATGCCCTCCACACAGAGCCAGTGCCTTTTTAGTCTGACTGGCCTGGAGAGTGGGTGATGATTGTGAGAGGTCTGAGTAACCTTATTGTTACCATGGTCCCTTTGATGAATCAGAGGGCAACTGGTACAAGGATTTGGTGGATACCAATGGTCTTGACACCTTACCAGACACTCGCCTAATCTCTCCCCCTATCTTGGCTACAGAGGAGGGTGCTTCATTTGCTAGAGGCGCGGGGCGGCAGAATTCTAGGACCTTCAGTTTCTCTCCGTGGCTGTCAAGATTACTCCAGTTTAATAAAGCCCTTACAGATGACCTTCTTGGGGCCTGGTCCAAACCTGCTCAGGGCCTTCGGTGCACAGGACAGTTGCCCCATGCCATTGCCCTGCTGTTAGGGGCCCCAGTGGCCTCATGCAGCACCCCACCCTGTAGAGCATGGTGGTCCAAGCCTTCACTTCTAGGATCAGTCCTGATGCATTCCCTACCACTTCACTGGATAGGGAATCCAGATGGCTTGAATACTTTTGGTAACAGAATTTCTCTTCCGCCAGGTCAGCTCTGTGGTCGAAGAACACCGAATGCCTTTTGGGCCGATACACGCACACTTGATGGGATTCAGTTGCGCAATTGCTGCCTGTGGTTTTGGAGGAGGCCTGAGCCATACTATCCCAAGCTATTGATGACTGGAGGGACTCAGTGAAGTTCACCATCCGATGTGGGCTTGACATGACCATCTCGCTTGGCATAGTGATTTCATCGTCAATGGCACTTAGATGTGGCGCCTGGCTGAGAACCACTGGCTTTTCAAGAGATGTCCAAGCTTCACTCATGGACTTACCCTTCGATGGCTCATATCTGTTTGGTGAGAAGGCAGATTCTGCGCTCAACACTTCAAGGATAGCAGAGCTGTAGCCATATCCTTGGACTTATCAATGGCCCCACGCCAACCCTAGTCTTCCTTTTGCCCCTTCCGTGGGTATGGTAGGGGCTACCATCTGCATCCTTGCCCTCCCAGCCACCAAGGTCAACAGGCTTCCTAGCCTTTTTGTTGCCATGAATGTAGTTCCCACAGACCACCTGGGACCTCCAGCCAGAGGGTGCGTCAGTCCACCACTCCCCAGCAGCCACAGCCTCCAAATATCTTTCGTTTGCCCTTAAACCTGCATGGACACCCAGTGGGAGTCGGGCTCTGCCATCACCTGTCCCACTGGAATTTGATAACATCTGAAAGAGACACCTTCGTGATAGATTCCTTACCTTAGAATATCCCCAGGCGTCAGACTGGATCCAGAAAGTTTTCGTCAGCAGTACCCCTGCGCCTCGGTAGGCATTGTTGTGCGGTCCCGCGTACTTCGCTGTCATCGTAGCCGCCGAGATGACGTCGTCAGAGCTACTTAGACGCAAACACGCACACTGACGTCGATTCTTTCTTTTTCCGCGCCAGCAAGCGCAGATCCGAGAGAGAGCGGTACTTCTAGTTAATATTTTAACTTGGTTTCTGAGGACTTGGTTCTCTTGTTTTGTTGAGTACTCGACTCCTGGTGCAGTAGGGATGCCCGGGTTTAAGTCCTGTAGGGCCTGCCGTCGGAACATGTTGGTGGCGGACCCGCACGACGTGTGTCTCTTCTGCTTGGGGCACGCCTGTGACCCCGAGGCATGCCCAGATTGTCGGCCCATGGCACCAAAAGCTTTGCGGTAGCTTTCTTGAAAGTTGTTGGAGGCCCGGCAATCGGTTCTGTGCCGATCGAGGTCCCGCTCCCGTGGGAGGTCGAGCGACCGGTCGCCGAGCCGACACCATCGTTCGTCGGAATCGGGGACAGGTAAGTCACGGCGCCATAAGAAACAGAAGAAACAACGTTGCTCTTTGTCTACCGCTCACCGGTTGCGGGATGCGGTGGAGGGGCCGGCTGGTCACTCCCCCGCGGCCTACCTGCCTTTCCCAGGCCCGCACGCGACTCTGGATGGAATACAGGTCTTCCTGTCGGCCATGGCCCAATTGTTCGCCCCATCGGGTCCCTCAGGAGCACCTTCAGGTCCGCCGCTGCCTTTGGCCCTGGCTACGCTGGCAAGATATCCTGCTACGCCGCTGGCTTTGGCCTCGGCGCCGGCGCTGAGCCTGACACCGGCGCCAGATACAACGCTGTTGCTTATGGGGCCGGACTACGTCGAGACTCCCGGGCACCTTGTCCTTACCCGACTCTTAAACAGCCGGTGGACGAAGGGGAGTACTGGGAGGGGTCGGAGGACCCTCTCGCAGCTTAATGCGAGGATGACCCAGAGTGGGAGGGTGATAATGGAAGGGCCAGGCGATCTGGATTCCTCTCCACACCCTGGTACACTGTCCCCTGCTTCCGTGGCTATGGAGGAGGTTGGGACTTTTTCTGTGGTGTTGCGTAGGGCGGCTTAGGCTCATAACCTTGAGCTCCCTTCTGTGCCTATTAGGACCAATCTCTTAACTGAGGTGCTGCAGCCAGCATCCTCCTCTTCGGAGCCGCTGCTGCCCTTCAACAACGCACTTACTTACATCCTGTTGAGCCCCTGGAACAATAACACAGGGGTTCCTGTGGATAAAGGTGTGGCACGCCGCCATCGCCCGGCGCCGGGTGACCCCAGCTTTCTCACACAACACCCGACGCCTGAGTGCTCGTTGTCCAGGCCTCTGCCTTTCCGAGAGCATTCCCTTCTGCTCCTCCAGGCAAGGAATCTAAGAAACTGGAGCAGTTTGGGAAAAAGATTTTCACTTCTGCCAGTTCCGGGTTGCGGGCGGTGAATACTGCGTGCCTGTTGGGCTGCTAATCACATTCGTGTGGGACATCGTGGCACAGGGGCTGCCTCAGTGCCATGTGGAAGCTCGGGCGGTGCTCTCCCAGGCCATTACCGAGGGTAGAGATGCTGCTAAATTCACTATCCGTTGTGGTCTTGATATGGCCGACTCCCTCGGCAGGGCACTTTCCACAACGGTGGCGCTCCGCCATTACACTTGGCTCAGAACTACTGGCTCTCCGGGGATGTCCAGAACACTTTGTTGGAGATGCCCTTTGATGGCACACGCCTCTTTGGTGACAAGGCGGATAGCACGCTGGAACGCTAAAAGAACTCTCTGGCTATGGCCCAGTCCTTGGGTCTTGCCACCACGTGCACTCCCTCGGGGTCTGCTTTTCGCTCCTTTCGAGGTCAGGGTCGTGGCAATCAATCGAGTTACTTTCAGAACCGCCGACCTGCGCAGCCGCAGTATCAGCGCGGTCGTGGGGCCCGTCGTCATGGGTCCCGGGGCCAGCGGGCGGGTCAATCCACCCCTGCCACCACCACCTCAAAACCTTCCTGGTCCGGTGTTTCAGGCCCACCACACGCCAATGGGCGGCAGGATTCGCCATCGCCTCCCCCACTGGCGCACCATCACTTAGGACAGGTGGGTTCTACAGATAGTCCGAAGGGGCTACTCCCTCCCATTCGAGTCTACCCCTCCAGCCATGCCACCTCAGTACCACCGCATGTCAGGGGATCACTTGTCACTTCTCCAACAGGAAGTTGCAGCCCTCTTGGCCAAGGGGGCCATCGAGTGTGTTCTGACGCCAGAAGTAGGTTGTGGTTGTTACTCCCACTACTTCTTGGTTTCAAAGAAGCACAAGGGCCTGCATCCTAACTTAGTCCTCCGGAATGTCAATCGCTTCCTCCGGAAGGAGAAGTTCAAGATGCTCACGCTTGCTCAGGTCTTGTCTGCCTTAGACCCGCAAGACTGGATGGTAGCGTTGGACTTGCAGGATGCATATTTTCATATCCCCATCCTGCCGGCCCACCGGTGTTACCTACGGTTCACGGTAGGCCAGGAGCACTTTCAGTTCTCCGTGCTCCTTTTCGGCCTTACCAGCGCCCCTCGGGTGTTCATGAAAGTGATGGCGGTGGTCGTAGCTCATCTGCGCAGATCTGGGGTTTCAGTCTTCCCCTATCTCGACGACTGGCTGTTAAAGGCGGTATCGCCCCAGGCAGTCATCTCCCACCTCTAGACTACAGCCGACCTCCTTCATTCACTGGGGTTTTCATTCAACGTGCCGAAGTCGCACCTGATTCCCTCTCAGAAGCTCCTCTTCATCTGAGCGGTTCTGGATACGGCGCAGTTTCGGGTTTATCCTCCTGAACAGCGAGTCCGGGACATTCGGGCTATGATACTGATCTTTCGGCCCTGGTCCTGGGTTTCAGTCAGGAAGACCCTGGGGCTGCTGGGCCTCATGGCCTCCTGCATCCTGCTGATCAGTCATGCCAGATGGCGTATGCGGGCTCTGCAGTTGGCCCTGAAGTTCCAGTGGACGCAGCATCTGGGAAACCTATCGGACTATGTCCAGATCTCGGAGGGCACTGCACAGGACTTGCAGTGGTGGCTCACGGACCAGCATTGGGTCAGCGGCAGATCCCTCTCCCTTCTTCAACCGGAGCACACAGTGGTGACGGATGCGTCGCTCCTGGAATGGGGAGCGGACACAAGGGAGATGTGGAGATCAGAGGCCTCTGGTCTCCGGCGGAGTCCAAGCTCCATATCAACCTTTTGGAGCTCAGGTCGATCCTACTTGCACTGAAAGCATTCCTTCCCTTTGTCAAGGGGAGAGTAGTGCAGGTGTTCACAGACAACACCACCGCCATGTGGTACTGCAACAAGCAAGGCGGGGTGGGGTTGTGGACCCTATGTCAGGAGGCTCTGCGTCTCTGGACGTGGCTGGAACGTCAAGGTATTTCCTTGGTGGTTCAACACCTGGCAGGTTCCCTGAACGCCAGGGTGGACGAACTTAGCCACAGGTGCATGTTGGATCACGAATGGCGTCTTCACTCTGAGGTGGCACAAGGTCTTTTTCAGCAGTGGGGAGAACCTTGGCTATATCTGTTCACCACCGAAGAGAACGCGCAATGTCAGCAGTTATGCGTGTAGGAACGTGGATATCTGACTATGGTTACCCCCAACTTTTTGCCTAGTGTCTAGCTGGTTTTTCGACTTAGTTGGCCTGAGATCCTGCCATTCAGGGTCTCAGGCTATCTGCTCTCTTTAAAATGGATTCCATGTACCCTAGGTACATTCCCAATTGGTAAGGATCACCTTATTGGACCCTGTACAGTGTACCCTAGGTACCCAGGGCATAGGTGTACCCTAGGCCTCCCAGGGGCTGCAGCATGTATTATGCCACCCCTGGTCTGGCCTTCCAATCAGACAGAACTGGCTGATCACTCAGCTGGGGCAAGGTCGTGTAAGCACCCCTTGCTTAGATATAGTATGCCTATATCTACCCTTATATATAGACACATGTGTACCCATCAGTCACTCCTATGGCAGGTCTTAACAATCCTGGAGGCAGAGTGCTTGGTAACATGTGAGATGGTGCTCTAGCATGAGCTGAGCCTGTCTGCAGCTTTCGGAACCATGTCCTTATAGCTGTTCTATGATATAGCCTACCATATACTCTTAAAGTGCCTTATAATCTTAAACGGTTATGGTAACTATGGTTTGGCTGTATCAAAACATGTCGTGTAAGGTGTCTAACACTTTGGAATAATACCCCCATACCATTTCTGGTGATGAGGATATTATTCCTCCCTTCTAGAGGGAGAGACATGTTAAAATCCTACTTCGCTGTTTAACTCTAACCAAAGCCTCAGCATCACAAAATGGATGCTGCTGCCACAGACACAAGTCTGACCTCCTGCTGCTGGGAGTGATCCCAGCCAGGGAAGCCTGGACAATAGGTTTCCTGCTTGGGGAGGTGCTAGCACCTCCCCAGACAGCCTTTAGTGTATTGGGGCAGGGTGGGCTGAAAGGAATGAGACATGCCTGGGGCACACAAGGTGTTCCTTGCATAGTCCAGTTCAAACCGGCGCTGGGGCACTCCAGCCCCAGCTCTGGCGCGAAACTGGACAAAGGGAAGTGGGTGTAACCACCCCCTCCCAGGTCCCACCCATAAGGCGTGACCTAGCAGGTATCCCAGCCCCCCAGATTAGTGTAAGAGTGGGAGTTGGGCCTCAAGACTTTAGATTATCCTGAACCTGCAAAACTGAACAGAAACTCTGGACCTTCGACATTCGACGAGAGAAGAAGACTGAAGAATCTCCCTTGTAGCCAAGGAGTGGCTACCCTGTGCAAACAGGCACCATCAAGAGACTACCCTTTGCTTTGCCCACGTTCTACGAGGAACCGACTGCAGAGCCCGACCAGAGACTTGACTTCCAGACTTCTCCGACCCTGATCCACATCCACAGCAAAGCTGAGATCCGTGGAGGCGACGAGCGACGTGGGACCGGCTACCTGGAAAAAGTGGCTAGTAACTTAAAGCGCAGCTTCTGAGGCACCCTCGAAGTTGTGCACCGGGGATTGAGAAGCCCCAACCACCATCTGCACCGAAGATCAGCCCCCCACACTCCACGAGTCCTGCGTGGGGCCCTTCAGCATTTTTCCTGCTTGCCGCGTCTGTCCGGTTGCTTGCCCGCTGGCTGGTGGCCTTTGTGACGACGCTCCCTGAAATCTTCTGCGCTGGTTTGGCTCCTCCAGACTGGCTCCCGCTTCTCTGCAAAGAAGAAGCACCCCAGACCTTCCTGGTCTGCACCAGAAGCAAGTCCTCTGTTCTTCGTGGGTTCCGCTTGCCAAGGCTTGGTGAGTCCTAGTCCAACTTCGACGCCGCCTACAGCAAGAGCCTTCGTGGGACAGCTCGCCTCCTGGTCCTGGTCGTCCTCGACGTTCCCTGGTCCTCGTGGCTGCAGCGACAAGCTTCACCTTCACCTGCAATCTTCACGACATCACCTGGTTCCTTCCTGGTTCCACGTGGTCACTGGCTAGTGACCTTGACTCTGTCCCCTCTGCTTGCAGGTATCCTTTCTTCCTGATCCCAGCCTTGGGATCCACCGGACACTCTTCACTGACTGCCTGTCAGCATCTTTCTTCAGGCATCCATAGGAGTAGACGACGAAACCAGACGCAACTTCCCCCCTATGCACCCGCAGCCTGTGGGCTAGGTAACTTGGGTACTCCGGTGCTCATCAGGGTAGTGACTATCCTAGTGTCTAGTTTTCCAGTCCCGACTTCCTAGCTACTCCGGAAGTGTCCTAAATCTATTTAATTCAAAACTGTACTATTTCTATCGATTATACGCATTACGCGTGAGTGTTTCCACTCTGCACCTGAATCCCGTGGGCCTCCCACTTCCTAACTGTTGCTAGTGTAGTGTAGCCCCAGCGATTCCCTAGGCCTAGGCCTATCCGATTTCCGTGACAGTGGTCCTTATACCACTTACTTAGTATATGGTTTGCGTGGCCCCTAGGGCCTAACTGTATTACTTACCTGTGTGACTTAATGTATGCTTAAATAACTCTGTGTTGTACTTACCTCTAATCTCAAAGAGTGCTGAGGGTTTGACTAGAATAAATACACTTTATTTTATATATATATCTGTTGTGGTGTCCTTTCATTTGGTATTCAAGGGATTATATATGGTATCACAGCTGGCTTCACATGCCATTCAGAGTTTAGCCTAAGACTGCTCTTGTCCATGCTACCACTAGGATAGCTGGTCTATAAGGTTGACTTTACAACCAATCACCATAAGGGTATTTGGACTGATATAAGGTGTACACTAGAACTAGTGACATCATACATCAGGCCAACTTCTCACAGCGGCCCTACGGGGTTCCCTCCTTCGCCCCACAGTGCCTCCACCTCGCCGCAAACCCCTGTGGGGGTCCCTGTGGTGTCGCAGGAGGTTGCCGGGGCTCGCGGTTCGTCCCCGAGCCCTCCTCGGTCCTCTGGGCAGGCGGCGGCCTTGTCCGAGGCTGAGCTGACGCCGCTCAGGCACCGGCGGCTTCTGGCCCTGACGGCGTCGCAGGGACAGGCTAGGGGCAGGGTCACGTCCCCGGGCCCCCCTCGTCTCTCCGCACAGGCGGCTGCCTTTTTGGAGGTTGAGTTGATGACTTTTTGGTGCCATTCCTTAGCCGCCCCGGCTCCGACCCCGCCCCGTTCTCTTGAGGCACAGGTGGTGGAGGTCGTCTCGGCGTCCCCTTCAGGCAACAGTAGACGTCGCGCTGGTGTCTGTGGCGGACTCCACGGCGCTGTGCCGGCGTCGGGTGACTGACTCCTCGTCGGAGGGTCCCTCTTCTCCAGAGCTGCGTCAGCTTTTTGTCTCTTCTTCCCCGGAGACGGGACGCCGTGTTGTGGCCTTTTCCCCGGCGTCCTCCAAGGGGAGCTCTTCACCCACCCCGCACCCGCAGTCTTCCCCAGAGATGCCTCAGGCTCCCCATTCGTCAGTCAACCTTCCTCAGTTCAGAGCTTGGCTGTTTCTTCCTCCGGTTGGCCTGGGAGATGGTCGGCTTAGTTTACAGCCATCCCCCAAGGAGGAACTGCTCTCCGCGTTGTCCTACGGAGGCGAGTGCTGCCTTCGCGCTTGCTGTCTCCACGGCCGCTGGCATTTTGCGCATGGACGACCCGGCTACCCTTTTTCCAACGGATCATTTGCTTGAGGTTCTCTATCAGGGCTCTGGTGGACGGGAGCTGCTTCTTCCCATCGAAGCTTCGCTCCATAATTCCCTCTTGGGGGGCCTGGGGGTGTCCTGCCACGGGGGATCCCATGCCCCAGTCGCTTCTGCATCGCCACCGTCCAGCTCCTCATGATCCCATCTGCCTTTCCCTCCACCCCTCCAATCGGGGCCCTCTTCTGCAGACTGCTTTCCCTCCTTGCCTTCGGTGTTGTCCCCTCCGTCGCGTAAGACCCAGTGGTTGGATCCTTGGTGGCGTATCATCTTTGCTTCCTCCAGTGCTGCCTTGATGGCGCTCAACACTCTGTGTGTTGGCCAGGGCTACTTCCAGCTTGTGGGATTCAGCGGAGTCCCTTCTGTCTCGTGCCTCCCAGGAGGGTGCCTGTGCGGATCTGCGGCACCATGTGTTGGATGGCCGGGCGTTGGCCGCATTTATTCTTCGTTCGGCCATGGACGTGTCTGATGCTCTTGGCCGCTCTATAGCTAGTTTGGTGGCCCTCCGTCATCATGCTTTGTTGAGGGATAGTGTTTTTCCAGAAAATGTTAGGGAGCATCTGGTAGACCTACCCTTTGATTTCGTCCTTTTGTTTCATGCCACTGCGGATTCTGCCATTCAGCGGTTCCTTGCGGGGCTTCTTCCTCCTCCTCCCCCCCCCCCTCCGTAGTCTGGCTTGTCGGTCCTCTGGCGTGTTATGGGAGGCGTTCTCCCGTTGTTTTTCGGGGGCATTGTGTTTCGGTAGCTACGTCTGTGTGTGTTCTGTGTGGTTGGGCGTGCCTTCCGGGTCCCTTGGTTGGCCCCTTTGGCTGCTGGTCCAGCCCCCTTTAGTTTTTGGTGTTGGCTGTGGTAAGTCGGTATAGGTCCTCAGGTTGGGCCTCTTGTATATTTTTTCTTTTTGGCTGCTTGGTAAGTCGTCTGTGGTTCTACCCGCAGGTACCTTATGTCTTGTCCTCTGCTGCGGAATTCTTTCCTAAGAGGTGGTCCCATGTTTTCTTGGGACGTGTCATACCCTAGGTGGGGTACTTGTTGCTATTACATTGCTGTCCGGCGCTGGTTGGGTGTGGACACCCTTTTCGGGTTCCTTGCCCTTCCTTGGTATTACTGTATGCCTCTTGTGCGGTCTTCTTGCCTTGTCTTCGCGCAGCTTGCGTTGCTCCAGGGTCTAGCCTATGAGTGTTCGCTCCTTCGCTAGGCCAGCCTGGCAGGCTGTCTGCGGCCTCGAGTTGTGGCTTTCTGCCTTTCTCTCCGGAGTTTTGGCCTTTTCTTCTGTCTGGTGTTCCATGGGGGCTAGGTTTCTTTGGCTTTCCTGTGTTCTGGTTGACTGCTTGAGTCCGTCCTTCGGCCTCTCTTTCTCTTCTAGCTGGTCCCACTTCTTTTGTGGGTCGATGTGTGTCTCTGGAGCGGTTCCCTCTTGGGGGTTGTTTTGGTTTTCTCTGGACTCTGTCCCCGGCTTGCGCCTGGCTTGTTCTGGGTGCGCTACTCCCTGGTGTTGTCTGCTCCGACTGTGTGCGCCTCCTCGTTATGGTCCTCTGCCGTGGCCATTGGTGTGTTACCTTGTGCCCCCGTCTCTTCTTCTGCTGGGGCTTTGTGCGGCTGTGATTTTCTTCCTCCGCCTGCGCTTCTGGCTGTGGAGCAGTTTGTCTTGTCCACTGCCTTGCGGCTGCTGCCCTTTCGCTGTGTGTTTTCCTACGGCGGGCTGTGCCTCCGGTTCTACCCCTTCTTTCTGGATTTTCGGGTGGTTCCTTCTTCCTTGGTGCTGCTCCGGCGCTGTCTGCCCCTATAAGGTTTTATGGTGGGTTTTTTCTGGGATGCACTTGGGGTCTCCTGACCCTACCTTCGCCTTGTCCTGGCTTACTTCTGCTGATGGGGGCTGGGCCGCCCTTGTTGTCCCTGTGGCACATCCCCTGCTTGGGGCCCTGTGTTTCTTCCTACTGGTGTGGTCCTCTCGGAGGCCCTCCTCCCCTCTGAGTATGGCTAGGGTATCTATTCTACGTTAAGGAATCTGCGGCTAGTAGTCTCTATCAGATGTACAAGTTACTTACCTTCGGTAATGATGTATCTGGTAGAGACTATTCTAGCCGCAGATTCCTTCACGACCTGCCCTTCCTCCCCGTTCTGCGAGGACCTTCAGCTTGGGTTTCTGTACTCGCCTCCCTCTGGGTGGCTTGTGTACTGTGGGTGTCCTCTTCGCTTCTTCTCGGACAGGATGCCTCGTTCTGCTTGATTGTTCTACCTCTCCCCTTCTGATGCAGGGCTGGTTGGTTTCTGTGTGCCTCTGCGTCCCTCCAGCTGTTTTTTTCTCCAGTGTAGTGCCCTGCTTTATTCTTCTTCTTCCTTTTGCTTGTTGGGGTTTCTGATCTCCTTGCAGTCCTCTGCGTTGGGTGTTCTTTTGCCTGTCCCTCGGCCTTGTTGCTCCCTTCAGGGGCTACGGCCTTCCTTGATGGTGTACTCTGGGGGTGGATTGTCGTCCTCTGTTCCGGGCTCGTTGCCCTTTGGTGTTGTGGTCTGTGCGGGCAGACTCTCTCTTTTTCTTTCCTTCTTCTGCTCTGACGTATTTACATGATTTCTGCCTCCGGGGCGGATGTTGCCTTGACTTGCGAGGTTGTTTCTCAGAGGGGTGCTCTGTTCTTCCCTGTATGGCTTCACTGCTATGGGCCTTTGGTGTCTTAGTGCTGGCACTTTTCCACCTGGTACTGTTCCTCACCTTTCGTTCTCTCTTCTCTGTTTCACTGTTTTTTTGGCACACTGTTCCCATGTTCTCCACAATTTTGTTTGTGATGGCTCCACGTTGTGGCACGGAAAAGTTCTCCGAAGAAAACTGATGTCAGCGCGCCGAAGTGGGGCTTATGTGACTTCGCTGACATCACGCCCGTGGACGACGTCCGGGTGGAGTTGCGTGGTACCGCCCCCCGGCACGCAGAGATGCTGGGGCAAAGAAAAGTTTTCCGGGTCCAGTCTCATGCCCGGGGATAATTCTAAGTTAAGGAATCTGCGGCTAGAATAGTCTCTACCAGATACATCGTTACCGAAGGTAAGTAACTTGTACTTTTCACCTTTTGAGTTGTTTGCCCCACATACACCTTATCACATGGACACTTGATGGCGTATATTACATTTGTGCTATTGCAATTGGTGTGCTGTGAGGTGTTGTATTTCCTACTCTGGTGTATGAATATTGTTCCTTCAATGGTCAAGGTGCAGGCCTTACAGTGGCCACATTTGTAGTGTCCCAAAAGAGGTGGTAAGTTCAACTGGCTCCTAATATCTGGTGGTGGCGGAGTTTCTAGGTAGGCCTTAACAACAAAATCCTTGACGTTCTTGCCCCTCTTGAAAGCAAAGGTGGGTCATCTGTGGTTCCAAGTTCGCTCGCCATCAGATTCCAGTATTTCTTCAGGATCTTCTTAATCTCGTTACTTCTTGGATTATAGGTGATTACACAGACAAGATTGTCATTTCCCAGTTCTATGGGTTTAACGGCCAGGAGAATGTCTGGAGGACAGTACCAAGCTCATTTACGGACATGCTTGAGTAGTCCAATGGGGGTATCCCCTTTCCTTTACTCGTTAAGTGAGAGTATTGGTTTCTTTAAAACAAAATCAGCTCTGTGGGTACAATTTCTTCTTAGCCTCAGAAACTGTCCGTATGACAGATTGTCCGAGGCTTCTGGGGTGATGTGAGCCATATTTCAGTAGTGGGTTCCGTTCAGTTGGTTTTCTGTCTTCAACTTGGAATGTGAGGTCCAGGAAATTGATGGATTCATTGCTGTAGGACATGGTGAACTGGATATCAGTTGATCTGCCATTCAGCCAGTCTCTGAAATCAATCAGATTGGTTTCCGTGCCTGACCAAATCATTATTGTGAGAAGTTGGCCTGGTATATGCTGCTCACTAATTCTAGTGACCACCTTGTACCATGCCAAGCAACCCTTATGGTGGTGGTTGAAGTCAACCTTGATAGACCAGCTATCCTAGTGGTAGCGTGGACAGTGCAGTCTGCAGGCTAAACTCTTGAGGGCATGTGAAGCCAGCTGTTTTACCATAGGTAACTTCCTTGAATACCAAATGAAAGGACAACACACAGATATATATTCAAAATATATATGTATTTATTTACTTAAAAGTATCCCCTATACTCTTTATGAGCACAGAAGCACATTTGTTAAAACAAGGCAGTGTTTAAATATACAAAAGTTGCACAATTATGGATGGGCCAGGTGGCCAGCTAAACCATATACTAAAATAGTGGTATAAGAACCACGAATAGAAAGGAAGGAAGGAAGGCCTGGGGCCTTGGGAATCGCTGGGACGACAAGGAGCAAACTGTAGTTAGTGACCAGGAGGCCCACAGGATGCGTGTGCAGTGTGAAAAGTTACACGCGTGCACCTATTGATTTCAATGGGTGCGTAAAAGTCACAAAGTTAAAGAAAAGGGGTCCTTCCGGATGGACTAGAATCTAGCAACTTGAAACCTAGACACTAGAGATGTTTCTCTACACAGGAGCACCGGAGTGCCAGCGTTACCTCACCCACAGGAAGCGGGTGCATAGGTGTCAAAGTACGTCGGGGTTCGTCGTGCAGGTCTATGGAGCCTGAAGATGAAGATGCTGCAGACGGCCAGGCAGGAAGAGTTCAGGTGGATCCAAGGGTGGATCTGAAGAGTAGACGACCTGTAAGCAGAGGGGACAGTGTTCAAAGTCACTAGCCAGTGACCGGCGTGGAACCAGGAAGGAACCAGGCGATGTCGGGTGCCAACAGGTGAAGAAGGGAAGCTTGTCTCCGCAGCCACGTGAAAGTGAAGAGATCGACGACGACCAGGAGTCACTCATGAGCTGTCCCACGAAGGCTCTAGCTGATGGCGGTGTCGGCTTCTCGATTGGAGCAAACAGGCCTTGGATAATGCAAGCCACGCAGGAGTCGATAAAAGCTTGGTGCTCAAACCAGCAAGGTCAGAGGGGCTACTCCTTTTCACAGGAGCAAGGGCCAGTCTGGAGCAACCAGACCAGCGGTGTTATTCGTAGATTTCGTCGCCAAGATGGCCACTAGCCAACGGGCCAGTAACCGGGATGACGCGTCGAGTGGCAAAAAGCAAAAGGTCCCCACGCAGATCTCGTGGATGCTGGAGGGCTGGTCTTTGGTGCAAATGCTGCTCGGTGTTGGGGCTTCTCAGGGCCCAAAGCACAGCGTTGAGGATGCCTCAGGTGCTGCGCAGTCAGCTTCTCGTGGACGTTTCAAGATGGCCGGTCCCACGTCTCTCGGTGCCTCCACGGGTCTCTTCTTTGCAGGGACTGTGGATCTGGCTCAGAGATGTCTGGGAGTCTGGGTCTTGTCGGGCTCTGGGCTCGGTCTCCGGCGGGAGGCGGCGGCAAAGCAGTCGTCGAGTTGCTGGATGGTGCCTGTATTCACAGGGTGGTCACTCCTTGGCCACAAGGGAGATTCTCTTCAGTCTTCTGTGCAGCAGAACGTCGAAGTCCAGTAGTTCTTCTTGTTTAAGTCGAGTTTCAGGATGATCTGAAGTCTTGGGACACAGCTCCTACTCTTATTCCATATAGGGGCCGGATTACCTGCTAGGTCCCTCCTCTGGGTGTGACCAGGAAGGGGGGTGGTTACACCCCCTTTCCTTTGTCCAGATTCGCGCCAGGACTGGGGCTGGAGAGCCCCGGCTCCGGTTTGAACTGGCATATGCACAGGGACACCTTGTGTGCCCCAGGCATGTCTCAATCTATTCAGCCCTCCCTAACCCACTACACAAAATCCTGTCTGGGGTGGTGCAAGCACCTCCCCTGACAGGAAACCCTTTGTCCACACCTCCAAGCTGGAAGGACTCCCAGCAGCAGGAGGGCAGACTTGTGTCTGTGGTGGCAGCATCCATTTTGTGATGCTGAGGCTCTGTTTAACTTTACCCGGGTTTCAGGTTGGGTACATGTCGTGTCCCTCTAGAAGGGTGGAATGCTACCCCCGTCGCCAGAACTGGCGAGGGGGTAGTATTCCAAATCGTATGACACCTTACTCGACATGTTTTGATAAAGCCAAACCAAAGTTAGCATTTGACCGCGAGGTACATAATGCACTTAAGAGTATATGGTATAGCAATATCATGAAACAGCTGAAGGACGTTGTTCCGAAAGCTGCAGACAGGCTCAGCTCATGCCAGAGCACCATCTCACATGAAACCAAGCACTCTGCCTCCAGGATTGTTAAGGCCTGCCATAGGAGTGGCTGATGGGTTACCATGTGTCCATATATGTTAGATATAGATATACTATATCTCAGTAAGAGGTGATTACACCAACTTACCCCAGCTGAGTGATCAGCCAGTTGTGTCAAATAGTGAGGCCAGGGGTGGCATAATACATGCTGCAGCCCCTGATAGGCCTTGGATACACCTATGCCCTGGGTACCTGGGGTACACTGTTACAGGGGCCAATAAGGTGAACCAGTTCCAATTGGTAATGCACCTAGTGTGCATTGGCATAGTTTAGGGAGAGAGCAGCAGGGCTGTGGGTCTGATTAGCAGGCCCACAGACACACTTAGTCATAAAACCAGTGAAGCAAAAGCAAACATTTGGGGTGACCATAGGATAGCAGACCCTACTCTCCTACAATTATCACATCATCAATATATCTCTTCCACATGGCGATGTTGTCTATGAAGGGATTGTTGAGACTATAAAGATGTCCCTCTTCATAGGAGTCCATGAAGAGATTAGCCAGGCTAGGAGCGAATTCAGCTCCCATGGCCACGCCTTTGCATTGATAGAAATACTGATTTTGAAAAACAAAGTAGTTCCTTGTCAGAGCAATCTCCAACATGGCTACCAAGAAATCGCTGGGCACCCAGTGTGGCATTGGTCGTTTCTCCAATGGTTCTCTGGTCACTTCCAAAGCTTTGTTCTGTGGAATGCTGGTATACTAGGATGAGACATCAAGGATCACCATGAGTTGTGTGGTAGTGTCAAAGGGTTGGCCTTCTACCAGCTGAATGATGTGCCTGGTATCTCTTACAAATGACTTGGTGTTGATCACCCAAGGTTGGAGGAAGTTGTCAATATACTGATTGAGGGGTTCAAGAATTGAACCACAGCCCGAAACAATGGGTCTTCCTGGTGGTTTATCCATGCACTTGTGTACCTTGGGTAGTGTGTAGATTGTAGGGATTCTGAGGTCTTTTTTGTTCAAGAGTTCATGTTCCGGTCCACTCAGGTAACCTTCCGTCAAACCTTTTCTGAGTGAGGTCCTGGATCAATTTTCGTATTTCTGGAGTGGGGTCTCGGTATTGGGGTGTAACTTTCACATATGCTGAGTTGCTGTGATAGCTCTTCTATGTAATCCACAGTATTTTGCAGAACCACAGCACCACCCTTGCCAGCTGCCTTGATGACAATTGTATTGTTAGCTCTAAGGGTGTCAAGGGCCAGTCTCATATTTTGTCACATTATATTTAATGTATCTCTTATTGCTAAGGAGGTCCATAGTCTCTTTAAGGACAATTTGCTCGTAGGCCAGGATCTTTTGGCTCATCAAGTAAGCTGCCGGGGTAAACTTAGAGGGTGGCTTAAAGGTTGTCGCTGGAGAAGTAGGGGTGTATTCTTTGTTTGCAAAGTAGTATTTCAGTCTGATCTTTCTGAAAAATCTTTGCAATTCTGTTTTGATGTTGAATGAATCAGGAGTAGCCGTGGGGATGAAAGTGAGTCCCTTGGAGAGAATCTGTTTCTCCTCAATAGAAAGAGTGTGATTAGAGAGATTTATTATTGTGTTAGAGATTGGATTGCCAGTCATTTCTGTCAATTCAGCTATGGGGCTCGTCGTATTTAATGCCAAAGAGTCACTGGCTGCCAACGCCATGTTGTTGGGGAAGGTTTGAGACGATGTTTCCCCAATGTCATGTTCCACAGGGGTATTGACCAATATTTGTGAGGTGCCAACCATGGCTGTTACCATCTGTACGTCTGGCTGCGTTTTTAAATCTCGCCGTGTGATTCTTGTGGGGATAATCCGACTCATGAATTGCCTCTCTGGTTGGTGTTGCCCCTGTTCCAACTCCTTGGTCTGTTCCAACCCTGTTCTTGCCCCCTCCCTCCGTTGGGTGGTCGGTGGCTGTCCCCTAAAACAATCCTGGGCTTCTTGATATCTGTGGCCTTGATTAGTCTGGCGACTTGTGGAGGGTCTGTCAGACTCACTATCAGAACCCCTGCCAAAGGAAGAGTCCAAGAAGGTTGCCAACCTCCTAGGGCCCCGCCTGCTCCTGTTTGTGAAGAAGCTGATAGTACATGTCAGCTAGATATGGATGTCACCTTCTTGTCGTAATTTGTTATATCTTTCGTGAGTTTCTCATTTTCTGTTGAGTGTTACTGTGTTAAACTCTGCTAGTACTTTCTCAGCCTGTTGAAGGGCTTGTTTTGCATTGGTTAATGTATTGGTTTGAGCACATACAGATATACACTCCTTTGGTATCTATTCAGAAGGTGAGGAATCTACAGCTAGAAGTCTGTATCAGAAGAACAAATTGTATACTTTTAGTAATGCTCTTTCTGGTAGAAACTCTATCTAGCTGCAGGTTCCTCACCGACCCTCCCATGCTCTCTGCTCTTTGGTTCGCCTCTATCCTTTAATAAGATACCAAGTCTAGGAATCTGCACTGTGGTCACATTTTGCTTTTAGGGCTCTGCGTCTAGAGGAAGGGACAGTCTCCAAAGTGACTGATGTCAGTGCATGGGAGTGGCACCTATAAAGGCCCTGCACGTCAATTCCGGAACAGAAAGGCGTCCGTGTGGAGCCACACTTCGCCACCTACCGGCGCTCATAGGTATTGCTGAAAGGATTCCGGATCCAATCCAACACCCTGGGAATATTCAAACGGGGAGGAATCTGCTGCTAGGCAGAGTCGCTAGGAGAAGGAGTGTTGCCAATGGAAAGTTCTTCTACGCCTTTCTAGGGAAGGCTTTGAACTGCCCCTATGCACAGTGGAGGCCAGAACGAATATTCTGACTGAGGCCTTGCAGCCTGCCTCAGTGGCGTCAGAGCCTCTACTGCCCCTCAGTGCCACTTTACTCAAGCCAGAAAAGTAGTTTGGGCCAAGCTCTCCTCTGCCTAGCTGCTTACCAGCTTATTGCCAGGCGGTACTGGCACTGATCGTCCTGTAAGAAATAAATCTGGAAGAGGGCGAGTAGTTTTGGGAAGGGGGACTGAGGTTCCCAACGGCCCCTCTGGTCAGGTTAACTGGAGGTCAGCAATGTTAGTTTTCTAACAATTAGTTTCCATTTCAGAACCTTTTTGTTCCTGTCTCATAAATCTTCATTCGCAATTTATAATTCGCCGTTCATAGCTTGTATTTCATTACTCCAAACATTTAGTTTCCAATTTAGAACCCTTCATTCTCACCACACAAACCTTCATTCACGCCGCATAACTCGTAACTCACAACCCTGAACTTCTCATTCTGAACTCGAAAATGTAGTTTCCAGCTCAGAGCCCTTCATTCTCAGTGCACAACTCTCCATTCACAGAACATAACTTGCAATTTAGAATTGCAAACTTTTTCATTGCACAGTCAGTACCCCTGTTAAACCAATGTATTCCATTGTTGACAATGTGACTGGTTTGTCCTGAACATAATATCTGGTCACTTGGAACTCGGATATCTTGCTCGCTAAGGCACATTTAATCTTGAGTTTCAGAAGGTATTATTCGAAGAGCGCCTTTGTCACAACACACTGACCTGCCTCACTGTAGGTGGGATATTAGTGATGTCTACCTACCTATCTGAAATCAGTTCATGGTTTGTAGTTATCACGTCAGCATTAGGACTAGGTCCTTCCCTTTCAAACTATGAGTTCCCCCAATGTGCTACTTTGACCTTGGCAGCTAAAGGCAAAGTCTAAGTTATTTGTCTACTCCTCTTTTAGGACACATCCTGATGAAAACATTGTCTGTGCTCCCTAGATAGGTGTGATCAATGTAGGGACAGGGTGGATGAAGTGAGAACATGAATTTACTGCATTCTCTCACTGCGCTACCTCTTTAAGAGATACATTAAAATAAGTAGTACATTCTGTCTATAACAGGAACATAATGTTCAAGCCAACCAATTTCTTTGTCTTGGAGTGTAAAATTTCCTGGATGTCACGAAGGAATGTAATCATTTTATGAAGGTTTACGGAGACAAGGATCATTCTTCATCTTTCCTTGGTCCTTTATGTAACTGCCAACAGTAATATAGTACAAGTACCAGAGTACCCATGAAACTTGGGAAAAGCTACAGAACTCGTAGTTACCAACAACCTGTGAAGACCATGAAAGTTGAGATCAAATTCCACCGTCGTCTTTCTTTGCGGCATGAGCAGTCTAATCTCTCGACATTTTCCAAGATCCGTCTATGACTATTGTCTTGCGGCGATTCGAATTAAAAAGTCATATAGGGAGAACTTAAAACAATCTTCAGTTACCAAGCACCAATCATAATATAGCCTTATAGCCCACTGTAGCAGGCTATAGCAGCTATTAAAGGCCCGCTCGAGAGGGCATTCTTCCACTAGAGGGCAGAATGTTCTAACAAATTAAACAAAGGCTTCAGGGAGCGCAAGGGGATTCAAATCCCCTCAGGCTCCCTGAAGCCTTTCTTCACAGCCGCAGCTGTGAACAAAGAAGCATTGGAATGCTGGAGCTCCAGGCTTATACTAGCCATCATAAGCCCGGGGCACTCCATTGTTTTCAATGGAGCTCCCAACATTTAAGGGTGGAGCGGGCCTTTAATAGCCGGTATAGCCCGCTACGGCGGGCTATAAGGCTATATTAAAAAGACGTGCTCATCCAATATTACATCACCAAGTCGTGGTGCAATTAAATGATTGTCTGAATTGTACCAATGTGAGATAATCCTCTCCTTCATGTCTGTAACCGAATCAGAACTTTCCTTCACAACAGCATAGACTCGATGCGCTGATTTTGCTTGTTCAAAAGAAATTAATTACCAAGGAGGCAAAATCGGAGACTGGCTTGAAATATAACATTTATGAAAAGTCAAGTCTGATTACCTGCTTGCTGGCTTTATATGGACCTCTAGCCTACCACCCAAAGTGAAGGCCTTCGAGGCCATCACTTCCATATTTGAGCATGTCCCAAAGCATAGCATACCAGGCCTGCCTTGTGCAGCATCCATCTTACTCATTTCACAATGGTAGGTGAATAGATCACCAACAGTTTATTAAAGGAATTTCAATCAATCAATCAAGCTTTATTTCGACATGTAATGTCATAAAAGCACAGTACTTTTAAAAAACACGAATACATCAGAAAACAGTACATTTAAAACATGTCGTAAAAGAGATCTAAAATACATTGTGAACAATAAATATTTTAAAAAAATATTAAACTTAACAGCTTTGATATAAAAAGAGAAATTATCTGGGACAAATCAACCTCTGCCTAATCAACCATGCCCATCCTAAGAATTTTGCCACTCCACAAATTATAGTGGTATTCGTTGTAGAGTTGAGAATTCTCAGGGCAATAGAGCTGTCCCTAGTCCCAAGCAACAGGCAGACAGGCCTAAGCCACTTCGTTCTTGGGGATGCATAGGCTGGACAGACAAAAAGAAAGTGTGAGGTATTTTCGGCAACACCTAAACAGGAAGGGCAATCGGGGAGCGTTTTGTGCGGAGGATTCCACTTGCTGGTACAGTCGCGGAGGGGAAGGGTCCCGAATCTAAACTGGATAAAAAGCGTCCTGTCTCTGGGCTTAGAAATAAAGTCCAGATATGGTTCTAAGGAAGGAAGAAGCTTATGTTGATAAAATGCCTCTGTGAGCCTACCATGGTTAGGGTCGCTAAGAGTCCGGGCATCGATCCACGCCCAATATGCTTTCTTAACTGTATCCTTAGACAACGATATCCCCGGGACAAAGTCAGGTGCGAGACCTATTGCGACCAGGAGCTTCTTGATTTTTGTCAACCACTCGATCTTGTAGGCTCCCGGTAGGTTCATAACTTCCCTGAGACCATCAGCGTAATCAGAGAGCTCAGGGGTACGCCACAACCGCGCCCAGTGTAACAAAGGACGAAGGGTGGCTAGGTCTCTGATGGAGCGCCTTCCGAGATCACTTAATAGAGGGCCAGTCGGTGTGCCCCTCGGAAGTGATAGAAGGTCTCTAAAAAATTTGTTCTCATTGGATACTAGGGTGTCTACACAGCAAAAGCCCCATAGTTCTGCGCCGTAGAGGGCGCTACCTATCGCCTTTGCAGCATAGATATCCAAAGCTGGTGCGATGGGTTTGGTGGTAGAGGCACGAAATTCCTTCCCCAGGCTACCTGTGACCCGCCTATGGTTAAGTGTCATTTTATCAATATGGGGCTGCCACTTAAGCCTATCAGTAATCCTAATCCCCAAGTAGTCAAACTCCTTAACTCGCTTGAGTGGTTTGCCATCTAGGGTAAGGGTAGACCGGAAGGATCTGGTGGGGTTAAAGTAGAGGAGTTTGGTTTTGGAGGTGTTGATGACAAGGCCTCTTAGCTCGCAGAACATAAGGAAGCGATCTAAAAGCTTCTGTAGTCCTGCAGGTGTTTTTGAAATTAGAAGAGTGTCGTCCGCAAAAAGAAGGGCAGGGACTTTGACACCCGCCAATGTGGGGACGTCAGCTTCAATTTCGAGCAAGTAAGAGACTACGCCATTCACAAAAAGGGTGAAGAGCGTAGGGGCCAACACACAACCTTGGCGAACCCCTCTATTAACCGGGATCTTATCGGTTTTCTGGTCCTGAGTTCCCCATCGAATGCGTGCATAATTGTTGGTATGCATCCGGATGAGAAGATTCAGGATGTAAGGGGGGATTCCCAATTCCTCCAGAATCCGCCACAAGCGATCACGAGGGACCAAGTCAAATGCGGTCTTGAGATCAATAAACGCCAAATATAGGGCGCCCTTCCCAATAGTGACCACCTTCCAATATAATAGCACCAACCTAAACACTTGATCAATCGTGCTAGTACAGGCCCTAAAGCCTGCTTGGAACTGCGTCATAATGCCTTTTTCATCTACCCAGGAGTGGATTCTCTCCAGGAGGACCCTCCCGACCAGCTTCTGTCCAGTATCTATTAAGCTGATTGGGCGATAGTTCGCTGGATCACTCCTTGAGCCCTTTTTGAAGATGGGAATTACTTCCGCCCCCTTCCAAGAATCGGGCACCGGGGAGCCGTCCAGGAGATTATTAATAAAGATTACAAAATACGTGGCCCATCCGTCAGTATTTGCCTTAAAAAGGTCACCCGGAATGCCATCTGGCCCTGGGGCCTTTCCAGAAACAATTTTGTTAATGGCAGTCACTACCTCTTTCTTCTTGATCCTATCAAATGGAGATCGTTCAGTGGGAGAGGCTATGGACCTCTGATAGGTGCCCTGCTCCTCGTCGGGTCCCGCCCCTACATAGAGGTTCCTAAAATGGTCAAACCATTCCCTGTCCCATGTATGACCAGGATAAAATCCCCAACCATATTACGAAGATTTTCTCAAGGTGGACCAGAAGAGCTCGCCATTTTTTGAATGGCTTGCAGATTTTAGGGCATCCCAACGCTGGTCATCCCAGTCTTTTCTCGCCGTAACAAGTGCCTGTCTATAAGACTGCCTTGCTTCCCTGACCGCACCTGGAATATTAGATTTAATTGCAGCGATCAGGGTATTCTTTTTATGTCTGCAGTCCTTGTTGAACCATTCATTTTCTGACTTAGGTGCAGGTGTTTTATTTTTCCTATGGTCATGAAACAAGGTACCAATCGAAACGATAGTATCCTCGAAGATTTTGGTATAGCCAGGTAAATCAATCGAAGCCATGGAGAGCCTGGCAGTATATTCAACAAGGATTCTACTCAGGGCAGCGAGTTTTGTATTAGACAGGACAAATTTAGACCATCTTAGGAATCTGTTGCAATTAGAGGGATAGAGCATCTTAGTAATCATTTGCGATCCATGTGGAGGGGTTTGCTCTTGACTAAGGCAAAACTCTCTCATACTGAGCGACAACGGGTTGTGATCGCTACAGGTTGAGGGAGTTATTATCATATCAACAACAGATTTCCAGCCTCTTTTGTCAATCAGAATGTAGTCGATTCTGCTTTGGCAGGCGACCCTATTGAAGGTGTTAGCACCCCCCAGGTCGGAGGCTGTACGCCCATTTGCAGCTCTTAGACCAAATTCTAAGGCCAATGCATTTAGCTGAATCACGACCGGGGACCATCTCTTTACAGGGTTGAGCGATAATAGAGGAATGCCCCATCTAGCGTCCTCGTCGTGAGTTCCCAAGATATCATCAATGGCCAGTGGTTCAAAGGAACAGTTGAGATCGCCAGCCACTAATAGGAGAGAATCAGGAGGGCAGGTAGAGAGCATACCTGAAAGTGATGCGATAATGGGTGACTTAGCACCCCCATGTGTACCACGAGCATAGACATTAAAGACTTCCCACGAATGGCCATTCTTTAGACCCTTGATGGAGAGTCTATGTCTGACGTGGAACAACTGTTGTGTGTAATCTTGAGATTAAGGTGTGCCCTAACCCAAACCGTGAGTCCTCCGGAAGGACGGCCTCGCCCAATTGTGGTAGCTGGCTCAAAAAAGCAACAATACCCTGTCTTATACAGTGGCTCCACACTCCAAGTTTCCTGGAATATGCATATATCGTGTTCCTCAATTAGGTCATTCCAATCTGGAAGGGTAAGCTTGTTACGCAAGCCTGCCACATTCCAGGAAAGAAGCTTAGCATATCCAAGAGATTTTTCCTGAATGGTAGAAGTACTTGGGAGGTGGTTTAGGTGGCTGGGGGTATGCCTCCTAGGTAGATCCGTTACGATAGATGGGACGTTGGCTGAAAATGCTAATGGAGTAATAGGACCTGGTACAGGAGAGCCGGGGCGACTCAGGGGAATAGATGGAATGTCTCCATTGCCCTGCAGTCAGTCAACAGCCTCTAAACAGCCATACCGATTTTCCAAGGAGACAGGATCTAACATCGGTGGGCGTAAAGGCTTGCTCAACTGAGAGGTACCTCTCCTGGTCCGCTGGACATGTGTCCATTCGTCCAGAAAGTGACCAGGGGGATAAAAATAGGTCAGAGGTAAGGCTCTAATGAGTGAACCTGTGCTAGGGTATCTCCAGTTACAAATGTATTCAACGATTTGAGGGTCATTAAAGTTAATTAGAATGCAGTCCCCCTTTATGTTTTTTGCCAGGTGACCCACCCATGGGACCCTTCTCACTGTAAGTATTCTGCTGCTTTTAAACAATGGCAACGGTCTATTTCTGTTGAGCCAGTGTGTCACCCTATTCCTAAGGGTTGTGGGAGACTCAGATTCGTTTTCACCCTGTTCTGGAACCCCTGCCAGAATAACAACATATGGGGCAGTTTCAGGTGGTAGATTGGGGATATTTGCCCTATTTGGAGACCTAGGTAGTGAGGTCTTAGGAGCCTCTATTGGGTAGATAATACTAGGGTGTCTAGGATTTCTATGGGCAGTAACTGAAAAGGACTCTTTGACAGCAGTAGCTGGTTGGCTTTGTTCGGGGACAGAGGGGTGAGTATGAGGGGCCACCATGTCATTATCTGCTCTAGTGTTAGCCGGGGCATTCAGTGCCCCTATTCTGAGACTATCATTGTGAATATTGGGCAAAGACCCAAGACTGCATTCAATTCTGGAGAGCTGCTGTTCGATTCAGGAGTCTGATAGCCTCAACAATTTCGTGAAGGTTTGGTGGATCTGGGGACCCCCTCTTGTCTGTTTCACTTGGCCCTCCCGTGACATCCTGATGCAATGGAGTGTTAGATAAGGGGCATAAATGAAGCTTATCCAGCGAAGCCGACTGGGAGGGCAAGTCGGGAACGACTTGAGACTTATTCGGTGGGCCAAGATGATTTGTTGTTTTGGTGGTGTTTTTTGAAAGCTTGCCCTTCCCACCCTTAGAGAAAGTACGCCCAGGTTTGGTTTTTGGAATTGCCCCGGAGTTTCTTGTGCGAAGCTGTCTAGTGTCTTGCTCTGGAACAGAACTAGTAGAAGATGGTAACAATCGGGGGGAGGCCAGCAAAGAGTCAAGGGGCAAGGACTGTTCCTCCATGGAGTCAATAGCAACTAGACCGCTAGGTGGTAGGCCCTGGGTGATGACATCCACATCAGATCTAACAGTAGATACAAGGTCAAGATTGTGCTGTACAGGAGAACGAGCATTGGCAAGGTAGCCCATAGAGGACCTCCTAGCCAAAGCAAGGTCCTGCGAAACACGTCGTTCCAAATGCATAATTTCATTATCAATGACAGAATTGACCTTGGTAACAAATTGGTCCATTGTTCCCGAGAAATGTTCGTTGGCCATTCTGTTATTACGAGCTTTAGGTGGCATAGCGAGGATCAAAGGGGCAGATTAGCAGAGAGAGGTCAGGCGCCACAATGAACAACAGTAGTCAATGGGGGGTACTGGGTTAAAAACAGAGATAATGCAATAATGCAATCAACCTGTTAGAAGGACAGAGACCACAGTACCTTAGGATGAATGGTGATATTATTGCAGGTCACGTGATACGTGGCGGCGTCAAGTGCGCTAAGGCTTCTGGGGGGTGTAGTTCAAGCCTCGCGCTGCCGTTCCCCTCACGGCGTCTCTGGGAAGAGTGGTATGGAGGTGAGTTGATCAGGGCAAGATCTGCATAACAGCCGTTTCCCTCACGGCGGATGTAAATTTGTGAAGATGCGTCCCGCGCTGCGGGAGGCGCTTCGGCCAGATAAGGCCCACCAGCAAGGTCACGTGATACGTGGCGGCGTCAAGTGCGCTAAGGCTTCTGGGGGGTGTAGTTCAAGCCTCGCGCTGCCATTCCCCTCACGGCGTCTCTGGGAAGAGTGGTATGGAGGTGAGTTGATCAGGGCAAGATCTGCATAACAGCCGTTTCCCTCACGGCGGATGTAAATTTGTGAAGATGCGTCCCGCGCTGCGGGAGGCGCTTCGGCCAGATAAGGCCCACCAGCAAGGTCACGTGATACGTGGCGGCGTCAAGTGCGCTAAGGCTTCTGGGGGGTGTAGTTCAAGCCTCGCGCTGCCGTTCCCCTCACGGCGTCTCTGGGAAGAGTGGTATGGAGGTGAGTTGATCAGGGCAAGATCTGCATAACAGCCGTTTCCCTCACGGCGGATGTAAATCTGTGAAGATGCGTCCCGCGCTGCGGGAGGCGCTTCGGCCAGATAAGGCCCACCAGCAAGGTCACGTGATACGTGGCGGCGTCAAGTGCGCTAAGGCTTCTGGGGGGTGTAGTTCAAGCCTCGCGCTGCCGTTCCCCTCACGGCGTCTCTGGGAAGAGTGGTATGGAGGTGAGTTGATCAGGGCAAGATCTGCATAACAGCCGTTTCCCTCACGGCGGATGTAAATTTGTGAAGATGCGTCCCGCGCTGCGGGAGGCGCTTCGGCCAGATAAGGCCCACCAGCAAGGTCACGTGATACGTGGCGGCGTCAAGTGCGCTAAGGCTTCTGGGGGGTGTAGTTCAAGCCTCGCGCTGCCGTTCCCCTCACGGCGTCTCTGGGAAGAGTGGTATGGAGGTGAGTTGATCAGGGCAAGATCTGCATAACAGCCGTTTCCCTCACGGCGGATGTAAATTTGTGAAGGAATTTAGACCCCGCTAAATATCGAGGTACTGGTCACTCTCATATTCTCTCAGACATCACTACAAGCATAACCTGATATACTTACACAAAAATGTGGGTAAAAAATGACCTTGCGTTGAATTTTGTTGTGCAAACCGTAAACAGCCCCTCCTGGGAATATGTGTCTATTATTTAAGAACAGGCTCTCAGTAAATACTTTTATTTCGGTCAACGACCATAAAAGCATCATAAGGTAAAAGTCGCATTGGATTAATAAACAAACAAATAAATTGATTCAAAGCGGAAATTTTCCAAAGGGACAATGCCATAATAAAAAATATTTCATTTTTAGGTGTAAATAAAATCTGAATAAAAACCTTGGCAGTTTAAAACTTAAATTTGAGGGTGATGGTGTTTAAAATCAAATTCTATTAAAGGTAAATTTATTCTTGGGTTATGTTTAGTGGTTCATCGAGTGGTGGTGTGCAACTGTAGCTAAGATGTTTTACTTTTTTCTGTAACCTTCAAAACGATTGATGCTCCAAAGTCAGTCCTTGAGGGCCGGATCCATGCCAGATTTTTAGCATATCCACTTTTAGATAACTGTAGTTATCTTAAAAGGATCCAGGCTTCCAGGACAGACTTTGGAGAACCCTGGTTAAGAATATCTCATGCGATCTGACACTTTATGAAGGGATATAAAGCAAAGCGACATGGAAAACTCATCAGTCAACTATATATGTACCTGTGGGCAGACCTCATGAATCAGCCTCTGGGCTGGATTGTACTCGCTGACAAAGGGGGACAGACCAACATTCACGTCATATAGAGCAGTGTGTTGTCACTGAGTTCAACTTTTTTTTTTTATGAAAGACTAAGTGAGAGAGAGACATGCGAGAACAATTAGTGAAAAGACAGCGATGACCAGCGGTTCTGTATACTAATCTAGTGACTAGTAACACTACGTTTTGTGCAAACGTATGCATAGAGCATATTTGTGCCAAGAATCCATCTTATAAAAAAGCGCTGATTTTAGGTAGTTGTCCAAAAGCAGCAATATTTATTTCAAACCTAGTATGGCAGTGTCCAGTGTCAGTCAGTATTTGGGTAGAGTGTAGATCACCTATGTAGAGCAGTGGGCAGCACACTGGGCATGACAATGAAACATTGTTTATTGGGGCTGCATCTCCGCCTTAAAAAGTATAAGATCAACCCAGATTTAGAACGTTGTCCAATTTTTTGGCAAAAAGTTGTATCGTCATACAGTAGGTAAAAGATACCGGTATCTCACTTGAGAGCTGGTGGAGAGACTTGAAGGGATAGCTACTAGCGGAAGAGGAAAGTCTGGTCAGAGAAAGGACTGACCAATGACAGGAAGACATATCAATATGGAGAGTAGTGTATGGTACATTATGGGTTGATGGACATTCAGAGAGAGAGTCAGACAGCGAGTAATAATTGATGGGGATTTGTAACCTGTTTAGGCAGCACCAGTTGCTGTGTAACTATTGCTGAAAAATAGGCATTGTTCATGTTATTATGTAAACATTGTCCTACTGTGGAATGCCGTCTGTGTTTGTAGTTTGTATTTGTTCTGTAAAATCAAGAAACTAGATCAATAAAAAAAAAAACTAGTTGTGACAAATCTTCATCGTCTGACCAATCACCAAAAAGGTGCAGTACCTTGTTGAGATTGCTTGAGTGCGTTTATTTACATTCGGGGGCTTAACCATCCGCACATTGACAACATATACAGAAGGGGCTCATCAAAAGGTCTGTCGGCAACCTGAAAATCCGTGCTGAAATAACGGACTGATATGAATCCACTGTCCTGTATGCCTTACTTTATTCTGTCCACTCAGATAAAAAAAAATTAAAATCTAGAATATCTCCCCCCACAGAATAGTGGCCCCTCTCCACACACCAAAGTACACCAGGTGTTCCAGACTGATCTGTAGCACGTATAGAAGTCAGCAGCCCAAGCTTGCCTGAGAATGAGAGCAGCCTGCTTTAAACAGCTGCCACGCCCCATATCTCCCACGCTTTGAGTGACAATAGAGTGTCTCAGATCATGGGGTGCAGCTCCTTTCGATGTCCCTGAAGAAGGTCCAGGACTAGGGTGGAACTTGTGGCCCAAACAAAGCTATGGAAGCACCAGACACTCCACAAGATTTAAAAAATGGAGGCCCTAGAGTCGGATCAGCAGAATGCCTCCTCACCTGATCAGGCACTGGCAGTATTATAAGGAACAGGAGTTGACTGTTGTAGTATCTGGGACCGGATTCCAACTAAATATTACTGTGACGTGGGCATTCACTGTGGAAGCAAATTGCTCCTTAGTTTGTTTTGTCAAAACTCTGAGAACAATCAAATTATTCAGAATGTTGAAAAGAGAAACAGATAGTGAGTACTTTACTCGAATGCATTTATACTGAAAAAGTTCCCAGTAATATCTCAAAGGGCGTTGCCATGAACACTTTTTGCTGCATATGTCTCAATCAGATCGAACAAAATGCGGTAAGAAAAAAATTGCTATAGTGTCATTGGCACTTGTACAATCTGAAACCCCAGGAAGTCCATCTGTCTCTTGAGAACTGAGAGACTTTTCTAGATTTATCATAAATTACCCTGCCAGCTCTTATGTTGAAGAGCTTGCCATTAGTTTGAGGGAGAGAAGGAGTTGAAGCTGTGTTGGTCCTGCCACCCTCCACCCCTCCTAGATGTCTAGTTACTGGGGGAGCCTTGGAACTGTTGTAAATTGAAACAACGATGTGATTAAGCATTTACTAAAGACATTAATTCTCTTCCCCTGGAGCATATTTTCTCTGTTATGTTGACCGAAGTTCGGACTCCATTTTGTATTGTCATGCCTCCACGTGTTCACCACGAGAAGAGTCCAACCTCTGTGTTAGTTGCTCTTGTAATCTGCCTAGTAACAGTCTATAAATAGCTCTTTTGTCCATCTGGCGCCTGCCCAGACTTGACCACATCTGTTATCTGTTAGCCTTGCTTGACCATGTTTTCGCGGGCTCAAGGAGTGTGTTAGCTCCGCCCACATATTGATTCGGTATCGAAAATGACCATAAATGGTAATGTTCTTCGGCCTCATGTTGTATCCACCCACTTATGAGCCCCTCTATTGTGTATAAAAGGGGACCATGTACGCAAGTTCTTTGTGCTACTCTATGCAATACTGAAGAGTGTTGTATGGATTGTAGGACCACCCTTAAGGGTTAATAAATGCTGTCTTTGTACTTTGCAGTTTCCGTGCCAACTTCCTTATAGATTCCATTACAGGAGAGCGAACCCTTGTGTCCTGCGGGCCTAGCTGGGGCCTGTATTCATCAATTGGCGCCCGTCACGTGGGGCTCATCGGCGACTCGGATGCTCGAAGGACTGGTCGCGGCGAAGGTGAGGAATTTGGCCGGGGACGTGATCACTGCCAGCGGCGTTTTAGCCCTGGCATCCCGAGGTTTTTCTTCCTTCCCTTCCGAGCTGACCGTCTGGGTGGCGCCGGTCCTCGACTGAGAACCTCTTCTGTCGGTCCTGCCGTGAAAGCCGTTTGGGCGATTTTGGAGCTTGGCAGTTGGAATCTGGACTCTTGATTGGTAAGAACCGTTGTACGGTACTTGCTCCGAGTTTTTGAAGCCTGGTCTGGCTATTTGAGTTTGATTTGTGATGACTAGTCATATTTTGTATTTGTCTTTGTGAAAATATATGCGTTGCAACACATATAGGCAGGTAATGTGGAGAGATTTCTCCGGAGCTGTGCAACTTTGAACGGCGCAACGATTAAGTGCCATTTTCTCTATAATATTGCATATTTTGCATTATTTCTGAGCATGCCTGCTTTTAGCGCACTCCGTAAGTGGTGTTGCTGCTTTGGAAACCGGTTGAACCTCGAGGAATCTGCTCCGGCTCCCCCAGAGGGGACCCCTAATAGGGATATGTATGTGAAGCATGGTCTTTCTTCCATAATGTACAGCACAGTATGGAGGAAATATACTAAGAAAGATCCTGAGTTACGATGGCCTTTGTATGGATCGTTTGATATACGTAAGATTGAGTATGTGGAACAGTGTATGTGTAAGCGGCGTGCTCGTCAGGATATGTTTGAGTGTGTGCGGTTGTGGGTGAAAGAAGTGCGTGAGCGAGAGAAGCGTGAGAAAGCGCTGTTTGATAAAGAGCAACGAAAAAATGATCATGTGCGAGCACAGGAAGCGAAGCGTCGGGAGGACAGAGAGCAGGCGGACAGACAAGAGAAAGAGCGTAGGCTGCAAGTCTCGGGTCAATACGCTGTTCGGCAGCCACTTTATCCTGTCCTTAATAATTTTGATGATGATTTTTCTTTACTAGATCGCTCTCCGCCCCCTTATGTTGGCGCATCTGCTCCGAGGCCACAAGATTCTGACCCGGTTTCGGGTAAGGTAGATACGCGGTCCATGTTGTCAGCCGAGCAAATGGCTGAGCTTCGGCAACTCTCCTTCCGTGCACTTAAGGGCAAGATATCTGTGGATGAATTATTCCATACTTGGGGGCCGTGGCAGGATAGAGAGAAATTGTATTTTCTGGGTCATTTCGCGGAGGAAGTGACTGATGCTTTCCGGAAACGTTCTGGTGTTTTTGAGCCTGACGAAGTGTCATTGGATGCTAAAGCATTGCATAATGGTGTTTTCTCTCCTTCTAAGGCTCCTGATACGGCTCGGCGGCTGTTCGCCTTGCGGGACGCGATGCTGGCCCTTAAAGAAAAAGCGCGCCAACGGGCAGGAGAGGAGAAGCAGTCGGACTCGGGCACAGCAGAGGGCCACTCGTCCACCTTCCAGTCAGATAAGGATGGCATAGTGCATGTTAAACCAATGCGAGAGGCGGCGCCTTTGTATGTTCCTCCTAAGGGAGCGGGGACTAGCTCGGACACCTCCTCTGCCGATGCGAAGGGATATTTTGTGTATAATTGGATTTATACTCCTTGGCATAGGGCTGATGTTATGGCATTGAAGAATGCATTGCCTGATCCCCGCAAGAATCCAGCGGCCTTCTACGAAGAAGTCGGGGGGGCCTTGAATTCTTGTGTTATGACCTTAGCAGATATAGACCTGTTCTTTGGCCTTATTTTGCCACCAGATACGTGGCGATCTGTCCGAAAGGTAGATGATGTAACTGCTTTTAAGGCTCGGTGGTCTGAGCTTGAAGATGAGGATAGGGATCGGAAGCCCGCGCAGAAACCCCCACAGATTATCTTAGATCTCCCCGCTGCTATTCTGGAGAAGTTGAAAACAATTATCCCCCCTAAAAAGATTGACTGGAACATGTTAGCCTCGTGTAAACAGAAAGTTGACGAGTCAGTTGCAGACTTCTTTACACGCTTTGAGGAAACGTTTCATGACTTTAGTGGCCAGTCGCTTACTGACGATACGGGCCGCCACCTTTTTGCGGATAAATATGTGGCCAATCTGCTGCCGGCAGTTGCGGCCCGTTTAAAAGCGAGTGAGAGTTCTTGGTCCTCCGCGACCCCGACGGCTCTCCTGACTATCGCTCAGTATTATGAGCGTCAGGAGCAAGAAGCAAAGGGCCAGGAGGAAAAGAAATCGAAAGATCTCAAAACTAAGGTGATGTTGGCACAAGTCTATGGCCCGCCTCGACGGGGTGTTAATAGAGGTAGGGGAGGATCTTATGGTCCTCCCTCGGGCCGCTCTGATTTGAATAGGAACCAGTGTGCGTATTGTAAGCAATCGGGCCATTGGGCCAGGGATTGCCTGGTGTTGCGTGCTTCGCGTCAGGGACATATTTCGGGTGGCCCGAGAGGTAGAGGGGGTTTCTCGAACTTTAGAGGGAACTCTAACGATAATGCTCGTTTTGATTCTGCTGGGCAGCACCGAGATAGGTCAAATGTTTTCGACCGCCAGCATCAGTATCAGGTGTCGGGGATTGACCGATCGGGATACCATGATTCTCAGCATGCATAGGAATGCGTTGGATGGGGGTCAGAATCAGTTGAGGTGCCGGTCGATCAGAAGGGTCCTTATGTATCGGCTGAGGTTTTGGGCTCTACTGATCAGTTCCTAGTGGATACAGGAGCGACACGTAGTGCGCTGTCTAAGCAATTGGTTCCGGGGGCTCCCCCATCCGGCTTAATGGTTACATCAGTAGGGTTTGACGGTACACTCTCCCGAAGCCCTCTTTCGCAGCCCCTCATATTTAAGGTTGATTCTTTTTCTGCACCCTGTCCGTTTCTGCTTGCCCCGTACACACCGGACAAGCTTTATGGGCCTTGATATGCTAAAGCATTTTAGGGCTACGATTCGCTGCTCCCCTGCTGGTGTGCGGGTAATATTGAATGACAATTACCCCCGGTCTGAGCGGATGTGTGCGATGTCAGAGGATGCGCTGTTAGCTACCCTCCCTCGTGCTTTGTGGGCAACTTCGGATACTGACGTGGGACAAATGGTGATCCCACCGGTCCACATTAGTGTTCAGGAGGGGGCGGTGTTACCACGCCTCCCACAATACCGTATTTCCCAGGAGGGCGCGGAGGCTCTCATACAGATTGTGCAGGATTTAATTGCAGTAGGAGTAGTGGAGGAAGTTCCCTATAACATCTGTAACAGTCCGATTCTCCCCATTCTGAAAAAGGATACGGATGCTAAGGTTTATCGGTTTATAATTGATTTACAAGAAGTGAACAAGATAGTGATACCTCAGTACCCAGTGGTTTCCGATATCACGATGTTGCTTACCTTGGTCCCGCCTACGGCGACCATGTTCTCAGTGATTGATTTGAAAAATGCCTTCTTTTCCATTCCCATTCACCCCGATAGTCGATATCTTTTTGGGTTTACTTTGAATAATAGATCTTATCGCTTTTGTAGGATCCCCCAGGGCTACACTGAAAGCCCTAGTATTTACAGTCAGGCTTTGAAAAGGCAGTTGGATTCCTTTGTTCTGCTCGAGGGGGTCGCCCTCATTCAATATGTTGATGACATCTTGTTGGCGGCTGACACCCTGGAGCTGTGTGAAAAAAGTACGTTATCCTTACTTTCCTTTTTAGCATCCCACAATCATAAGGTATCTAGGAAGTAATTGCAATTCTGTAGACCAAAGGTGACTTATTTGGGTCACCTTTTGTCTAAGGAGGGGCGTGCACTCACACCGGATCGTATTCAAGTAATTTTGGACACACCGAGACCGTCCACGCAGAAGGATGTGCGTGCATTTTTGGGTCTTGTTTCTTTTTTTTTTTTAAACTTTGTTTATTGAAAGTTTTATGTCATTACAATACATACATACAAAATCAAAAAGACATCCATAGGCGGGGTCAGGTGACAGTGCAAGTCTCATATCGCATTAGCGTCAGATCCATTGTATTCGCAGGGAACAATTGAGCAATCGTGTACCATAGAGTAAGTTTTGACAATCTGTATACAGAGCAAATATTATGAACACCTGGCAGGGGCGTAAGGATCCCTGCAAGCAGAGTTAAGCCATGCGTTACACCACTCCCGCAGTATGCTCTCGGTCAAACGGGTTCGTATAACATACATACACAGCCGGTGCTCGCGCCCTGGAGCTTCTTGACGGAGAGGTCCAGAGGGCCAGCCAGAGCCCCAACCCACCACCCACATGTCCACAGTAGGGTCTTGTTTCTTTTTGTAGGCAGTGGATATTGGGGTTTTCACACATAGCTAAGCCACTGTTAGCTCTCTTGACAAAAGACACGCCCATCCCGATCCCCTGGTCAGATGAGTGTGATGCTGCTTTTCAGCAACTACGACGGGCCCTTTGTTCAGCACCAGTGTTAGGGACCCCTGATTATGCAAAACCCTTTTCGTTGTATGTGCATGAGAAAGATGGATGTGCATTATCAGTTTTAGTACAGATGCATGGCGATAAGCAGCGCCCTTGTGCATATTTTTCGGCTGTACTTGATCCTGTCGCCCGAGCATTACCAGGGTGTTTTCGCTCGGTTGCGGCGACAGCTGTGTCAATACGCCAAAGCGAAGGAATTGTGTTATCCCATAAGCTGTTGGTATTAGTCCCCCATGCTGTTGATGCCCTGCTTAATCAAACAAAGACGCAGCATTTGACCAGTGCCCGTTTAACGGGATATGAGTTGACGCTCTTGGCTCCTCATATTACGTTGAAAAGGTGCGTAACGTTAAACATTGTTGCCATACCCCGAGACCCAGCCTGAGGCGCGGAAAGCGCATGATTGTATTCTTGTGACTGAGGAACAAACAAAGGGTCGTATTGATCTCCAGGATACGCCCTTTCCAGATGTAGATGGAGAACTGTGGGTGGACGGATCATGTCTGAAGCTACCAGATGGTACGACTTCAGCAGCGTATGCAATTACCACGTTACAAACGATAGTGGAGACAGCACGCATACCACAGAAATCAGCTCAAGCAGCGGAACTGATAGCATTAACACGAGCATGTGAGCTCAGTACAGGATTATGTGTGAATGTTTATACAGATAGCCGCTATGCCTTCGGAGTAGCGCATGACTTTGGCCTGCTCTGGAAGGAGAGAGGGTTTTTAACGTCGCATGGAGTACAGATAATGCATGGAGAGTTAGTTCATAACCTTTTAACTGCATTGACGTATCCGAAGAAAATTGCCATTGTTAAGTGTAACGCCCATAGGAAAGTAGTTGATAAAGTGGGAGAAGGGAATGCGTTAGCGGACCGAGTAGCCCGGGAGACTGCGATGCAGCCCGGTGCTACTGCCATGTATGTAGTAAAGTCACAGGTGGAAAGATGGCGTGATGCGAAGGAGGAAGTGCGAGAAATGCAGAGGACCGCTTCTGATAAAGAGCGGGAGCAATGGGCTAGATAGGGGGAATTGGATGATGAAGGCTGTTGGAGAAATAAGCAGATGGATAGATGGAAATTACCCACGGCTTTTGTACAGCCTATGGTTCAGATGGCACATGGGCTAGCACATGTTGGAGCTTCCGCAATTGTAAAATTGCTTACCCAAGTCTGGGAGCATCCAGAGATTGCTAGCACGGCAAAGAGGGTGGTGCAGACCTGTATGATCTGCTTGAGGTATAACCCAGGAAAGGGTACTCGAACTCCAGCAGGAGGATTTGTGACACCCACTGCACCCTTCGAGGTTCTGCAGATGGACTACATTCAGCTTGAGCGCTGTAACAATTTGAAGTATGTTCTAGTAGTGGTTTGCGCCTTCAGTAAATGGGTTGAGGCGTACCCCACGAAAGACAATACTGCAATGACTACAGCGAAGCTGCTGCTGAAAGAGTTCTTCCCTCGATATGGCGTCTGTAGACTTCTGTGGAGTGATAATGGGCCTCACTTTGTAGCGGATGTTATAAAGTATGTCTTGAAGGGCCTAGGCATCACTCGGAAGTTCCACGCCGTGTTCCACCCTCAGTCTGCAGGACTAGTCGAGAAGTATAATGGTACACTGAAGCTTAAGATCGCCAAAATTAAAGCTTCGACGTCTTTGACTTGGCCAGATGCTCTACCACTGGCGTTATTGTCAATTAGATCAGTGCCACACTCTCGAACTGGCCTCACACCGTATGAGATCGTCTTCGGGCGCCCAATGAATATTTGGGGTCCACCGAAACCTAAGGCTGTGTATGATGTACCTTGTGTAATGATGAATGATTATCTGGCACAGTTAACGGATAACTTGGGTTCTATTCATCAACAGGTCCGAGAGGCGCTCCCTGATCGGTCTACCGGTGAAGGACATGGTCTCCGGCCTGGTGACCATGTCATGGTGAAAGTCTTCGACAGAACAAACAGTTTGGAGCCGAGATGGGTGGGCCCTGAGCAGGTCCTCCTCGCAACGAGGACGGCTGTGCGAGTCTCCAACAGAAAGAATTGGATCGATTCCCTGCACTGTCGGAAGGTGCCGCCCGGATTGGTGGAACCAGCCGTGCTGACCGATCAACGAGAAATCCTGGCTGCAGAGACAGGCCGTGCTGCGGAGCCAAACGTCACTGAGGAGCTCTTTCCGGACCACGCGACTTCTGGAGGAAGGCGATATCATCTTCGACCAAGGAAGTGAGTTTTCCAGTACCGGGACATACTGTCAGAACGGCCCTTGGGTTAGTGAAACGGAGAGCCGATGAGGCAAGGGGGGGGGGATCAGCCCTGCATTAGTGTAGCGACACCCGTCTTGGCCCGCTGGTGAAGAAATCAACCGCTGCCCAAGGGGAAGAGTTCTGACAGACTTTTAGTTTCAGGAAGATATCAGGGTTTTTATTATTTTTTTTGACATGGAGAAAAAGAGGATCCTTTGTGCATCAGGGTTCATGCTGACAGTAGCTATTGTGGGGATAACCACATGGTTTGTGGAGGATGTAACTCCTGCTCGGAAAACACTTGTGTTGACGACTCCGGTGCCTGAGGAGCACTACTTTTATACATTACCGTATCAAGAGTTGAAGCATCGACAGTCTTATTTGAATAACACTTTTATCCAGATGCTGCATCATACCCACGTTGCTACGAACGCTACGAACTGTTGGATATGTGGGATGATGCCAGCCCATCAGAAGAAAGGAGGAACGCCATTCATACCACTTCCTTTCTCTCATAATGGCTCTTGTAGGGCATGGTACACTTTGCTTTTTGCCACCAGGAAGCCGACAGTGGGACGATTACTCTTCAGACTCAATAAAGAATGTCACCAGGATAAAAATGGGTATCCGCAAGCGAATGGGACAATTTGGGAATGGGAAGAGTACCGACCAGACAATGAATCCATTCCCTACATCTTCACGAACACTAGAGACACTGTGGGAAAAGACAAATTTGTGATTCAAGTGGCACAAGCTCAAGCGGACCTATGCGTCCAGAGTGTGGGTTTTATCCCTGTTGGTGTCAGTGATTGCATCACTGTCCTGAACATTGATGGATTGAATAATAGTACCTTTCTGGCGTCCCATAATACCTACTTTGTGTGTGGAAATAAAGGTTATTACCGTTTGCCTGCCGGGTGGTCAGGGGTATGCTATGTATCATTCCTATTACCCCCTGTATTCCTAGCACCAGCATCTTATCATAAAGATTTGAAATTGTTGAATAATGTGACTGTAAATAGGTATAAACGTACTTTATCAATTGATGATGTGGATCAGACTGATACTAGCCTGCAACAGTATATTGATTTTAACTTAGGACTGTTTTTCTTTGTTGGAGCCGCTTTGAACAGTAGGAAGATCCGGAGATTAACAAGAGTGGTAGAAGCTGTGACAAACCAAACTGCTGCTGCTCTTGGGAATCTTACGGAAGAATTGCAAATTACTAGAATTGTTGCATTGCAGAATCGTATGGTATTAGATGTCATGTTAGCCGATCGAGGTGGAGCTTGTAAAATTATTGGAAGTAGCTGTTGTGTGTTTATCCCTGATCATACGCCATCAGTTTATAATGCCATTAATAGGCTACACAAAATTGCAGCTGAAATCCATACAGAAAACGGCACTTGGTCCTTCTCTGGATGGTTTTGGGCATTGGTTACTGCCTGGGGATGGAAGGTCTTAACTGGTCTCTGTATCATTATAGCAGTTCTGTTCTCTTGCTGTATCTGTGTACACTGTGGTCCATTGCTCTGTTCCCTATGTGTATCTTTCTGTATCCCTGATAAGAAAGCTATTGCCGATGTTGCTCATCAGAAACGTTTAGCTAAAGAAGTCGAAGAAATGATGACAATTGACATATATGATGATTATCCTAACAAACCGGATGTCTTCAGTAAATGCTGAAAGGGTCGTCTGTTGTAAATTGAAACAACGATGTGATTAAGCATTTACTAAAGACATTAATTCTCTTCCCCTGGAGCATATTTTCTCTGTTATGTTGACCGAAGTTCGGACTCCATTTTGTATTGTCATGCCTCCACGTGTTCACCACGAGAAGAGTCCAACCTCTGTGTTAGTTGCTCTTGTAATCTGCCTAGTAACAGTCTATAAATAGCTCTTTTGTCCATCTGGCGCCTGCCCAGACTTGACCTCATCTGTTATCTGTTAGCCTTGCTTGACCATGTTTTCGCGGGCTCAAGGAGTGTTTTAGCTCCGCCCACATATTGATTCGGTATCGAAAATGACCATAAATGGTAATGTTCTTCGGCCTCATGTTGTATCCACCCACTTATGAGCCCCTCTATTGTGTATAAAAGGGGACCATGTACGCAAGTTCTTTGTGCTACTCTATGCAATACTGAAGAGTGTTGTATGGATTGTAGGACCACCCTTAAGGGTTAATAAATGCTGTCTTTGTACTTTGCAGTTTCCGTGCCAACTTCCTTATAGATTCCATTACAGGAGAGCGAACCCTTGTGTCCTGCGGGCCTAGCTGGGGCCTGTATTCATCAGAACTGCCTTTGGCCAAGTAATGCCCTCAGGTAAACACTATCTTCTTGGGAATGTGTGTCCTGGAACAATACCTTCCCGAACTGACATTCCTGGCTTCCATCACTACCTCCAGCGAGGTTAAGCCCCTATCTGTGAGTCATCTCTAAGGAAAAGTATTTGGATGTTCTCTTCTATAAAGTAATTCTGTGCTGCATCCCAAGTGGTGGTCTGTAGGTACCTAATGTCTTTGGGAGCAGACATGCCTTTCATAACCTCAAGGTTGGATTTCTGGGCAAAGGAGGATGTGTTTGCTCCTCCCTGAGCCTCTTGTTAATGTACTATGAGGAAAGATAATCCCTTTTTGGACACTCCATGCGAGCCTGCAGGAGCCTCAGCATCTTAAGATGGTCATTATTCAGATGTTGATGCTGCAGGAGTCTCAGCATCTGAATAATGTCCTTCTTCACAAGATATACCATGCTTATAATAGGGATATTCTACTAGGGTCTACCTGCTCATCATCCTTCCTTTCACCATTGTCTGATCTCTTTAAAAAACGGTATAGTTTTTTTAATGGGTCTACCTTGTCCCCAGGTCTTGTCCTGATGAGACTTCAGTGGGAGTCATCTCGCTGCAGGAAAATAGACTTGCTTTCTGGGCCTGCTAGGCTGAGGCTGGGTGTGAATGCCTTTTGCAGCATTTTCTTAGCCGTTTCAGCTTCCCTCTGGTTGGATTTCTGCTTACACACATCAAGTACTTCGACAAATGTGTAATCTGACTGATAGGAGATTTCTTCCTTCACATATCTTGGAGATGAAACTCTCTTCTGCCTGCCATTAGTCAAAATAGAACTGAATTTAGGTTGACAAGTATGAAATCAAGTAAGATTCTGTGTCCCTGAAGAAAGGAAAAAAAAAAGAATCCCCTTCAGCGCACCAATAGGCTCAGTGGTTGGTTTGGATGTGAGCCAGGGTGAACCAGAGAGTCATGGGATGTGAATACCTCTCTTCACATACACAAACTGCTGTCACAAAGGCCAGGTGGCACCCTGTGGAGAAGGAAACAAAAAACAGACTGGAGCCACAAGTCCTCACCCAAAAGGAATTCCCTCTCCGCTCCTCACAAGAATACTGAGAGCCTCAAATACACATGAGCCATGGAATATTGTGTTCGAGGCATATGAGATGTGGAATTCATACTGTTTCATTAGTTCGCCATCTGGTGTTGGGCTCGGATGCTTGCACCTTGTTGTTGTCTTGGAAGAAGTCTTTTGTAGTCACAAGATAGGCGACTCCTCCCTTGGGCGATAGTGCGCATGGGCATCGACTCTATCCTCCGATTGTTTTCTTCCACCATTGGGTTCGGATGTAACTTTTGGGCTCCGATTTGAAACTTTATTTATTCAAATTCTTTATAACTCTCAGGTATTGTTATCGATCGCGTGATCTTCGACGCGCATCTCAACAACTCGATTCCGGTCGTCAACGCGGGCTGTCGGGCCCATCCACGCCGTTCGGGCCTACAGCTCATGGAATGGACTCCATTCAAAAAATGCCCCCAGTGTGGAGCGAAATTCCCACACAGTGACTATCACAAGGTCTGTAACCTGTGCCTCTCGCCTGAACACGACGAGAACAATTGCCAGGCCTGCGCCTCCTTTCGATCGAAAAAGACTATCCGTGCTCGCCGTGCCCGGCGACACATCATGGCGCAGAAAGCAGCTCTGGCACCAGCGGACATCTTCGACGAAGACCCAGATGTCCCAGAGGAAGATTCTGAAGACCTGGAAATCGTGTCCGAAGCAGACGACTCAGACGACCACATCACTCCTGGTCAACGAGTGAGTACAACTGCCCCTACCCCTACTCCTCCCTAGAAAAAGAAGGCCCTGGTCAAGACTTTGCCTGCTGGCCCCAGTGGCGACCAAAAACAGACTTCAGAAGCCCCAACCTCGGGCTCAGCTCTGAAGATAAAGGACAAGCCTTCCGGTAGCTCGGGACCGAGCAAACCGCATATCCCCGTCCCGAAAGCGCCTTCGGCACCGAAACTGAAAGAGCAACCTACCCCCAAAAAGAAACCGGCTCCGACCACTTTGACGCCGAAAGAAAAACTGTCGGATCCGAACCTAAAGCCTTTGGAAACTAAAAAGATTTCAGTCTCCATAGCCAAGCCAAAGGACTCTAAAACACCTCCTAAGGCCTTGGAGCACAAATCGCAACCCCGCTCGGACCCGAAAAAGTCAGCGCCGAAAGCGGTTGTCAAGGAGGAAGAACTTTTTCGACCGGATTCGGTCGATCCAAAACAGAAAAGACTTAATATCGACCCCAAAACATGACATATGGCCGCTGTGCCACTCAAGAAGAGGAAGCTGGACACACCAGACGCTCGTGCAGTGCCTCTGAAGAAAAAGGACTGTGCCACTTCACCTATAAAACCCTCTTCTCCTGTTCTTCCTACTCCTGTTCTTCCTCCTATACCTCTCTCACCTCCACAGCCTACAACACTTCCACTTACACCACCACCACAGGATGATGTTGATGTAGGGGGAGGCAATAATGACCCTTTCACTGACCCTGGCAATGATACTGACACACCACAGGATGATTGGGATGATTATCAGGACCCAATAGATCTCCCAGATCCCCAGCCATATCCCTCAAAGCCATCTCCCCCAGATGACAATATTGGATTTGGGCAGCTTGTTAACAGGGCGGCCACTTACCATGGCGTTCCCCATGTATTCAGACCCTGCAGAGGAGGATTTCCTCCTAGACACTTTTGAACAGTCTCAGAAATCTGTCTAAATACTGCCAATGCTCAAAGGGGTCATTAAACATGCCCCAGACATATTCAAAGACCCAGTGAGGGCTAGAATTCTCAATCCCAGGATTGATAACAAATACAAACCTGCCCCCAATGATCCTGCCTACATCAAAGGGCAGCTACCCCTAGACTCACTAGTAGTGTCTAACGCTAGGAAACGCACCAACTCACAAACCTCCGGTGATGCATCACCTCCGGATAAGGAATCTAAGCTGCTAGATGCCTCTGGCAAGAGAGTTGCTGCCCAAGCAGCCAATCACTGGCGCATAGCTAATACCCAAGCATTACTTGCTAGGTATGATAGGGCTCACTATGACAGACTAGAAACCCTGTTACAACACTTACCAGATCAGTAGAAGACTCAGGCAAATGACTTGATTCAGGAAGGCAAATTAATAACCAACGCCTCAATCAAGTGTGCCCTTGATGCAGCCGACACAGCCTCTAGGTCCATTAACACCATCCTCAACCAGCCGTTCAATCAGGAACAACTTTTTGGACCGGCTGTAGACACCACCTTGGAGAAAATGAAAAAGGAGACAGACAGCCAACTCCATGGGAGCCTTACAGTCTCCATACACACGTGGTTCCTTTTGTCGCTCCTTTTATAGGGGAGCATCCAGAAACATTGGAACAGACACTGCCTCCACTTCTTACAAAAATACAACACAAACATCCCCCACTAGAGGATATTTTAGAGGAGAATACAGGGGAAATAACAAAGGCCGAGGCAACAATAACACTCCAACCTCCCCCGCTAATAAACAGGGACTTCCCTCCACTCCCCCCACACCATTCCATCCCGGTCGGGGGAAGGCTTTCACAGTTCCTACCTGTCTGGAACTCCATCACAACATACAAGTGGGTAAGACAAATTATCCAGTATGGTTACTGCCTGGAACTTACAGCAACCCCACCCACCATACCACCCAAACAGCGTCCAATGTCCACAGAACATCTCACGCACTTAAAGCAGTAGGTTCTCTCACTGCTTCAAAAGCAGGCAATATAACCAGTTCCCTTACAGCATCAAGGAACAGGGGTTTACTCGCTGTATTTCCTAATCCCCAAAAAGGACGGCGCCCTCAGGCCAATACTATACCTCAGACCTCTCAATCTTTACATACAGTCAGATCATTTCCACATGATCACTCTTCAACAGGTCCTTCCACTACTTCAACAAGGTGACTTCCTTGCCACACTAGATCTCAAGGATGCCTACTTTCATATTCCCATTCACCCCGCTCACAGGAAATACCTATGATTCATAGTGGACGGACAACACTACCAGTTCAAAGTCCTTCCATTCGGGTTGACCACCGCGCCCAGGGTGTTCACATAGTGTCTGGCAGTAGTAGCAGCACACCTCAGAAGACAACAAATCCATGTCTTTCCCTACCTCGACGACTGGCTCATAAAAGCCAGGTCACACAAACATTGTGTTCATCACACTTATCAAACCATCCAGCTGCTACACAACTTGGGATTCACAGTAAACTACACCAAGTCGCATCTCTAACCCTCCCACATACATCAGTATCTAGGGGCCACAATAGACCCCTCCAGAGCTCTGGCATATCCCACTCCAGCCAGGATGGCCAGTATGCAAGTCCTAATCACCAAATTTCAACAACAGCATTCCCTCCCAGCAAGGGTATTCATGCAACTCATAGGAATGATGGCCTCTTGCATCTTTATCGTACCTCATGCAAGACTTCAAATGCACCCCTTACAGGAATGCCTAGCACGTCAGTGGAACCAGGCCCAAGGACAACTAACAGATCTGGTGTTGGTGGACAGCCGCACACATCGCTCTCTGCAGTGGTGGAACCTACAAAACCTATCCGAAGGGCGGCCATTCCACGAGCCGGTTCCACATGTAGTGCTAACAGCCGACGCATCACTCACCGGTTGGGGAGCCCATCTCCTAAAACATACAGTTCAGGGCAAATGGACCACTCAACAAAAGGTGCTCCATATCATCACCTGGAATTACTAGCAATATTCCTAGCACTCAAATCATTCCAAGTAAATCTTCAGCACAAGACTGTCCTAGTCTGGACGGACAACATGACAGCCATGTATTACATACAAAAACAGGGGGGCACACGCTCTTTGCAGCTGTCCCAGCTCGCACAAAGCATTTGGAGCTGGGCCATTCCAAAAAACATATACCTGCTTGCAGAACACCTTCCAGGAGTTCACAATCAGATTGCGGATCTGCTAAGTTGCCAGACACAGCAGATACACGAATAGGAACTCCATCCCCAAGTTATTCAACCATTTTTCAGATGTGGGGTCAACCAGAAATGGATCTGTTCGCCACACACACAAACGCAAACTGCCCAACCTTCGCCACCAGGTTTCCACATCCGTTGTCCAAAGGCAATGCGATATGGATGAATTGCTCAGGCAGATTTGCGTACACTTTTCTGCCACTCCCACTGATTCCCCTAGTGGTACGCAAGCTCAGGCAACAGTCTCTCAAAATGATCCTGGTGGCTCCCACATGGGCACGCCAACCTTGGTTCACAACACTGCTGGAACTCTCAGTAGTTCCACACCAAAAACTACGCCTCTCCCCAACATTGCTAATGCAACCATGGAGAGATAAGACACCCAGACCCAGGTCAGCTGAATCTAGCAATCTGGCTCCTGAAGTCCTAGATTTTGGTTATCTTAACCTTCCGCCGGACTGTATGAATATTATTAAAGAAGCCAGACGTCCAACTACTAGAGCTTGCTATGCAGCAAAATGGAAGAGATTTGTCATCTACTGCAGCAACAATCGTATTGATCCGCTGGATGCTTCCAGCCAGGACATCATTTGCTACTTGCTACACTTGCAAAGATGTAATCTGGCATATTCATCCATAAGATTACATCTAGCAGCACTTGCAGCTTATTTACAAAATAGACAACACTTGTTCCCTATTTAGAGTGCCTGCAATTAAAGCATTTATGGAAGGCCTTGAAAGAATAATTCCTCCCAGATTACCACCCTCTCTGGTGTGGAATTTAAATATTGTTCATACCAGGCTCATGGGTCCCCCATTTAAACCTCTACATAAATGTGAACTTCAGTTCCTCACATGGAAAGTAGCTTTGCTTGTCGCAATTACCTCTCTGAAGAGTAAGTGAGATCCAGGCTTTAACCATTCAAGAACCCTTCTTACAGATACATCGTAACAAAGTGGTTCTCAGAACAAATCCAAAATTCCTTCCAAAAGTCATCTCTGCTTTTCATCTTAACCAATCAGTTGAGTTACTGGTGTTTTTCCAAAACCCTGACTCAGTCGCAGAGAGAGCCCTTCACACACTAGACGTTAAAAGAGCACTACTTTATTATATCGATAGGACCAAACCCTTTCAAAAAACAAAACATCTGTTTGTAGCCTTCTCCCCACCTCACAAAGGCAACCCCATCTCCAAAACTGGGATCGCCAGGTGGATAGTAAAATGCATTCAAATATGCTACCAAAAGGCTAAACGCACATTAACAATCCCCCCTAGAGTGCATTCAACACGCAAACTAGGGGCTTCCATGGCATTCTTAGGGAACATCCCCTTAGATGACATATGTAAAGCAGCAACGTGGTCTACGCCACACACCTTCACCAAACACTATTATGTTGACGTGCAGGCTAACCAACAAGCTTCTGTAGGCCAAGCTGTCCTTAAAACACTTTTTCAGACCACTGCAACAGATACAGGTCACCACCGTTAAGGGAGACACTGCTGTAGAGTCTATGCAACAGTATGAATTCTGCAGCTCATATGCCTCGAACGGAAAATGCTACTTACCAGTATGCATCTGTTCTTGGCATGTAGAGCTGCGGACATTCATACGCCCACCGGCCTCCCCGGGAACCTGAGTCTGTTCCAGTATTATCTTACTTGGATACATTCACATGGACATCTCTTCTATTCCTTACTGACTCCATCATTTCCCATTATGGCGAAAAACAATCTGAGGATGGAGTCGATGCCCATGCGCACTATCGTCCAAGGGAGGAGTCACCTATCTCGTGACTACAAAAGACTTCTTCCACGACAACAAGGTGCAAGCATCTGAGCCCAACACCAGATGGCGATCTAATGCAACAGTATGAATGTCCGCAGCTCTACATGCCAAAAACATACTGGTAAGTAGCATTTTCCTTACCCTGGTGCTAACATACAAAGACAAGTAGTACTTAGCTTGACAGCTAACAGCAAAGAAAGAAGATGATGGGACCTGATATTAGGACTTCGTTGTACCAGCTTTCCACTGTGTACCATAAAAAATAGTAGAGAAAGATAAAGCATAAATCCTAATCTACCGACCTGCCATAGAATTGACATCGAGAGCCTGATTTAGAGTTGGGCGGATGTGCTACTCCGTCACAAATGTGACAAATATCCTATCTGCCGAATTAAGTGTCATTGGATAAAACCAAGGCTTCCAGTGATCCATTTTTACTGATTTTTAGAGATCAATACAGACCGAAAACCAGCTATCATCCTATCTATATTTTTTTTTTTATTTTTTTTTTAAACCGTTTATTACAAAATTCTCTATATTTATTTTAAATGTGGAAAATAGGTTTACTTTTGGATGATTCTCACGGTCAGTCACGACTGCTAGGCCAATAGCTGTACAGATGGACAGGCGGGGGAGTCAAAGAAAATAATTAAAGATTTACTAATGAAGTTAAGTGACTGCGGCAGTATAGCTGTTTAACTGTTCCTCAATTCATATGGTTTCAAATGACTGTTGTACTGTTAATGGATAATGGCTAAAACCATTGGAACTTCAAACATTTGTCTGTAAAATAAATTTGGAAATATACCCATGGCAAATATATTTTTTAAGCTGAGCACAGAATGAATATGGCTAAATACAGATAAAATGAGCAGAATTTAAGTACGGATAAATATAGGCGGAAATGTCAAAAAAATAAATTCCATAAAACCAGTAGCGGCTCGCATAGGGCGTGCTGCAGGGCGGTGTGGCAGGGTGGTGGGGGTAGCAAACACGGACATACGACGGAACGGAGGAACGGAATAATTACGTTGCTCCATTCCGTCGTATGTCCGTGTTTGCTACCCCCCCCCCCCCACCCTGCCCCTTCTCACCCTACCGCCCCTCAGCGAGCCGCTACTGAATAGAACCATGTGATCTTCATTTCATTTCATTTCATTTCACTGTGTACCATAAAAAATAGTAGAGTAGAGAAAGATCTTGATGTAATGTGCTTGCAATATGGCGATGGTATATCTGTCATGTTTGTGATTGAGTAACCCTTCAACTGAACTCTGTCAGGCTCTGAATTTTCCTGATCCAGCACAATTTATCTTCTGAATCTGAACTAGCTCTGCTGGATTTGCATATAGACTTTGCACGTGCACTGTTTTTCTCACTTGGGGTGTGATTCTATCTGCCAGTCTACCAGTCTTTTGGTTGGTACATTGACCTGATGGCTCATAGAGGACAGTTTTGTTTTCTTTTGGTGATTGTGATACAAAAGAACGTTGTGGCAAGTTGCAAAAGAAACGGAAAACGATGTAATCGCTGATGTTGCGCTTATAGCGGGATGGAACGACCGCACCGTAAGAGTCTGTGTTGTGTCTTGTTTTGCTCCAGGCTTCTTCGTGTTGAGGCTCACAAAAGCCAAATCACAGGTTGCTCCATCAGCCCAGACAGAAAGCAGCTGGCCACAGTTTCTTTGGACATGCACCTGAAGGTTTGTGCCCTACTTCATTTAAAGCATGATGTCCATGTCAACATTGGCAGGAAATTACTTCATTTGTGCACTTTGAGGCCAAAACACTCAGGTACATAAATTTAAGGTCCCTGGAGATAAGTGCTAATTATTGCATTTGTGAAAATCAGGTTCCTGGAAGCGTAATTTGCAACTGTGATAATTATCACCTATTTCCAGTGCTATATGTTGGGGAAAAATCAATTCAGGAGCCCATAAATTTGGGGGCAAGGTGTGTCAGACGAAGATGGGTTGAGTACCATTGGGTGGAGGGGCAAGGCGTGACAGTCAACGTATTCATGTATTTAAGAACAAAATCTGCTCAAAGAAATGGGCATCAAGAACAAATGTGACAGTAAATCTGTTCTAGTTTACATAATTGGTCTCAAAGAGGTTGTATTTTAAAATATCTTACAGGGTTAAGACACCTGCCGCTGAGATGTTTGTGTACCCAGCAATTTTGAGAGGATTATAGTGTCTACAAGTATGAAAGATATGAGATTCCTACACCTTATAACCCACATTATGTTCTATAACATTTCCTGTGCATTTATTTTCACACTTTCTATTATTTATTGTGTCTTTATGTGTAATGTAAAGCACTCTGACACCCCACACTGGAATGAGTAGCGCTGTAAAAGAATTAGTTGCCATTTAAATCATTTTTGTAATTACTCATGTACATAGATAGATCTTTCATTTTTACAGTTCATGCACATTTGTTACATGGTTGAACATAGTCAAAACCTGGCCTCCGAGTCACATGTTCTCTAAATACTTGTGAAGTGATGATAAACTGTGGGCCTGTGTTTCCTTCCATTTTATTGGCATGTAGTTGTTAGGCTCGAGATTACACTCACCGGGTGATAGGCAAACAAAATAATTTCTGATGACCCTTTATTTGAAGCCTTTGTTTTGTGCTCGGCTGGAAGAGCAGCGCCCGCTGAATTGTGTCCCAGTGTCGGAAAATGACACCAGGACAATTCAGGGCAGAAATAGCTGCCGGAACCGGGCTCCCTTCTTTCCAGCCCAGCCTGCTCAGAGTTTGCTCGGCAAAATGAGGCATAACATGCAGATTTGGATGCAGTAAGAACCCAAATCTGCATGTGCTGATATTTTCTGGGTATTTATTCCCTCTGTAAATGTGGACAGGCTCGTCCTGCCAAATTTTTACATAGGGAAAATTTGAGATTGCCACCTTTCCAAGATAAAAATACTAGTCATTTGTTGGTTTTAAGAGTATGCAAAGGCCCCAATGTAATACTTAAATAGAAGTTTATATAAAATCCTATTTAATAATGTGTTACAATACTTTTCTGTCTTTGTTTACTTATTAGTCAGGGATTATTAATGCAGCTCTAGGCCAGTTTTTAATTTACCTTCATCCATCGTATTTTTGCCACTTGAAGTTTTTACTGATAATTTTGCAAAAATTCCGTGTTTAGGTGAAATAACAGATTTTTGTACCTGAGGGGACATTAAAATACAGGGCATAGAAAACAGGACAGATGGAAAGCCCAGGAAAATTGTAAAGGTGCGCTGATTCCCACAACCCTTTAATTCTGCTTTGTGCGGTAACAAGAGTTACCGCACATCCCGGAATGGCCAGTGCCTCTTGTAATGAGACCCTAATGATTTCTGGTTTATTTTGCCCTTTGCTACATTATCTCTGTGTCTTTGTCCACATGTGTCAATCCACACACCTATCAGGTTTATATTGTAACTGGGTCTCATCTTTCGTCATAGCTGTGGGACTCCGCTAAAGGTGTGCTTGTTGGATCTCACGAATTCTCTTACCCTTTGAACTGTGTGGCCTTTCACCCGGAAGGGCAGCTGGTTGCCACTGGTTCTTGGGACAGCCAGATCACCATCCTTAAAACTGGGACCTGGACAGCTGTATCGGTGAGTAAGACAATGACTTGTAATCTCTTGAGATTCATTCACTTTAAGCCATTGTATGCAGTGTGGCGTGCAGAGGCAGAGCTGCTGAGATACAGCAGTTACACAATGGCAGCCCTTAATTTCTGCACCTCTCGTTTATTATAATTATTTATTTTCAAATGTTAGAAGTACAGGCAGCTCTGAGATGCATCATTATGCAAAATATTGTCCGCATTGAGGCATTTAGCTTTGTGCTCAAACCTTCCTCACCAGTTTAAGTAACTGTGCCTCTAAATCAAGAATATTCTGTCTTCTTGAGAACATCTGCTCCTATCAGTAGACTGTTAATTGTGCAAAAGCATATTTCCTAAAAAGGAAACGTTTGGTAGCATTTAGCATTGTATATTAAAAAAAACTGCACTCAGCTCAGACAAGAAGCGGAGCTGCCCTTGTGAGCTGGTACTTGGTAGAGGCGCACTCAGAGGTATCAATAAAAAGTCTATAATTAATCTTGATAATTAACAGTATATGATATCTCCATACTTTTTTTTACTAAAAGATCAGAGGTTAAAGTAACGTAATAGTTTGGTGTTCAAGTTAGTTAAAATGTACCTTTTCAAAAACCAAAAAAAGGAAATTTGCCAGTTCTAGTTCAGTGAGCTAATTATAACTTCCACGAGTCCTGTAATGGCTGCCAGCAACATTGTCCTCATGTTTCTGGCAGCCAATCAGAGGTCGAGCGTGATAGCCCAAGGTAAAAAAAGATCCCTTGGCCACTTAGAATGTTCTAATTTTGAATTGCCACTCCAGCAAAACTCTTGCGGGAGTCCCTGAGACCCAACCATCCAGATATACAAATATTTGTGTACCTTCATTTTTCAAACCCTACTGAATGGATTTACACCAGCACAATCTGCGGACCAAGATTTAGCTTCAAGCCAAATTTGACTAACACTGCTCGCCTTAAATGTCTATTTTTCATCCAAGCTGTGCTAGAAAAGTCACAACCTCTTTTGCCATTTTTACAGCAAAGTCTTAAAACATAGGATTAGCTAGTGCCATCCACACCAAGCTGATGAGTTAAAAAAGCCTTTCACGAATCCAAGCGCAGTATTACAGCTTTGAATTGATAACGTTCCATCCATGCCAACCTGGAATGAATAAAGGCAGTGACACACGTTTCCCTCTCATTAGAGCTCGTCAGAGAAGACATAGCTTTGTCCACACAAAAGAGAGCACCTAATATAAGTCACAGCAATACCCTTTCAAACTTAGAGTGCCACATAAATTATGCAAACAAGCAAGTAAGGAACCCGGGATGGTTCCCAGGCTTTAGGTGAACAGCTCAAACATACACTGTGTCAGCCGAAGTGGTCCTCCTTATGGCCATCTGTCTCCATTGTCAATCTAGCTAAGTCACAAGGACATTGGCCGTATTGTTGGCCCTACTGTCAGTCTCACTGTGTGCATGAACGATGGGCTAAGAAAGAAGAGTCCTGCAAAAGAATAATCCTGCAGTTGTTTGAACAGTAACCTTGCTGAACTTACAGAAGGGTGGGACTTCAGGAGCCAGAGTGAAAATGTGTTAGTTGGGTGCAAATTTACCCTGCATAGCTGAGGAGAGCAGGGTATGGATCCAGAGCGGTGACAATCAAGTGCTTTAAGTGCATTCATCTGTGATTGTTTTTATGCATGTATTTACATTTATGCTTGTGTGTGTTTGACATTATGTCCCTCCCTAATAAACTGTCACTTCCTGGAAGCTATGCCTGGTGACAAGGACCACCCTACTCCCCTCATCATAAGGGGTTCATCTCTGGTACAATTATGTCAGTTCATGACATAATAGTGCCAATGGCATAGTAATGGTCATCCTAGATGATTTTTGAGCTTTCTTTGTCTTTTTGTGGCATAAGGACCGCCATCATTACATATTAAGAGCATGACTAGCCTACTTTTAGCCTTCACTTCTAGCCATCCCTTTCATAATGGTGCCGCCTTCGAATAATAATGCCATGACTGATATATGGTGGGCATCCTGGCACAATAGTGTCCCTGGTATAATAGTGGGCATTTGTGGCATACTACAATTATTCTTGGTATTATGGTGAGCGTCCTTGGCCCATGATTGTAATACCTGGACATTTGAAGCAGAATCTGTCCATGTGAGGCATTTATACTTGTGAGTACTCAATGGAAATACCAAACAGATGTTTAGGGACTGTGTATTGCCTAACAATTGTTTTTTCAGCAAAGGATATTCTTCTGAGAAATTGAGTTTGTGTGCCCAAAACGGAAAGTGGTATTTGAAAGAAAAATAAGTGTATTTTCAGCAACTGATAAGCTGATGAAAATAAGTGCTTGCAGTTCCAAAACACATTTAAAGTTGATAATTGAATGATAATTCAAGCTGAGTTGGGGAAACATGTTGCTCTGGTTATGCCCTTTGTACTTGAGGGTACGTGATGGTGTGGCTGTTATTTAACTTTTAGGTGGAGGCATTTCATATTGAGAATCTTTTTTCTGGCATTTCTGCTGGTTAAGCTCCCCTGAAATGCTTGGGTGGTCACTACTGTTAATCCTGCTTAGGGTGGTCTTGTGTAGTTTTAACATATGAAGTCTCTGTTTTGCAATGAGAATATTTGCTAGTAGCTGGTAAGGACTTTTCTTGAGCAGAAGCAACTCTCACTACATAAAAGGTTGTAGACCCCTGCTTCCATCACAATGGCTTCATCGTGTCGTCATAAATACAGAATGTTGGCGCTCTAGTTGTTCATTAGAACACTGTGGGAGGCAGCAGTAGAACACCAGGGAATCAAATGACAGGCTACTGCTGTTGTTGGGCATATATGTTGGACTCACAACTCTGTCCGAGAAAGAAGAAGGCTGGCCGCACTGCAGAACCTGTTAGACATCAGTCTGCCAAGCACGACGGCGCAGCCAGCAGCAGCAATTTGGCTGAGAATGTTTATAATAAGTGTGCAGCACTGGCTGGTGGGAGCTGTGTTGGCAGTGGGTGCAGCATTTCAAAGGCACTGGTAGTGGTAAGTCAAGTGGCCACAGCTTCTTATGGTGGCGGGGAGGACTGTGATGGTCATGATCAACCATTTATGTAAAGTGGGAGTGAATCAGTGGAAAGCGCCTCACCAAGTTGAACACTATGATAGTAAAATGGCAGAGAGGAGGGCTGTGGATCTGCCCAGCAACTCTCCTCCTCCCCTGCACCACGAGGCAAGCGGGCCTGGTTTGCTTCTCCATTCTCACTCGGAGCCTGTGGCGGGCTGGTGTCCCTCTTTCTCCTAGCCTGGATGCTATTACTTCGGCCCAGGGGGTGCTTACATTTGTATAAAGGGGTTATACCCTTCCCTTCCTTAAGGACCCACCACCTGTTCATCTCCCACCTGCTTCTACCCCTGTAGACCATACTGCAGCAAGAGGTGGGAGCTCTTCTATGAAAAGGAGCAGTGGAGTAATCTCAGTGCTTGATGCGGAGACAAAAATCTGGACCTCTTACAGGCCAAGCTGTGCCAGGTCTTGCAGTTTGTACTTTCCCTTGCCCAGCTGGGATGTGCAGTGGGCACGCGCGAGGGGCATTTCACTACGTTGTCAGTGCTCCTCTGTCTTCTAAACCAAATTTCCTTCTTCAAGTCTCCAATGGTGCTGTGTTTTGAATGAGTTGGCCAATCTGTAGCCTACAACCCCCTTTGTTGTGCCCCAACGAGACCTTCATTTAGTTTGGGCTTTTCTCTATGGGACTCCGTTTGAGACCTTGCATAGTTGTCTCTAATGGATTTTTATTTTTAAAAGCAGTGTGTTTGATTACTATTACTTCAGCCAGACAGGTGAGCGAGTTACAATCTCTTAGTCCCCACCCACCTTTTACCTCTTTTTATGCCTACAGGTTGGTGTTGCCAACCAGGGCTGCTTTCCTGCCAAAAGTGACTGCCTTCCATCTGAACCAGTCCATCACCCCCATCCCACTAAGGAGGAATAGCATTTGGACAGGTTGTGTCCTAGGTGAGCTGTAAGCTTCTACCTTGACCGCACCAAAGACACACAACTGGATAACCTGCTCTTTGTGGCATACTGTGGTGCCAAGAAAGGCAAAGCAGGGCAGAAAAGACACTACCCGCATAGAGCATCCTCTGCATTGAGACCTGCTACGCTTTGGCCCAACACGAACCTCCAGAAGGGATCAGTCGGAGCTCATTCCACCAGGGCGAGATTTACCTCGATCGATCTCCATAGGTTACTGGTTTAAAAAGAATTTGCAGTGGAAGCCGGTTGACCAACCGAAGTGCCTTATGGGGCTGGTAGACTAAAAAACACAGTGGTAATGGGAGGGCGCTGTTGGCGTAGGATCCTGTGTACAATATTAAGAGATTTAAAAGCTACTCTGGATTGAATGGGCGACAATTGGGGGATCCTAGTATATGTCTTATTCTGTCCCATATTGAAATGCCAGTATAAGGCGGGTGGCAGCCTTCTGGACCGGCTGAAATTTATGACGTTTTTCAGGGGCAGCTGAGTACCGAGCTTTGCCATAGTCTGGTGTAGATTAATTGGATTAGGGTATTAACTACTGGTATATGTCAGTTGTCAATCTAGCTCTTTCGTCTGTCTAAAATACATAAATACAAGTCTGCTTCCTTATACCTACTAAGTTCAACATATAACTGCCAATGTCACAAGTATGTCAACGTGTCATCTTAATGCTGTTATTGAGGCATCTTTCACCAGTATGCAGTTGGCGATTAACCAGTGATAAAGTTGGAGTGCACCCTGGCTATTTACATTTGCCATATATGCTCTCTGTGTTTTCTATTTATATAATTAATGCTGTGGAATTACAACTCCCCAAAGTCAGTCTCCTTTTGTTGAACTTTTAATAAAAACGAATGGATGAGCCCTTGGATTTCGCAGTTTAAGCCTGGAGACTGAGCACATCGTACTCCGCTTCTCCCCATCAGTTTCCCTCCTTGATACTGCACAGTGCTCATAGAGGTAACGGCGCCTCATTCGGCACCGAATCACACAAAATGGGAAAATGTGGAATATTCATGAGCAGACTGATTACTCGTAAAAACGTTGGAGATCTTTTTTCCCCTTGAGTAAGAAGTTTGCTGCATCGCCATGACAGCCTTGCTTTACTATTGTCGCAAGGAAAAGATCCGACCACAATACAGAGAGTATGGTCAAATATAAGATTGTCCATGCTTTAAGGGCTGGTCGGAGAGAAAACAAGTTGTGAGTGAAATGCTGTCTGGAGTTCATCATGAATTCATGCTTCTATTATTTGAGGAGTGCGCACACATTCACATCTATGATAAGCGTCCAGAGGACTGCAAAATTCTAAATACAGATTGACACAGGTTTCATAGTAATCTGGCCAAAATACTGCAAAATTACCACCACGCAGTGTTGGATTAGGAATAGATAAATAAAAAATCATATGTGTTTTAATGTGTGGTGCACCACTTGAGGTGCCCTATAAGGTTCCGGTTACTTTGGAGGTGGGGTGTGGGCAGGACCTCGGAAGTTGCGACTGTGTCTTAATATTCCATCTTTCATTCTTCCTGTGAGCTCTGTTCACCTCTCGATTGGTTTGCTCGTCTCTCAGGTGATTTCCGGACACAAGTCTTCCATCCGTGACGTCTGCTTCGCTCCGTCTGGGAAGACTGTCGCCTCGGCCGCCCTCGATGGAGAAGTGCGACTCTGGTCCTGGCAAGAAAATGTCCTGCTCGCGAACTTCCCCGCGCACTGCGGGATGGCGCAGGTGTCCAGGTTCATATGCAGCGGCCGCTACCTCGTCACAGCTGGGGAGGACTGTAAGGTAAGTAGCTCTCTGTTCCTTTTGTCAGAATGCCACCTGTTTGGTCTGTGTACCAGGAGCAAGTTTTAACCAGGCACCTTGAAGGGTTGATAGGTGAACATATGCAGCAGGATGGTAAAGCAACGCGAATACTTTCTCAGCAGAAAGATTAGTGACCTGACAATCTGCGGCGTAGCTGGGGGGGGGGGGTGTACTCTTTTTGGCCCTCAAATCCCCCCCCCCCCCCCCCTCCTCTCTTACCTGTACCGGGCAAAATCATGGAGCACCCCAGGCGGCAATAGGTCTAGCTGTTGTTTGACGAGTAGGACTAGAGGCTGTGTAGGAGTCGGATTAGAGGCTGGGTTTTTAAGAGGGAGATTGTGAAGCCAGGCTTCCATGGCAGAAGTAGAGACTGGGCAGGAGCAGGATTAAAGTCTAGGTTTTCAGAGAAGGATTAGAGACAGAGTTCGTTTTTAATACCACGATCAGAGACCTGAATTTTAGGCTTGAAGGGATCTGTGATGATGCTCTTGGAACACTATTCTCCCATTGGCCACTGTGGGTGGTGTCTGCAACCACTGGTGGACTCCTGCTGGTGTGGGGCTGGTGCTGCACCAATCTCCTGCTGGCAGCCTGTGCCATGGTGTGGTGGGCGATGCTTGGTGGTGATTATGTCTCCCAGAGATAAAGTGGGGCAAGAATGGAGTGTGGCAGAGTGGGAGGGAGAATCACAGGCACTGAACTCTGGTTCCAGATTGAGGTGGTGAATGGAGCCACTGTGGGATCGTGGGTCCTTCTTTACCAACAGGGGTGTGAAGCAGGTGGTTTTCAGACCTGTGTTGAGCCGGTGCCACGCCTGCTTCGATTCCAGGTCCCAGCTAGCACATGCAGGTTTTTGTCCATGGAGACAGCGGTGTTGTGGATGCCCAAAAAACATGACTGGGCCGCTAACATGCTGCACAGCTGCTCCCGGGCCATGTTATGTTATCTTTAGCACAAATGAAAGCAACAATCAACATGCTGCCCACTACCACTGACTTAGCACAGAAAGAATCATGCATGACTGATCTCGGCCTCCTTAGGACTGCAGTGCTAGTATGAGATCAGTGGTTAATACCATGTGAGAAGTGCAATTATGATATCTCAAAATGTGCTTTTATGTTCTTTTCGTACAAGCTGTCACGGTGTAAAGTGCTCTGTGTAGTTTGTAAGTGTCTATTTTTGAAATCTTTGTGTGATTTAGTTTGTAAACGGCTCTTGTAGCATCAAACTTGTCTCAAGTAAAGCCCTTTGATACCCGTTAGGCCTTGTTTGTGCTATTTAAAGACATACATAAAATAAATAGTGTCACAAGCAGCGTTTCAGAGGAGGTCAGCTCTTCTGTAAAAGCGCTTGTGTTGCCTGTTGATGTGCTCAGGGCTATCGCCGAGCAGAAGCTATGAACGTCTGAACCTCGCAGGCACATGTGTGTGACACCTTCATTTGGTGATGGCGATGCACCTGCCATACCAGGATCTAAATCTCTTGACAGAGCCCGCCACTGACTGCAATAGGAAAAATACAATGAGAGGAATGATGCCACTGGCTAACGAAACTAGAGGGCTCCCGCCTGCGAGGCACGTTGAGGGGCCCCCTCCAGACTCCATCATAGGCTCTCCAGCCAGAGTAATGTGCTGAGGGGGCCCTCTGGAGCTTGGAGCCCCCCTGCACGGCAGGGGCTGAGGGGGCCTGTGTTACACCACTGAACGATAAGGTATTATCATTTTATTTTTCCGTTTGAGCAGTGAGGCGACGCTCCTCTGCCGCAGCTAGGAGCTGCCACTGTGGTTCCTTCAGTCCTGAAACGCGCCCTTGGTCATCTTGACTCTGCCCTGTCAGAACAGTCGCAGACTATTGGAAGAAGAAATCGAGCAGTTGACATGGTTCTGGCTGGCACCAGAGGTACTGAGCCCATGTGTGAAAAGAGTCCCCACTTGGGCTTTTAATGATCTGGAATTGGGAGCGCTCTGAAGCCCCATTACAAGTCGGGCGAAGCGGTATCCCAGGGAGAGCAGGAGGAACACACGTCATTACATGTTTTATCAGACACAGGAACACACTCCGCAAAATCTGTTTCCAGGCATACTTTATGCTGACAAATGCAGGGTGAAAATGTGTGGGGATCAGTATCAGGAGTATCAGGATCCGTATTGGGCCAGGGTCCTGCACATTCTCCTACATTGAGGGGCTCCTGGGGTCTAGTAATTGGGTGAGAGATGCCAACTGGAGTTGTTAGCTGATTTCCTGTTCATTGCCCTCTTTTTACCAGTTTTCTAATAACCTTAAAGCGGTAGAGCACCTACTGTCTGACAATGTCTTAGACATGGACTTTGGGTGAAGGGGCAACAGAAGTTGCTTATAGTGAGTAAATTTGACTTTCATCAGCCACAATAGAGAGTAGATGTGTTTTTGGGACTACGATCAGAGACTGGGCATTGTGAGCAAGTATCAGTTAAATGAACTAGACTGAGAGGTTTTTAGGAATAGAATTAACGACCAGTGTGACTTCCCAGACCTCAAGGAGGCCACATTATTTACAGACTTGTGGAGCGGCTTGAGAGAGCCAGGTTCATCATAACAAGGGTCTTTCAAACACTGGGGCCAGTTATGGAATTTAACTGCAGAGTTGGATCCCTCTACAGACTTAAACAGGCTTCACCCTCACTGCTGCACCGCTAATGTGTTGTACATTTGCATCCAGAAATGTTTAAATTCCAGCAAGGAGTTTAAAGATAAAGGTAATCACCATTTTTACAGTCGTTTTATATTTAAATGAAAGCACAAGCCGCAGCAGTAAATAATCCTGCTGGGAATGAAACGGGCTCAAGGCTGGTACTGTGATATACTCGGGCAAAGTGCTTCTAATTTTAAAGCGTATTATCAGCAGTGGGAATGTCACCCTGCTTCTTTAAGCTGTTTCTTTAACCTTTGCCCTAAATTCCAGTACATACGTGACTGACCTTGGGGTGTCATCACATCAGGAATTCTGCCCACTGGTCAAAAATAAAAAAGACCTTCCCAAGGGTATTAGTCTTCGAAAAGAGTTAGGTTGGACCCTTCAAAGCTCCCATCGTATGGACCTTATAAGGAGATTTTGCTTTGATTTAAAAAAAAATCACGCAGGTTGCCTATTAAAAGACCTAACTGGGCAGAGGTGAGTCTGTTACACCACTGGGCCTCGTCGCAGCAGCTCCAGGACCCAGGCATCTCGGTGCCAAAGATAAGAGCTATGCAGATTTCACCATACAGTACAACTGTAGCACTGAAAAAAGCGCTGCACACAACACAGCAAGTATGTCTGTCCAGGAGGGAGTCTCAGACTCTCACTCCGTACAGCTGGCAAGGTTGCACCATCGCCCTGCACACTGCCAACCCTAGTTGGACTGGATTGGCACTGCTGGCCACTTAGCTGACTGATGCCCTGGTTCTGCCCTGTCTGCTGTTGTCAGTTTTTAGGTCTCGCCTGACCCAGCGCATGCGCTGGTCTGGCGAGACTTATTGAGAGGGTTTCAAAAAGTGCTACCAGGCCAGCCTAGAGCTACAGTGCATGTGCGCGGGCGCCGCGCTTTACCGCGATTACTTTAACTTTCGCGGCCGCACGGCCGCTTTGATGTTTGATCGTGATCGCGATCACTTTCGCGGCCGCATGGCCGCTCTGCATAGCCACTAGGTCTTGCTTTTGGGACCTTATATTAGTTATGCAACTGTTACATGGCTAAACACTTATAAGGTCCCAAAGGCGAGACCTATTGGCTATGCCAATGCTTGTTTTGTAAGATTCTGTACCTTTCAGGAGAAGGACGGATTACCTACATCAATGATTACTCTCCGAGAGACAAAAGTGTACAAGCGAACTGGACTTCACATGTGCATTCAGAACACCCACACACAACAGCAGAAGTCTGAAGTGGAACTCAATAAAAGTGAAAGGGGTGGTTTATTACTGCTATTGTCAGAGGGTCAAAGGCTATAAAACCAGAACAGAGAGGGGCGGGTATCTTTCATTAGTATAAAGAGTGACAGCCGGTCACACGCTGCTGCTGTCACAGTCCCTTACGTTTTGAGGTCTGTGTTTGTGAGTGAGTAGCGTCCCTATGCACATGGCCGAACCGAGGTGTGGGCTGTGAGGCGAGACGTGGACCTGCAAGCTCTGATATTTGTCGAGCTTCAAGTGCTGGGCTGCAAGAGTACAGTTTTGCTTCTATTTAAAAAGTCTCTTATCCTCTTGCACACAGCCCATTGTAGCGTTGTTTTTTGCATGGGGACCTTTGTTCCTGTAATAACACATAAACATGGTCTACTTACCCTTTTAAAGGGCGTACTCAAGGAACATATATTGGAATTTTAATTTAGAAAAACTTAAAATAAAACAAGTGAAAGCTAATTAGACAAGCCTGGGCATGCGCGCTGTAAGGAATGCAGCTGCCTGAACAGATGGCACCCTGCACGCTCCCGAGACCCCTAGCCCATGGGAGGGGACATTCAAAGATAAGGCGGGACATACCTGAGCCTTTGGCCATTTGCGTGCTGTCTTTTATGGAAAGCCTTACGCAAATGGCCAATCAAATGCGTGGCACAAAAAAAAAACAAGCATTGGCATAGCCAATAGGTCTCGCCTTTGGGACCTTATAAGTGTTTAGCCATGCAACACTTGATGTTGTTGCACCAAGGATATTCTGCTGCATAACTAAATACTTAGAAGGTCCCAAAGGCGAGACCTATTGGCTATGCCAATGCTTGTTTGTCAGTGTTGCAACATTTTTTTTTTCTCTTTTATGTCCGGCTCAGCAGAGGCAGAGAGGCAGCTTAGGAGTGTTTAGAGCACAGTGGGTATGACTTCAAGGTAGCCAGGGACCCCTGCCTTGGTCTTTGATAACTGTGGTCCTGTCCATGCTTCCCAGGTCTCGCGACACAAAGGGAGGGACGGAAAAATAAACTAAATGGAGCGCCAAAAGCAGTCTTTACTTTTTATAGTTTACACCTGTTAGAAGGTGGTTCTGACACTATGGGCCGCCCGGATTTTTCGCTTTTTGAGCACCTAATTGTTGAGCTTTTACTGTGGGGGAGCCTCATAAGTTGGGACTCACCCACAGTGAACTCAGGATGTAAGAGACTGCATGGGGATTTTACTGGTGTTCCCCTGGCCTGACCAGGCCACTGCGCAGCAGCTGGAGTAAGGGACACCAGGCTGTTTACATGCAGACACATGTGTACACGCGTGTGCACACGTGTACGGGCTGCGCAGGGGAGATTCCTAGCGTGCGCAGTCCAGGGGCAGCTACAAAGTGAATGGTGTGGCAGGACTTATGCAGTATTGGGTGGTGACGTGAAATAGGCTTTATACCCTGGAAAGAAACATGCCAGGGAAAGTCAGTGTGTTTTACTGTGTTTTCACTTCATTATTCCCCTATGGGAATGTGGGGCCCATGGCTAGATTAACTTCCATTAGGCCTACAGATTCCAGACACGCACTTAAGTCCAATGTAGCGAATGTGAAAATAAGTATTCTGCAGAGTCCAAAGTCCTATTTGTACTGCTTTTGGGTCATCCAGAACTGTCACATTTCGCTGAGCCAGCCAGGACCAGACCCAGGCTGAGGGCTGACCTCAGCTGGATGGATTGATAACCTTTCTTCCACAAGCTAGGGCCTCCTCTCCACGAAGAAAAGATGGGAGGGGCTACAGGCTCATCAATTAGCAGCTGTCACTGGGTGCCAGGCACCAGGCTGCACCAAGGAGGGAAGGCAGCGTGGGCGAAAGGGGCTTCAGAGACATGTGGCCAGAAACCCTGGGCGACGCCATTTTGAACAAGCCCGAGGCTGGACAAGAAGGAGGGAGCAGGGGCAGGGACGTGATGTGTCACTGTTTGATAGGACCAACAGAGACTTCCTGCCAGCCCCCTACTCAACTTTTTAAAAGTGCTTGCACAGGAAGAGAAGGACTCTCTGGGGTGTGGTCTGCTGAGGGTGAAGGTGCTGGAGCCTGGCGCAATGGGCAGTTGGAAGGAGAGACCCCCTGACTGCAGGCCCAGAAGGAGAGCCTGGCGAAAGGCTGGCGCAGGGAGCCAGTGAAGACAGCACCCTGCTGAATTAGAGACCCTGAGGGCGGAGGAGAGTGTTCCCAGGGCTGGGGCTGGTAAAGAGGAGCATGAAGTGCCCCATAATGCATCGCCAGGCATTTGGAAATCTGCCGTTTTGGTGCCTGGTGGCCCCCAGAGGAGGGGGTCACCCTCATATGTGAAAAGGGGTGCTGGGGGGCTGCAGGAGCACCGCAGTCTCCCCAGCATAAAGAAGAACAGCCCACCCCTAAGTTTCATGGGCCATCTGAAAGAATAACCCCTCAAGGGCTAAGCCAGCCTTTAACACCTTCTGGACTGGAACTTATGTTCTACAGCTGAGGGTGTACTATGAAGTGCATCATGGAGTGAAGGGCTGAGTTGGGGATGTCTGGAGAAGGGCATCCCCTGGAGGTGAAGTGGTGTAATTGCACCGAAATGCATTTACTATTGGTTATTTCTTTTTAGGTGGACTGAAAGTCACATGTGTAAAGTGAAGTACCTGTGTAGGGTGATGTTAAGCTAAATGGAGTTATGTTGCTGGACCTTCCTGCTAGGGGGTCTGGCTGTATTTACGTAATCCCATGCTTTTACCTGTGATTCCTTTTAAAGTGAAGAGGCGCACTGCAGGAGAAGTGTAGTTGCCAGGAGTACTTCTTTTGAAGGGACTGTAAGTCACATGTGTAAGGAGATGTCATAAGCCAAGTAGGGCTATGTTGCCAGACAGTCCTGCTAGGGTGTCTGGCTGTATATGCGCAATCCTGTGATTTCATCTGTGATGCCCTTAGGGGCTGTAATTGCAATGCATTCAAATGATCAACCAAGGTGATGAGTACTGTCATTCTAAAGTGCGCGTAAACATGGATTCTTGCTGCTGCGCTTAGGTGAAGACCCCAGACTGCTAGCCCTTAAGATATAGAGGTGCATACTTTATGGTCAGTAGGAGATGCTTAGTCAGGGTCATGTGTCACCAAGGCAGGTTTACCCCTTTTTAATGCTTGTTGAGGTAATGGGGTGGGTCGCCACTGTGATGATGCCAGTTCGCAGGGCCCTCGCTCCGGGTTATGTTCAACTAACTGCATTGGGGGCAAGTTGATGTGCATACATGGGAGTGGTGGTACTAGACCCCACCCCCCCTGCGGGATGTAATGCAATGTCACAAAGTAATTCCAACAGCTTATGTATATTTGTAAATTGGTGCATAGTATTGAGTGGTGTGTGTGTTTAATAAATGTATTCTTACTTTTATAAAGCAAAGTACAGACTGGACAATCAATTATTGAGTGATATTTTTGTGCACCTGCAAATGGCGATTACTAGCCCACACCACCTCCCTTGAGTAAGCCTCAGACTGCTCTGCAATGCTACCCTCTGAGAGTCAGGCACTACAATTGGGTGTTTGGTTCCCAGTGAAGGACAAATGTAGTCATGTTATTTGTGCAGGCCTCACAGATGCTGCCTCGTTTTCCAACAACACCAACTTACCTTCACCTTCAGAAGCAAATAGGAGGCTTTGGATGGCTGAGAACTGGGACAAGGGGTCATCTCTGCCATGTTATGGGAGGGGGTAAAATAGTTGCAATATTAGTTGGGTACCCCAGGGATTTTTGCGCTTTGACACCCTCAAAAGACTAATAGAAATCCGTGATAGTCAGCAAACAGGTTTTCTCATAAGATTCTAGACAAGACTGTGCTCTATTTTTATGCAGTTAAGCTGGCTATGCCATGGCTATGGCAGATGGGACACAGAAGTGAATCAGTGAGAGAAATAGACTGAATACCCTTGTTGAGTACAAGTCGCAGTTTAGCTGTCAGACCCCGTCCAAGTGTTGAGGGAGGGTCTAGGAGCAAACAAGGACTACTGGACCTTAACCGTAGGCGTTGGAGTACTTTGCCTCTGTTGTCCACGTGTTCATCCTACTATGGCTCTGCAAAACTGGGCCAAGTACAACCTCTGGGAAGGTGTTCCTAGTATGTGGCTGGCTCACTTACCTGGTCTTGATGTACCTACTGACAGGTCAACTTCAGGGGCAGCACAACCACCCACAGGCCCCTCCTCTGTCAGCAAGGTGGCTCAGGTCAGTCAGCTCCGATCATCTTTCGGTCACCTCTGGAACATCCGATACCTGCTGAGACCCAAGATGAATATATCACTCTCCTCCATCTCTGGCAAGCTCTACCATCACTGGGGTTACACTGCACCTGGCTCCTGGACAGGCACTTCTCCTGCATGGTTGGTAGGCTCCTTCCCTCTCAGTAGGCAGGTGACTCCTAGGCGCTTCATGTCATGTGAACAGATGTTTCTTGCAAGAGACAGAGTCTGGTCATGTCACCATACCACTGGCAAGCTCGCTGTTAGGCAAACAGGTTGCCCAGAGGTACTCCTGTGTATTCTGCTGAGCATTCCTTTTTTGGTAATAGAGAACTGGAACTAGAATAACAAGTGGTCAGTTGGTCCTACTTTTTATACAGACAAAGCAGACAGATGTGGATCTACTGACTGCACTTTCAAAACCTGTTTAATGTGGTTCTACTTTCAAGTGTCCTTTCCAAGCTGCAGTCCAGACCTAGCCTTTGTGTAGAGCAATGTTCCTCACAGGAGGATAGGCTCCAGTCTGCAGCACTTACAACAGAGGCACACAGAGATGTGACCTTTTTGCATCTGGCTGTTTTCAGCCACACTAAAGAGTTATCAGGGGAAAGACAAAAGCCTGACATCCCCTAAGGGGGTCCCTTTCACCTTGAGCATCAAAGACTGCAGTCCCATCTTTCAACCTCCCTATCTACCAAATGGCGGTTCTACGGGAAGACTAATCAGCAGCCCTTCTCAGCAAAAGGCCTAATTGAGCTTCCAAAGGAGCGTTTCCTTCTCTCTCCCCTCTGTATCTGCTTGATAACCTACTCCCAGCTTTAGGAATGTCAGTAATGCACTTCCACCATCTGGAAAATAACCCCACCTCCATCTTGTGCACAAGGCTTGGACAGAGGAATTCCAAAATGGATTCCCCAGGCCTCCATTACTCTGGTTCACTCACCCATTCAATGCATGTAACTCACAGGTCACTTAGGCAAACACGCACAACATACACTTGGGATTTTAGCGCTAGGATTTGGGTTAGCGCATAGAAACAGACCTTTAAATGAAAGGGCCAGTAGGCCTTCTCTCCAGTGGACACAGATAATAAGGTTTGGTCACAACTATGGGTTCACAAATACGGTATGCTGCCACCACTGCTCAATATTCTAAAACAATCGTGGGGATGGTAGTTCACTGTCAGTGCAAAGAGGGCATGCTTGGTTCACCCTCCAGGTCACAGCGCAGGACCAGGATCTCACTCATGCCAAGGGACATCCCTGGGCATCTGAGCACACACTAGATTAGTTTGAGGCGTCGGCCAAAATAAAAAGACCATATACTCGCAGTTAGGCATTTCGGGCATGATTGGACACACTGCATTCCTGTCCCAACATTAGTGCTAGCTGCTTTCTGCCTGTGTAATACCTCCACTTGTGCACATGCTCTCCTCTGCCATACCTACCATGCCTATGTGAGGCTTACCATCATATGTAAGTGATGTGTGTTAGTGTAGAAGCAAAAGAAGCAGTGGTTGGGGCAGGGCCCAGGGGCTCCTGCCTCCTACAGGGATCAGAGTTCTCCGTTTACATTTAGCTTACCAGGGCATCTATCCCCCCTTCGTACACTGTGCTGGTAGAAGAAATGTGGGGATACCATAGGCAAGTGTAACTGGGGATTCACAAATTAGATGATTCTTGTTGGCGGCCTCATCTGATAACATAGCAAACTTTGTGGCTGACCTGACTCCTAACCTTTCTCACCATCTAGTCTGGAAAAAGTCGAGAGCTTCCAAGAGCCGTAGTATGATCTGAGCCAGGGTCTGCTTCAAGAATGGTAATGCAACAGAAGCATTGTAAAAACGCAAGGCGCATCATCGGTCAAGCTTCAGATCAAAGCTACAAGTAACTGGTTATCTTATTTCATTAAATCGAAAAGCAAGTTATTTTTTAACTGACCTATATTTCTATGAGTGGCGTTGGTTACAACAAGCACGCCGTGAATCACCTGTCTGCATTTGCAGGTTCCATCATTCTCGTCTGTTGGGAATAATATCGTTAGCCTTTTTTAATAGATGTTCACTGGGAACAGAGATCAGTGTATACAGATTTTAAGTGGCAGGAGAAGATATTGCAGAGTATTTATCCCACCAGCCAAGCCCTTCAGTTGTACAATCTTCAGTTTTTGGTATAAGTAGAGGTTTACTTCTGGTATTTTTTGTCCTTGCTCTTTCCCTCTCCGGTTTTCTCACTGAACGTGCATTCCAGAAATCATGCCCAGGGTTTTTAGGTGATGACGGGCCCAAAACACATGCATCTCCACCTCATTTCAAACTTAAGCCTCTCATTCAGCAGTAACTGACACACATGTGATCCATGATTAAGTCAGAATCTTCCCTTACTTTGGCATCTTGGATTGGGTTTGGTAGGTAATGAGGAATAGGTGATATGAAGAGGTTTGGAGGTTGGAGTACATAACTCACAGTCCTACAGCTGGGGCCTGCAATGGCAACGCCAGCCATGCTTTGTTCAGAAACAGTGGACTGTGCTTACCTCTGCCCTTCAACAGACCTGAAGTATAACATAAAGACGCCTGTAGTTATCTTAATGGTGATATCCTTCACACTGGAACTCAGTAGCTGGAGACAACAAAAAACTATTGGTTTAGTCCATACAGCTGAGTCATTTTTACAGGTGCTCTGTCTTTGTTATAAAACACTTGACACTGTATGAGACACATTCATCAATGCCCACGCCCTTGTTAGGTGAATTACGCCTGACCAGGCTCACTTCCATTTCCAGTGGTGTCTGCTGAAGAACCCTCATGTAAACTTCAGTCATCATCTAGGGAATTCATTGCATCTTCCAATGATCAGTTTCCAGCTGATACTCTGAATTATTGCCTCTCCTATTCTCATCCAAAGGCTACTCTTGGTGCTCAGGTGGTACCAAGTTTAGGACTCTCATAGTATGCGGCCATGACCCCTTCCCAAACTAGGAAACTGTGAGTCAAAATGGTACAATTGCTTATTCTGGCTATGTCTTGGGACTGGGCCATGTGCAGGTTCACCTTAATCCTTCAGACTATTTCTCTCTATGGTTTTAGTGATCTGACATCCACAAGGATCTAGTTCATTAGACATCAAACTTGAGAGTCTTTCTTGCTCAGAGAGAGCGATGGCCATCAAGAAAACCATAGATTACTTTCTTGAAGGGATTTTCAAGACAACCTGACAGATTCACAACTTTTTTTGCACCCACCTTTAGGAGCCCTGAATCCAATGTGTTCCCCATGCCAGGTGGAGATGCACCCTACCCAACTTTACCCGTTTAAGTCGCTGGACCACTCGTTCTGATCTTGTGTGATCCTGCCAACTCACCATCCATCATTGAAAAAGTCTGCATATGCTCTCAGCATGTTATTAGGCTATCCCTTCCACTTCCACGAGCCTCAGTCGTAAGTAATGATAGATTCTTCTAGGTTCATTAGAGAGGACTTCTTCTGGGATTTCTCCGTAAGCACCTTAGAAGACACATCAGATAAATCCCACCATATAAATGTGCTACATTTTATTTTGATTTTGGTTTTCTTTGCTCTAAAGGACTTCTTGTCATTGGTCAAGTACACTGTGGATGTGATTAAAATAGACCATGCCACTGCCCTACTTGAGAGATGATTTTCAACTGGAGAGAGGATTGTCTGAGCAGACTGCTACACACACCATATGTGGAAACAATCACAACGTAATCAATTCCTTTGGTTTGATTCTTTGATATCTTGCGCCTCCATGTGGGGGAAGTCCTCCCAGCTGACTTTGAGACAAGATCGCGTAACAAGGTTCAGTGCTTTGTTCTTCCCTACAACTACTTTGCTTCAGTAGACGGTTTCTTAGCAATGACATTTGCTCTCCTATACTTTGTCTGACAACTTGGATGTTCTCTCTGCTGCCAGGAGATTCAAGGGCTAGTCTCTATATTGAAGCAAGTGTACACATTCTACTGGTGGTTGGTGACCAGGTATTAATCACACTCACTTGTGCTTTGAACATCATCACGACTTTCTCCAAATATATGGTGCCTTTGCTCCATTTTTTCATCAGGAGAAATGGTTGTCCTGATCCTACTATGCTCTAAAGTTGTTGGCAGTTTCTAGATCTATGTTCTTGCCCTCTTATCATACTGTCATTTCTTCTCAGCCGAGAAGGAACATTATGATGTAGATATTAGATGTGCTGTACGTTTTTATTTGCACTTTAAGGGGACTTTTTTTCTGGTCATTACTTTTTTCATTCATGGTGGTCAGATGCTGGAAAGGTAGTCACCATCAAATAATAGAACCCTTTCCTCTAATCAACATTACTACTTCTTGCATGGGTCATCTCCTGCAAACATCTGAATACGTTCTGCTAGAGCAACAGTGGTCTCTGGCGGTTTTTGCAAATATAGGCCTGGATGTCACATTTGTTTGGCTAGCTGTGTAGGCTACCCAGTGAGCATTCTCCCTGCACTACACTCATATGTGTCTTCTATAAATAATTAGCAGTTTGACCAGAAACGTTTCTCTAAGTTGGTTTCCTTGTCGCCAGCTATTCTTTTTGTCCCCACCACCATTCTTACGCTATGGAATATTTTCATTTGTTGGGATTAGGAGAGAGCTGGTCGGGAGGAGAAATGTGTTTTTGTTAAGCCCATGTATCTATCTACTTTTACATGGGCTCTTGGTGCTCAGTTTGTGTAGAGCAAAGAGAGCATATGCCACCTACATTTGTGCTGGTTTATTGAAACTACTTGCTTTGAGGTTTATCCCCCCTAAATTTCAGATGGTGGTAAATGATGCTACTTTAAATAGGTAAAACTTTCCAGAAGGGTAGTGCCAGCACCAAGAAATCACATCCTCCATCCATCTTTTTTTTTTGTCTGTTGGATGACCTGTTGGACCACAGAGGAGAGGATCTGGGTGATCTGCATGGAAAGCTGTGTTGTGGCTTTTAGAGGATGGATAACAGTGCTCTCGCAGTCCCAAATATTCGCTGTTGGGTTCTCACATGCACTGACCAACCTACCGCCTTCTGTTTCAAAACTAAAGAATCTGCAGAAGGAACTGTGTCCACCAGAAACTGTTAGTAAATATACACAACTGACTCTAATATGTATCACTTCTCACTGCAATGGTTGTCATTCTCATACTGCTGTAAATAATGAGTGTTACCAATGCCTCCTGTAACGGTAATCCTTTTATCGAGCTCAGAAGGATGAAGGGAGGAAAGGGAATTGAATGTAGACCTGCAGGTCACAAGATGCGGAGACCAACCACTTACCTCCGTGAGTGATCGTACTATTCCCCTTTTAATTCCGAACCATTTGCCCTCCTGTCGGTTCTTACTGCCCCAGTGCACCACTATGTGGCCCCCAGTACCAGACTCTTAGACAAAGGCCTTCAACATTCAGCCTGTCCTTCAAGTTGTAGGGATCTTTCAAGCTTAGGCCTTGGGCAGCAGAGCTGTTCCTCAGTTTGCACAGCTGTTACAAGCTCAGGCCTATGACGGAAAACCTATCTTTGTGCTCCTAAGATCCTTTGACAGTAAGTTAGATCTCGAGCTACACAAATAATACAAGCTGAGGCGTACAGCTGCAGATATCCCTTAAGTTGCACAGATCTCACAGGCATTGAGCTCTGAGAGCACAGCTACCCCCAGGGTGCACAGCTTGTGCCTCGGCCAGTAGATTTATCCTTTTGGTTACATGCTTAGTGATCCTGCATACTCGCACATTGGACAGATGAGCTGACCCTCAGTTTGCATAGATGTTGAAGCCTTAGGCTTGCTCACACGGATCTGACAGCACATGTATTCCTTTACTGAACAGATCCTGCAAGCTCGTGTCTACAACAGCAGGAACTATCTCTCACGTTACACAGATGCTGACCTTACAGACTCAGCCCTTCTAATGCAGCTTAGTTCATCTTAGCTTATCCTCAGCCCTTCTAATGCAGCTTAGTTCATATTGGCTTATCTCAGCTCTTCTAATGCACATTAGTTCATCTTCGCTTATCCTCAGTCCTTCTAATGCAGCTTAGTTCATCTTGGCTTATCTCAGCCCTTCTAATGCACATTAGTTCATCTTCGCTTAACCGCAGCCCTTCTAATGCACATTAGTTTATCTTAGCTTATCTGCAGCCCTTCTAATGCACATTAGTTCATCTTAGCTTATCCTCAGTCCATCTAATGCAGCTTAGTTCATCCTGGCTTCTCCTCAGCCCTACTAATGTACATTTGTTTATCTTAGCTTATCCTCCTTGGTAGCAGAGAGTGCTGAGGGCTTACATGGCAGAGAGACCCTTGAGGTTGAAAAGATCTTACGCGCTAAGGCCTCAAAGAGCAGTTATCCTCTGTGCTTTCTCCGTTCTCTCAGGCTCGAGTTCAGTTGGAAGATCTCTGCCGAATGTTGTAAAGATCTGGCTCACATCTCAGACAGAGGAACTATCTATCCCTCAAGACCGTACACGCTCTATCCTTTACAGAGGTAACTGACTGAAGTTCAGCAACGCTATTAACTGGCCAGACTTTCAGTGTTGTGTACATTTTTCCATTCCATTTATACTGACAATATATATCACTTTCAGAGCGTCTTTATTAACTTTAAACATCAGTAAAGCTTTTAATACCCGTGAAGTTAGTTAGACATGAAGCAAAAATGTGAAGCATAAATGGAGTCAGCAGAAGTTCAAGGACATGAGAGCTCTTGCCGCAGAGAAGCTTTTTTCGGACAGAAGGCGCAGTACACCTACTTTATACTGCCAGGGCGTAACGTAGGCATTTGTATCCACTGTGGTGTAGTGTGAGGGAGGCAGATGTCAAAAGGGTCCACATTTGGACTAGTGCCTTTGTATAGTTGGACACGATCTTCTTTTCGTGAAATATTAGGGGCAGTACGCCATGTTTTGCCCATGGGTGGAGTACATCAGTTTAAGCAATACCTCTGCCTTCGTTGACAAATCTGCCTGTGTAGTGCCATCTGCGTCATAAGGAGGAGCAAACCGGAAATGCTACTCAGCCTGGTGCTGGGTTTGGAGTCCGCTTCATTTCATTTGTTTGCACGCTGGAGCAGATTTCGGATGCTGCTGGCTTGTTGAACACTGCAAACCTGGTTGCAGAGCTGCACAGGAGTGGGTGGGCTAGTAAATACTGTGAGCCTGGGGTTCCATCACCACTAGCACACCTACTTTCAGTGTACAAAGAGGTTGTGGTGCCATGTCTAGAATGTCCAAGATGCCACTGAGTATGACTGATGTATAAAGCAGCCTGAGTGCTGCATAAGTGTAGCACCCTCTGTCCTGCCTCACCCATGTACTCATGAGGCAGCATCAGTCCTTTGTCTATGTAGCAGCCTCAGTCATGTGTGCCTTAAGGAGCTTGAGTTATGAATGCAAATCGCAGCTCGAGTCATGTATGCACATAACACCTTGAGTCATGTATGCACATAGTAGGTCCAGATATCTAGGAGGTCCATGAGGTATGCATGTAGCAGCCTCACTCATGTATGCATTTAGTACTGGCAGTCGTGTATTCAAGTACAAGTCTGTCTTCTATGCATATTACTGCCTCCGTAATGTATGCACGTAGCAGCCAGCCTAGGGTTTCTATGCATGCTACAGCCTCTGTCACGTATGGTTGTCGAAGACTAAATCATATGTATGCATATATTGGTATGTATATAGCGCAAACATAGCTGTGAAGCAACATAGCACTATATAAATACCATTATGTGAAGGGTCGGGAGACGATGTACAAGATCGTGTACATCAAGTGGTGATGACAAAAATACATTGTAACACGTTTTAGGTACAGGAAGATTAAGCGATTTGCCTAGAACCATACGCTCTTGTGTCTAGCACCGAGGCTGGGATTCAGTCCTGGGGCTCCAGAACCAAAAGGCAGCAATTTGCATCGCTAGGTACATCTCCTCATATATGCATGTCCACATCTCCATGCATGTAGGCGCTCCAGTCGTGTGTGAATGAAGAAATTTCAGTAGTGTGTACATGTTACCCTCAATGTGCTTATATATAGGGACAAAGGGCAGAGTACTGGGGACGCCTCTACTAGCTATCACTTGCACTCTTACATACTAGCGTAAATTATGATAAACAAAGCTGCATGTGTGTGCCTAGGAATAGAAGTCGATCGGCTGGAATGGTCAGATGATATTTTTTAAAGCTGTATTCGTAAGTGATGCACATCGATTATTGCTGGTGTAGAGCAGCCTAGCTGTTGTGTTAGATTAGAAAGTGTGCTCGTAAATACAAGTAAACAATAATGATGGCGTGTTGATCATGATCGAAAGCTCAATTGGTCATATGGATTGCAGGGAGATAATGATTGAATGACTTGCTAGAAAGCCCTTGAGCTATGTTGAGTTGTGAAATGGGCGGTGGACGTAAGTGAATGATAAGAGCGAGTAATGGACAGTGAAGGACTTTCCAAGTGTCATGTTGAATTGGGAGACATGCTTATAGATGTAGTTAATTGATCGCAATGGGACGTTAATTTATCTTGCTGCACAGCCCTTTGTAAATTGATTAGTGTAATGTGGGGGTTCGTTCATTCGCTGTCAAGCCGTATCTCCTCTTCGGGTGCTTGCTCATCCTTTTCATCATGTCCTATGGCAATCCAGGTGTTGTCCAAGGTGATCCCGACTGTCTCCTTTACTGGCTCTGATGTATCCGCCTCGTTTGATGGAGCAGTCTCAGCCAGCTCCACAGCCGGTGATATTGGCTCCTCACTTAGCGATGTCTTCCCAGAATCACTTGCTGGTGCTGGCTCTTCTGGCTTTTCTTCTTGTGGGGCTGCATCCTCCTCCTCTGGGATGCTCTTCTCGTTGGTGGTGGTTGGATCCTCTCCTTTGGAATCCGAGCCCGGCATTGACTTTTTCCGAAGGCGCGGGCTCAGCGATTTCTTAATTTTCTCTCTCTTCTCTGGTGGCACAAGCCTGTTCATTGTCTTCTCGATGTTCTGGCGGGTGAAAGCCTTCTTCAGGCTGTCCACCTTCTTCAGGCCAGAGCGCTTAATCTTTTTGGCTCTTGATTCGCCGATCTTCTCATCCACGCTGTCATCGTCGTGACCCTCTTCAGCACGAGCAAGCTCTTCATCAGAGGACAGGTCCACAGTGTGCCAGATCTCTTCTGACTTTGTCTTTTCATCGCTTGTCTCCCCTTTCTCCTCCGAGATCGCACCTGGAGGCTCTGGTTTTTTCAAAAATACGTTGGCAGGAATCTCTTCTTGCTCCTGAAACAGAGATACACATATATAAGTGTGATAAAAAAATTGCAAACCGCCATACTTGTTTTTTGGGTAAACAAATGAAGCAATATTGCTAGACACTGGATAAGCTTCTGCACGGCTATTCTGTTCACGAAGAGGTGAAGTGTTTTAAAATGGCCAGGTTCATTTGTCTAAAGTATACAAATTCAACAACACACAGATTTTCCTCCCCTCTCTTTTCTCAGAGTACGTTCAGGCGGAACCTATCTGTTCGTTCACCAATGGGTGGCACAGAGTCTCAACCATGAACTTCTTTTGCAGAAAATTTCATTTGCTCTCATTTTTAGCACTTTTATTAAACTATCACTATCTCTCGTCTCCTCTTGTATTGATTTCACATTGTATATAAATGCACAGTTTATGTAATGTAATGCGGATTTAAAGAGTGCTGCTTGCCATCCATGAAGGTATCTTGGCGCTTGGTAGGTGAGTGTAGGCATGTGGTGAGGCTGGGCCTGAGCACAGGCAGTCCCGATCGTCCTTCAAGAAGACTAGTTGAATAGCCTGGTCTTCCGTCTCTTGCGGAATTGCCGGTGTACCCCAGCTTCATGGACAGAGAACGCGGTTATGTCTATCACTAGACCACTATGCTACTAAGTATCTGCCCTCTGAGCCCTACTCTGCCAGTCACTTTGTCTTGCAAATAGGTGTAGGCCGGTGTTTGTGAACGAGTTTGGGCTCTGCGGTGTTCGGCTACATGACTAACTTTGATTCCGTTTGCCTCAGTTGTAGTTTGTCTACACGAGGCCGTGTGGCGTCACGTACAGTTTCAGCCTATGTTTCAGAATTACCTTCATGGAGTTTTGTATGAGGCACTGCTACTGGCAGTTGGCTGTTAGCATGTTGGCCACATTTAAATGTTCCTCTGTCTTAAATTTCATTTTTGTATAGAACTGCCCATGTAGGTTTTCCCGGCATTGCGCATTGTATTCCATTCACTACATAATTCCTGTTATCATATGTAAACTGTGATGTTTCTTGTTTGCGTGTTACTCTAATAGTGTGCAGTGGCCATGTAGTCACATTGGTTAAAGTTGCCGCAAGCAGCTGGGCGCTCCGCTAGACACAGTAGGCCGAATCCACTAGTTAAAGCCTGCTGAAGCACTGAATGTAAACGGGATGTGTTCCAAAGCCACTGACCACCAATGGCTAAGACCTAGAAAGAGCAGTGAGGGCAGCCAAGTTGGAGCTGGACATAGGCTCAGGTTCATGGGGGCTACAGAGGGGATGGGGATTGGCAATTCTGTTGACTGGGTGGTCGTTTTCTGTTGCCAGTTCCTCTGAATTGTGATAAATAAGTAGACTTTATGCACCTTAGGATGCATATCCTCCGCCTGCCATCCATTTCATGCTCTCTGATACATGCTTTCCTTACCACAAGCACATCTTAGTGGCTGTGAGCTCACCCAGGCTCTCCGTCTGGACGTCGGTGAGGTGTAGCCAGGGAAGCAGCTGTTACCCATGGTTTGATCTTTACTGCTTCTAAGAGATCTCTTCAGCGCCGCCTTTCTGCCCTTGTTGTTTTTGCCCCTCTCTTGCCTTCTTCTAGTCTTCTTCCTCAAGTAACTGTATTTGCATTTATGTAGCGCTTACTACCCCTGGCGAGGCGTTGAAGCGCATGTCGTCTTCCTGTCTGTCCCCTCTTCGTTGTCTGCTCATTTTTGCCGTCTCTCTCGGCCTACCTCTGTCTGCTCCCTTTCCATAACCTCGTCTTTTCTCTTCTTCCCACCCATGTGCCTTTCCTCATCCGACGCTCCCACATGGCTCTGACTTTTCCCCTCTTGCCTCTGGTCTCTGTCCACGGTCTCCTTCCCTGTCCCCACCACTTTATTTCCCTCGGTTTCTTCATTCCCCTTCTGTCCTCTCACTCTTCCCTCTCTTTTTTTTCCTTCATACCTGCCATCTCACACGGTGCCACCGTGTGATACACGATATCGGCTCCCATCACACGGTCTCCCAGTGAGAAGCCGATGTCACACGGTGGCAGCGAAAACAAGTTGAAAACCAATGTAAATAGTGGTTTTCCAGCTCGGTTTCTGAGGCTTTGAACTGCTAGCGTCCATTAAGAGGTGTGAAAATACTAGGGGTGGGCGGAATTTGCGTAGTCGCGTTACGCAAAGCTCCACGAAACGGTAGAAAATCTAAGCGAGCACGCGAAAGTTCTGCGAACATGTGGAATTGCTTGTTCCGCCCGTTTGCGATGCTTTTTTCTTGTTCGCGAACGCTGTTTGCATGCTCGGGGAGAAATATCTTGCGAACACGCATTTTGAAAGCGCGAACAAGCAAACAATTCCGCGGATCGCAGAATTTTTGGCAATTCCGCGTTCTCCGCGGAACACGAAATTACCAAATTCCGCAAGCGGAACGGAATTTACCGCCCAGGCCTAGAAAACACCCCAGGACCTTAGTATAAGCAAGCTTTTGGGGGGGGGGGTAGGGGACGTTTGTGGGCGGTATGGTGTTCAAAAGTGTCTGGTAAGTATTTATCGGCACGAGCCCCACCCCCTTCAAGGCCCATCCCCAGGCTTAAAGTGGGCCTGGTCTTGTCAGTGCGCAGCAGTAGGTGCCAAGACGGGTCCTGTGGGCTCTCCATTTTTGCCCTCACCTTGGTGAACAGATAAATCTTAATTCTATGGCAGTACCACTGCTCACTGCCTTTGAGGTAACTTCAAAGAGACTCGTTATATTTCTTTCACAGTCTCATACTTTCAGAATGGACGCACTTTCAATATTTTATATATAACGAAGCCATAGTTGCTCACTTACTTTATGCAGCTTACAACCATTGGCAACGCCAATAGTCTTGACTTGTTGGTGTAACGCTATTTGCTGTATAATACATCTGGATGCAACGCGATAGAAACAGCAAAATGCCAGACGGGCGGCATACTATGTGTAGTACTAATTTTTAGCTTGGGTGTTTTAAGCCACGTCCTTAATTACTATGGCCACGCTCTTCAAGAGACCCCCAGTTTTTTAATCCTACTTAAAGCCCTGCCCATCCCCCTCCTCACACGGTGAGATTGTTCTTCAAGTTGGCAGGTATGCTGCTTTTCCTTTCTTTCTCTCGGCTTTCATCTCTCCTCACCGTCCCGTCTCCCTCTCCCCCCTCCTCTCTCCCCCACCCCCCTCTCCCCATGCTTTTCTAGTCCCCCCTCACTCCCTCCCCCAGTACGACTCCCGACGGTACCGCCTGGCAGAGGTGACTCACGCTCTTCTGCTAAAAACACACACGCTTCTATTTGTTATTTTTTTTAATGAGGAATGTGTGTTCAGGTTCTGGCGAGCTGGATCTTGGAAACGAACGAAGGCCTTACAACTTCCACAGAAACCCCCAGCACCGACTCCCCCCTGAACACAAGTGCAGCCCACCAATCTCCATCCGTTCCTCGGTGCTTCCTGTTTTGTGCACCGAGTGTTTCTATAACAGGAACTACCTCTGGGCCTAGTTGCATTGTGCTGTGCTCTGCAGGGGACTGGCAGGGGCTCCAGAGGAAGAGATAAGATCTCTCAGACCCAGCAGCCGATCCGCATTGGTAGAAGCTTGTAGGGCCAGCACTTAAGCTGTGGCGCCTTGGTGTATACCAACCAGACGTGCACACCCCTCCACCTTCGTAGTAGGTAGTCCGAGGTGGGTGACGCTGGAGACCAAAAGTCAGACATTTGGGGTCAAGCAGACAGGTATGCCTGTTGAACCCTTTCGATTGTGTCCACTCATTTCAGTAAAGTGAAACCTAAAGGGCTGCCAAGGTCACACAGCGTGCCAACAAAGAACAAACGCACGAGTGACCGGATCTCTGCCCAGAGCCATCACCTGTCTGCGCAGCACTCCTTGACACTGGCGGCCCTCGCACCAGCCAGCACAGCACTCCGTGACACTGGCGGCCGCCGGCCGTCACACCAGCCTGCACGGCAGTCCATGACACTGGTGTCCCTCACTCACACCAGCCTGCACAGGACTCCGTGACACTGGCGGCCGCTGCCCCTCACACCAGCCTGCACGGCAGTCCATGACACTGGTGTCCCTCACTCACACCAGCCTGCACAGCACTCCGTGACACTGGCGGCCGCCGGCCCTCACACCAGCCTGCACGGCAGTCCATGACACTGGTGTCCCTCACTCACACCAGCCTGCACAGCACTCCATGACACTGGCGGCCGCCGGCCCTCACACCAGCCTGCACGGCAGTCCATGACACTGGTGTCCCTCACTCACACCAGCCTGCACAGGACTCCGTGACACTGGCGGCCGCTGCCCCTCACACCAGCCTGCACGGCAGTCCATGACACTGGTGTCCCTCACTCACACCAGCCTGCACAGCACTCCGTGACACTGGCGGCCGCCGGCCCTCACACCAGCCTGCACGGCAGTCCATGACACTGGTGTCCCTCACTCACACCAGCCTGCACAGCACCCCGTGACACTGGCGGCCGCCGGCCCTCACACCAGCCTGCACGGCAGTCCATGACACTGGTGTCCCTCACTCACACCAGCCTGCACAGCACTCCATGACACTGGCGGCCGCCGGCCGTCAAACCAGCCTGCACGGCAGTCCATGACACTGGTGTCCCTCACTCACACCAGCCTGCACAGCACCCCGTGACACTGGCGGCCGCCGGCCCTCACACCAGCCTGCACGGCAGTCCATGACACTGGTGTGCCTCACTCACACCAGCCTGCACAGCACTCCGTGACACTGGCGGCCGCCGGCCCTCACACCAGCCTGCACGGCAGTCCATGACACTGGTGTCCCTCACTCACACCAGCCTGCACAGCACTCCGTGACACTGGCGGCCGCTGCCCCTCACACCAGCCTGCACGGCAGTCCATGACACTGGTGTCCCTCACTCACACCAGCCTGCACAGCACTCTGTGACACTGGTGGCCGCTGCCCCTCACACCAGCCTGCACGGCAGTCCATGACACTGGTGTCCCTCACTCACACCAGCCTGCACAGCGCTCCATGACACTGGCGGCCGCCGGCCCTCACACCAGCCTGCATGGCAGTCCATGACACTGGTGTCCCTCACTCACACCAGCCTGCACAGCACTCCGTGACACTGGTGGCCCTCAATACTTTGAACAGGCCCAGCACCGAAGCTGAGATTGCACAGAGCCTGGTGTGTGCTCAGTCAAACCCTGTTTGAAGAGGCTGGCATCTGTGCGCCTGCCTGGGGGATAGTTACACGCAGGGCATTAAGTGAGGGGGGTCTGAGCACCCCCAGTTTTTTTTGGGGGGGGCCTCAAAAGGGGTCTCTAGGGGGCTCTATTTTTGGGCCTCAAAGGTCAAAGGTAGGGTGAACAGACGTTCCGGTTTTTGTTGGTGTTTCGGGTGACGTCATTGTAGCAGGAAGGGAAATCCTTTAAAGAGCGACACTTTATCTCAGGATTTCCCTTCTCTTTGGCCACGCAGCGCCACTTACATCATCGTGCCAGCCATCGGCACAACAACAGCTGGTTAGAACCTGCAGGACCCTGCTTTTACGGCCTGCAGCAAGATTTCTCCAGCAACCAGTGTGACCCTGCTCTGCCTTAAAGCAAGCGAGGGACGAGGGTCTACAACAGACTCCAGCAGCAGTGAAAAGGAAATTTACCTTCGTGACGCCTCCCCAGCCCTACTAGCACCGTCGGGACCCTGCCTCCGCATCAGAGCTGCCTCAGCCAGGATCCTTCTGAAGCCATACAAGACTTGCCCTCCCAGCCTGCAAGCCCGCAACGGGAGTATTTTAATGGCCGTTTTTTTAATCCCCTTCCCCGCAGCTTTCTCATTCCGCCGCAAAGCGCCATTCATGTTTTTCAAAACACTGTCACTACCAATGCTGACTTGTTCTGTTTATTGATTTATATATGCGGTGGTAAAGCACCCTCATAGAAAGCACTGCGTATGCGTAGAAAAGATTGAACAACCCTCCGTAGGGAAATCAAGGCAAATATTGAGCGCCACTGGTTCCCCAGAATTCGAAAATATTGTTACAATTGAGAATTTTAGTTTTGCTTGTGGCTGCATTGAAAATGTTGAGGCACAATTCAGAAGTAAGTAGATATCTCAAGTCAATAGTAAAGCCGACCCAGACGGACCCCTCGGAGTTTCATTTTCATCTACTTTCACATTGCTCTGCTCTTCCTATGTTTACTAACACTGATGTAATTAAGTCCTGTGTGACACTCTACACAGATGGAGAATATACAATCACACTGACTGGTACTAGTTATAAGGCTGATGTGCAACTTCGCTTCGACTCGTGATTTGACAAATCCATTACACTTGGGTATCTCAGTGAGGGAAACGTGATGGGTGGAATGCTTGAATTATACCATATTTTATGTTTTTGAAAAATGACATCAAACATCTTAAAGGAAACCATTAGTCAGCGTCAAGTACCTTTGTTAACTATGCAGTCTCAGCGAAATTGCTTAGTTACTACTGAAATTAGACAGTTTCCCTTAAGTGTGTAATAAGAGAATAATTAAAGAAAAATGGGAAGGGATGGACCGCAAGTGCTCACTTAAAGCCAGCTCAACAAACTTTGGGCAAATTTGCACCGATTATTGTGGAATTTCTCTCTGGTGATGGTTAAGTTTGCTCCAGTCTTGAATTGGCATTTTCTCCCAATAATTGTTGGGAAATATCCTCTCCGAAGTACACTGGTTTTTTTTTTAATGGAGTTTTATATAGGACAAACTTGACCCGAATCGGGTATCAGAGCGCTTTACATAATAGCACCAGTTGCGTTACATGAGGATTGAATATGCTACTTACCAGTATGCATCTGTTCTTGGCATGTAGGGCTGCTGACATTCATATCTGTGCATAGATCGCCGCCTAGTGTTGGGTCCGGATGTTTGCACGTTGTTGTCCTGGAAGAGTCTTCGAAGTATCCTTGGATAGGTGACTCCTCCCCTGGACTACAGTGCGCATGGGCATCCTCTCCATCCTCAGATTGTTTTTCGCCATTGTGGCAGTGATGGAGTAGATACAGAAAGTGATGACCATGCTTGCAATAATTCTGAGAGCTGCAGCTGCGACAGGCGCCGGGGAGGAGGGAGGGCGATATGAATGTCAGCAGTCCTACATGCCAAGAACAGATGCATACTGGTAAGTAGCATATTCAGTTCGAGGCATGTGGGCTGCTGAATTCATATCTGTGCATAGAATACATAGCAGTGCCCTCTATTGGCGGCGGCTACCCGTGCCAGCTGCAGCGGTCTGAAAAAGTGTTTTGAGAACAGCCTGTCCTACAGCTGCCTGCTGTTTTGACTGCACATCTACGCAATAGTGTTTTGTAAATGTGTGTGTAGTGGACCATGTGGCTGCTCTGCATATATCATGCAGGGGAATATTTCCTAGGAAGGCCATGGAAGCCCCCAACTTGCGTGTTGAGTGGGCTCGTGGTGGAATAGTTAATGTGCGTTTTGCCTTTTGATAACAGATTTGAATACACTTAACTATCCATCTGGCTATCCCTGCTTTGGAGATGGCGTTACCTTTGTGGTGTGGGGCAAAGGCAACGAACAGTTGTTTTGTCTTCCTGAAGGGTTTAGTCCTGTCGATGTAGTACATGAGGGCCCTCCGTACATCTAGTGTATGTAGTGCCCTTTCTGCAACAGTTTGTGGGTTTTGGAAGAAAACGGGCAGTTCAATAGTTTGATTCATGTGGAACTGCGATATTACTTTGGGCATGAATTTGGGGTTGGTACGTAGTACGACCCTGTTGGCGTGAACCTGTATAAATGGCTCTTGAACGGTTAGTGCCTGGAGTTCACTAACTCTTCGTAGGGAAGTGATCGCTACAAGGAAGGCCACTTTCCAGGTAAGGAATTGAATCTCGCATGAGTGTAGAGGTTCAAAAGGTGGACCCATCAGGCGTGTGAGGACCAAGTTGAGGTTCCACATTGGAGCCGGTGGGTGACAAGGCGGAATGACTCGTTTGAGCCCTTCCAAGAATGCTTTGATGGTAGGCACTCTGAATAGAGAGAGGTGCTGCCTGGTTTGCAGATAGGCTGAGATTGCGGTCAAATGGACACGTATAGAGGTGTACGCCAGATTGCATCGGTATAGGTGTAAGAGGTAACAGATGATGTTTTGGATGGATGCGTCCAGCGGGTTAACGTCATTATTACCGCAATAAATGACGAACCTTTTCCATTTGGCTGCATAGCAAGCTCTGGTAGTGGGTCTCCTGGCCTCCTTGATGATGTCCATACAGTCAGGTGGCAGGTTGAGATAGCCAAACTCTAGGACTTCAGGAGCCAGATCGCCAGGTTCAGCTGTTGCGGATCTGGGTGCTGAACCTCTCCATGGTTCTGCGTCAAATGCGCGGGTTTGATCCGCAGCCTTTGATGCGGCACCACGGAAAGTTCGAGGAAGGTGGTGTACCACGGCTGGCGTGCCCACGTGGGAGCAACTAGGACGAGTGTCAGGGAGTGTTGTCGGAGTTTGCGAGCCACCAGCGGTATCAACGGCGCTGGGGGAAAAGCGTACGCAAATCTGCCGGACCAGTTCATCCATATCGCATTGCCCTGCGACTGCGGATGGGGGAATCTGGCGGCGAAGCTTTGGCATTTTGCGTTTTCGCTTGTCGCGAATAGGTCTATCTCTGGATGACCCCACTGCTGGAAGTACGGTTGGAGTACTGATGGGTGTAACTCCCACTCGTGCATCTGGTGGCTGTGTCTGCTGAGCAGATCCGCCATCTGGTTGTCCTTGCCAGGGAGGTGTTCCGCCATGAGGAACATGTTCCTCTGAATGGCCCACTTCCACATGCTCTGAGCCAGATGAGACAACTGTGGAGAGTGTGTTCCTCCCTGCTTCTGTATGTAGTACATTGCGGTCATGTTGTCCGTCCGGATCAACACGACCTTGTTGCACAGGTGTACTTTGAATGCCTTCATGGCCAGGAAGATTGCCATCAGTTCCAGAAGGTTGATGTGCATCTTCTTCTGTTGTGACGTCCATAGTCCCTGCACTGTGTAGTGGAGTACATGAGCTCCCCATCCCTGGAGAGACGCGTCCGCTGTCAGTACTATTTGTGGGACAGGCTCTTGGAACGGTCGGCCCTTGCAAAGGTTTTGTGGATTCCACCAATGCAGAGAGTTGTATGCCCGACCGCTCACCAGCACTAGGTCTTTCAACTGTCCTTGAGCCTGATTCCACTGACGTGCTAGGCACTCCTGAAGTGGGCGCATATGTAATCTCGCGTGCGGGACTATGAAGATGCAGGAGGCCATCATACCTATCAACTGCATAAACACTCGCGCTGGAAGCGAGTGATTGGGTTTGAACTTGGAGATCAGCAGTTGCATGCTGTTGATCCTCACCAAATTTGGCTGAGCTGTGGCCGGCAGAGTGTCTATAGTCGCGCCCAGGTACTGTTGTACGTGGGCGGGCTGGAGATGGGACTTTGGGTAATTTAGTGAGAATCCCAGACTGTGAAGAAGGTGAATGGTGCGGGACATGTGGCTTGCACATTGCTGGGCTGACTTCGCTTGAACGAGCCAGTCGTCTAGGTAGGGGTAGACGTGTATATGCTGCCTCCGTAGATGTGCTGCCACCGTAGCTAGGCACTTCGTGAAAACCCTGGGCGCTGTTGTCACGCCGAAGGGAAGGACTTTGAACTGATAGTGCTGCCCCTGAACAGTGAACCTGAGGTATTTTTTGTGTGAGGGGTGGATGGGTATGTGAAAGTACGCATCCTTGAGGTCCAGTGTGGCTAGGAAGTCTCCCTGCTTGAGAAGCGGAAGGACTTGCTGTAGAGTGAGCATGTGAAAGTGCTCTGAAAGAATGTACTGGTTCAGGGGTCTCAGGTCTAATATAGGTCTGAGCGACCCGTCCTTTTTTGGAATTAAGAAGTAGAGGGAGTACACTCCCGTACCCTGCTCGTGGATGGGTACGACCTCTATAGCGCCTTTTAGAAGCATACTTTGCACCTCGTGCTGTAAGAGCGTTAAGTGCTCTGAGGACATAGGACGGCTTCTTGGTGGTATTGTGGGTGGAGTGGAGGTTAACTCCAGACAGTAACCGTATTTTATAATATCTTTGACCCACCTGTCCGTGGTGATGGAGTTCCACGTGGACAGGAACCTTCGTAGCCTTCCCCCGACAGGTGTTATGTGGTCGGGAGGAAGGGAGAGGGCGTCACTGCTTGTTCTTGGGGGAGGACCTGGTGTTGCCGTAGCCACGTCCTCTGCCCTTTGTACTGGAGCCACGATATCCACCTCGGGTGTTTTTATCGTAGGTGGTCTGCGTATTGCCTTTGTTATATGTTTGTTGTGACCCCTGTCCTCTGCCTGCTCCCTTGTTTCCGGGGCGACGAAAGGAGCCGCTCCGAAAGGACTGAGTTTGTAGGGCGCCCATGGACTTTGCAGTGCCCGTGTCCTTTTTTATCTTCTCGAGGGCGGTGTCAACCTCAGGCCCGAATAAATAGTCGGGGTTGACGGGCTGGTTAAGTATATTGTTTTGTACCTCAGGCTTGAATCCTGAGATACGTAGCCAGGCGTGACGTCGTAGTATGACGCTAGTGTTGATGGCCCTGGCAGCCGTGTCTGCAGCATCTAGTGCACATTTGATGGAAGCATTTGTGAGTAGCTGTCCCTCTCTGATAAGGATTTCTGCACCTTCTTTGTAGGGGTCAGGGAGGTGTTGAAGAAGTTGCTCTATTGTGTCATAGTGCGCTCTATCGTAGCGAGCGAGGAGCGCTTGAGTGTTGGCTATGCGCCATATGTTTGCAGCTTGTGCGGCAACTCGCTTGCCGGAGGTCTCTAGCACCTTGGACTCTTTGTCCGGGGGAGGAGCGTCACCCGTTGTCTGCGAGTGTGCCCTCTTGCGAGCATTCGCTACAACGATGGAGTCGAGTGGTAATTGGCCTCTGATGTAAGTAGGATCCCCAGGTGCTGATCTGTATTTCTTATCGATCCTGGGGTTTATCACTCGTGCCCTGGTGGGTTCCTTGAAAATGTCCGTGGCTGGCTTGAGGACCCCCTTCAACATTGGCAGAGTCTTTACATGTCTTTCTGAGGATGCAAAGGTGTCCATTAGAAAGTCATCTTCGATGATATCAGAGTGAAGCTGTACATCATGGTTGTTTGCCGCACGTTTGATAAGAGCGTTGAACGCCGCAGTATCCTCTGTGGGAGATGTTTTTGCCCCATAGAGTTGTGGGTCCTGTGCATCAAGAGGTGCACTGGGGTCTGCAGGGTCGCCCCAAGTTTGATCAGGGTCCTGCTGGTCATCAGGGTCCGTGTCCACATGGTAGGGGACTTGGTCATCCATGTAGTCCTCCAATGCATCCGTGTCGGAGCGTGTGGGGGAGGCCCGGTGTGGATCCTGGTAGGATGAATGGAAAGGTTCATACAGGAGAGGTTCTGAGTCCACAGGCAGCTTCCTCTTTAGCGGGATCCTGAAAGGTTCCAATGGCGGTTCCGAAGTTATCCTTCGGTCGTGGAGAATCATCCTGCCAGTGCCGGCGTCGATGACGTGTGACGGAGACGTCTCAACAGGTGTAACCGTAGTCTTGGTGACCCGTGCCCTGAGTTGAAACACCTTCGGGATTGTGGATGGAGGCAAGCCGAAGGTAATGTTGGTTGGCACCGACGAAGCCGCTGGAGATCCGATCGAACCGGAACCCGACGGGTCCTGGAGGGCAGCCGTGGTTTTGCAGCCTGGCGTCGCGCCAGGTCGTACTTGGGGCGCCTTTGAGGTTGTGGCCCCGGCCAGGTTCGTCGAGGCGGCCGTAGATTTCTTCGGCGCCGGTGGTGCATCGAGTCGAGGTGCGGAGATCACCGTCGACGTCTTCGACACGTGAGGTTTTGGTGTCGTCGAGGGAGTGATGCGAGACGTAGCAGGCGGTACGGCCCTCGGTGTCGGTGGCGTCGAAGCCGGTAACCGAGCAGGTTTGTCGGCGCCGATGGCCTTTTTCCGTTTGTCGACTCCCACGTCGCCCGTTTCAAGTTCGGCACCGAAGTCTCTCTTGGTGCGGTCGGTGCCGACACGGTGCGCTGGCGTCGAAGGCGTTGAAGGCCTCGATCCGACCAGCGCCACTTTCAGTTTCGGTTTCGTAGGAACCGGAGCAGCTTTCGGTTTCGGTTTCGTGGAAGGGAAACCAGCTGGTTTAAGCGGTAATGGCTGCCGCTGAACGTCCGAGGCCGGGCCCGAGGGCGGGGCCGAAGGACTGCGGGATAGGTCTCGGGTAAGGCCCGAAGGCGATCCCTCGACCGGAGCCATAGTCTGTGGCACTGGTGAGTTTTCGGTTTGAACAGGTAGGCCTTGTTCATCATCGGAGCTACTCTCTTCGGCCCCTAAGGCCTCCTCGTCGTCTCCTACCTCGGTGTCGCCTTCACCTCTGTGGAAGAGTGACTCGTCGGCCTCGTCCGATCCGGGTTCGTGTTCGGAAACGGGACTGGAGGGCAAGACTTCTACTTCTTCGACGTCGTCGGCTTCGTCGAAGATGTCTGCTGGGGCCGGTGCCGCGTGCTGCGCCTCGAGTCTCGCCGCTCGACGATTCCGTAGAGTCTTCTTGGAACGGAACCGGGCACAGGCCATGCATGTCGATTCGTCGTGGTCCGGCGAAAGGCATTTGTTGCACACCGGATGGACGTCGATGTGTGGGTACTTCGCATTACATACCGGACACCTTTTGAATGGCGTCCTCGATTCCATCGTCGAAGTAGTCGATGGACAGGTAAATGCGAACAAAGTCGGTGCTGAAAGTTAGTAAACTAACAGATAGTATCGAAACCCGATCGATAAACAGTACCGACGCGAACTAAAGGCCTTGTGGCCTCGACAAAATTTTTTCCTAACTTGAGCTAAGATAGCACATCCGAACCCAATGGCGGAAAAAAACAATCTGAGGATGGAGAGGATGCCCATGCGCACTGTAGTCCAGGGGAGGAGTCACCTATCCAAGGATACTTCGAAGACTCTTCCAGGACAACAACGTGCAAACATCCGGACCCAACACTAGGCGGCGATCTATGCACAGATATGAATTCAGCAGCCCACATGCCTCGAACACAATAATTTTTTTGTAGTTGGTACTTAATAAATATACCTTTTTGCCTATTTTATTCTCCTTTGCTGGATGCGACTTCATGATTTTCTTAAGCACACAATGCTAGTTATCTTGATTTAGACCAAGCCCCAAATCGGACAGGCCACACACCTTTAAGAAATTTGCCACGCCCCTTTTAGAGCACCCCCAGGGTTTTTTTTCCCACTTAAAGCCCTGTCTACATGGGCTGCCGAGAGGCTGCTCCAGAAAACAGTGGCTTTTATGCACCCTAAGCATTTCTCCATAGACTCCGAATGGGCAAAAAAATATCCCTTTGGTACTTCAGACCCAGTGACCTACTAGGTAACGCCTCTTAATCAATGGATTCAAAACTAAAGAATAAATGCAGACCGATCTCAAACTGACAGCAGCTGAAGTGGAATATCAGCTAAGTGATAACGGTGACAGAACTCGCATATTCACTCACTCACTCACTCATCACCCTATACATACCTCTGTGGCCTAGCACCCACACCAGAGATCTGACTTTAACTTACATGTCACTCATGCCTTTAACATGTTCTGTGACTGATGAAAGCTTGTACTTATCTGCCCTGCCGCGTCTGTTCTGCGAAGAGTGCACTTGCTGTCTTCTTAGAGAGAGGGAAGATTGCTTTGCCACAGCCATACTGTCCCTATTATGTGAGTAGGTAACGCTTGCACTGCAGCTACTCGATTTGAATCTACCCTGTACTAGGAAACGCTAACGCTTCTGTTGCACTAGCTGTACCTGTCCTCTGAAGGCAGGAAGCTTAAACTGTGTCTGCCCTAGGTGTACCTGTTCTAGGAGGAAGGGGTGTTTCTCCTGTTGCCCCATTTATGAAGAAACAAAGGATACTTTGAATGCACTTCCATAACCCGACCAGGCCACTGAAAAGCTTTTGTGGGACCCAGTGCAAACAATGGTTGCAGGGCTCTGACCAGAGACTCTGGTTACAATTCCAGCTTCCTCGCTTGACCAAAATATGTGACTCGGAGACATTTCCTTTGCTGTGGCTCCTTTTTTGTGATCATCACATTTGAAAGCACTTTCAAATGACTCAGTAGTGGATGCTCACATACAAACAACGCTCTTGTATGTGGTTTAATAGACCATGATGTTACTCCATCTATGACAATAAAAACAAGCATTGGCATAGCCAATAGGTCTCGCCTTTGGGACCTTATAAGTGTTTAGCCATGCAACAGTTGCGTAACTTAAATACTTATAAGGTCCCAAAAGCGAGACCTATTGGCTATGCAAAGCGGCCCTGCGGCCGCGAGAGTGAAAGTGATCGCGATCAAACATCAAAGCGGCTGTGCGGCCGAAAGTGAAAGTAATCGCGGTAAAACACGGCGCGCGCGCCCGCACACATGCACTGTAGCTCTAGGCTGGCCTGGTAGCACTTTTTGGAGCCCTCTCAATAAGTCTCGCCAGACCAGCGTATGCGCTGGGTCAGGCGAGACCTAAAAAGCCTGGATAGGAGATCTAAGACTACCAACTTGCCTCTTGGGTCACTAATACAATTGCCTTCAGGGCAGGGGATAGAGTGTGATACCAATGTCTAATCGGGAAACCTGGATTTAATCCTGGCTTCCCAGCTTGACCAAACTGTATGACCATAGGCTATTACTTTTATACACTGTGCCTCTTTTCCCATAATCACCAGGAGAGCACCTTGAACTAATTCAGTTTAGGATGCGTAATGTACAAAAATCTCTTTTGTGTATGGTTTAGACTATAATGTTGGTCCATCTATTAAAAAACAGGCTACATAAGAGGAAGAAGAAAGTAAAAGTATAAACCGCAACAATAAAGTGCCAGTCACTGACCCTTGTAGACATGCACGAGAGCCATAGTCAGCCAAGGTCGACATTTGGCCTTTTGTCTCCACGGCGCTACTTTTCCAGAGAGCATGCAACACAGGCAGGGCACAAAGGATTATGGGACCCTTCCATCACTGCCTCATTACAACTGCCCTATTGGCGCTTGAAATAAGACAGGAGATGCTTGGTTGTTGGGTCTGTGGCTCGCGGTCTCACAGTCTATGCCTGATCGCTGCCCACACCCAGTCAACTGCCAGTGTGGCTTGGCAGTATGGGCATGGCCCGTTTCTTAGTGTGAGCCACGATTACAATGACGTGCTCTGTGATGCAAGCAGCACATGCCGACAGCCTTGCCAATACCACGTGATGGGCATCTTCAAGGAGTAGGGCCTGTGGAAATGTGCCCAGTCTGCCCCCTTCTGACACTGGTAAACAAGCCCTATGAACAGGAATTGTTTCACAAAATTTGATGCGAGTTCCCTGTAGTCCTGGGGCAGCGCCTGACCCACAGAAGCAATATTCGGGGACCGAAATCTGTCAATGGAAAAGATAAGTAGGGTCCACTGCTCAGCCATCCTCCAGTGGAATTTGTTTTAGCTAACCCACATACAATTTGAATCAGTCTTATAGTTTAACAAAGGGAGAACAGAAATGTCAACATAAGTGATGTAACCTTACCCAAACTAGGGCACCCATAACTAGGAGAATGTCTAACCACTGAATAGTAATACTCTCAGATGCTTCCCAGTGCTAGATTTGGTACCTGCAGGTAAGGCATACGACACTAGATAGGTGAGTGTTTATCACCCTATATAAATACATAAAAGTATGGTAATTTCGTTAAAAATTTTGTTATTTCTTTTAGGAGTTTTGTACCTGTTTACATCTATTTACAGAAATTGTACAGCAGTCCTTCAATGCCTCCCACTTCCTCTATAGTGTGCTAGCTACCTGTGTTGTACCTGTACTGTAAGTGTGAGAGAATCATGTGATGTTCCTTCTGTTACTACCACCTGTCCTTTACTCATTCTTTATATTGGGGATGGTTGTGTTGCTGCTGTTCAGTTGTACGTTGATTGTGTTTTGGAGCTCTGTAGAATGCCTTACAATATGCACAAGAAAAAATATTTGCATTGCCAATGCTTGTTTTAGTGCATGATGTGAGTGAAACGGTGAATCCTCGCATAATAACTGAGCAGAATTCTGTTTTGATTGTATGTATGCAACAAACAGATTTTTAAATGGACTAGACAACTTTGTAAAATGTCTAAACATAGCTGGCAAGTGGCTCCATGTAATGCTTGTTTGATTCTAGAATTTAAGCCAATAGCACTTTGCATGCTGGGATTTTAAGACCATAATAAGTGTTGAAAGTAAAACCACAAGCCCCACAATGCAAAATGATCTTAGCTATAACCCAGGAATGGCTGATTCTATCATATGTCATAGTCAGGGCAACTGGAGTTAGGTGATTGATTCTGTGGCTGCATTATTTTCTACAAATGTATGGATATGCCACGCAAACCGTCATCTGCTGCATAATCTGCAGATTTTAACAAAAAAAAATTCTCTCTAGCTCTAAAGTTAACTAAAAATGTGGCAATGTGTTCCCGTACAGTGGAAGGCCCCTCGCAAAAGTTCACTGGTCATCTTTCAGTTGTTTATTGCTGCAGGGCCGGCTTTAGCGCTGGTGGCGCCCAGTGCGACAATGGTTGTTGGCGCCCCCCCCCCCCCCAGTGACCACCTCTGCCATGCATTCCCTCACTACCACCCTTTTACAGTGCCCCTCAAGTCTCCATAACCACTCCATCGCTCAGATGCATTAAATTGGTTGTATAGCGCCACTTATACCAGTGTAGGGTGTCAGACCACTTTACATAACACGCACAAAACACAGAGACAATCAATCATAGGTGTGCAAATCGGTGTATAGGAAATGTTACATAAGATAGAGGACTATAAGGTATAGGAGTCACATGTCATCCACACTGGTATACAGTATAGTTTAATTGTGCTTGGTCTGGAGGAGCACACACTTTGTGATCTGCTGGTACAGGTTCTTTTGTGATCTGCTGGTACAGGTTCTTTTGTGATCTGCTGTTACAGGTTCTTTGCAGTAGGCATATTAACCATCTGCGCTACCCTCAAAGCTTCCACTAGACAAACCTCCGATCTTTCAGTAGGAAGAAAATTAATCACGGAGTTCTCTTGACATTTTTAATGACGGCTGAAAACTGCTGGAGGCCAGAACACTGGCAGAAGGTGCTCTTAAAACTATTATTAACTTGCACACACGACGCCCCCACCTAAAGTCAGCGCCCGGTGCGGTTGCACCAGTCACACCGCCCTAAAGCCGGCCCTGTATTGCTGCATTTGGTTGCCCATGCAGACCAGTCCTGACGCCACACGTGCCTCTGCAGGCTACTGCTCCCCATCACTTCTGCTCCCTGTCCAAGTAAACTATCTCTGCTCTTTGCAGATATAGGCAGTATGCAAGTGACATCATGGCTCCTGACATTGCACATGGCATCACAACCAATGACTTCACAGGAAGTGACATCACAAGAAATGACATCAGATCTTAAGACCTCACACATATGTTTAGCAGGTCTATCATGAGTACATTTGAGTACATTACAATATTTAACAAAAGAGATTTTGCTTCTGGTTGTTCCAAAAAAGTGAGTTAACCCGAACACAAAATCTGGTTCTCAACTTATGCATTTACTTTTTAAAACACTACCACAAAGACATTGGCAACAAGGAGAAACGTGGCAGTAAATCTGTTCTAAGTTTGCCTTTTAAAATATCGTATGGGGTAAAGGCACCTGCTGCAGAGATCTTTGAGTGCCAACTAAATCTCAGGGAATAATAATAATAACGGTGAGGTAACTCTAGAGGTTTACGCATTGCCTGGACACATCCGTGTTTTGTCTACTCCCAGTTTTGAATCAAAGTAGCATAGAGGGTGAATATTCGTCTTACAAAGATCATTATGCAACACACACATGCAACACACACATGGCAGATTTTTATTTTATGTAAATATGTAAGTGGGTTACTGCTTTTAACACAGAGATCCTTATGTTACTTACAGTTCATGAATTGTAATCCTTCTAACGAAGCACAGTGAGCGGTGAAGGACATGTGGCTCCTACACTTTGCAACCTTCACGGTCTTATGTAACTCATTCTGTACATTGATTTACTCACACGTGATTTTTTGTCAATGTATAATTGGGTATGTGTGATGTAAAGAGCTCGGACTCCCTGCATTGGGACGAGTAGCTCTATAGCACTGTAACAGAAATAATAGTATTCAAAATGTGAAAATACTGGGACAGACCAAAACATCTGACATTCTTCCAGTGTGTGTGTGTAATTATATCTGTATCTCTCTCTCTCTCTCTCTCTCTCTCTCTCTCTCTATATATATATATATATATATATATATATATATATATATATATATATATATATATATATATATATATATATATATATATATATATATATATACACACACACACAGTCAAAAGCATGCCTGCTTAAGTACCTATGAAGTGATAGTCTGTGTGCCTTTGTTTCCCCTCCATTGCATTTAGGTGTGAGGTAACATAAGTCGGCCTGATAATCCCTTTACTTCGGCCTTTGTTATGGGCCCATCTGGGATCTGATAGGCCCCCTCCCGCCTGCACTTTACTGCTCAGAATGAAAGCAGACAGCGTGCAGGAGCTGCTGAGTGAGTCCTGGTGTCTGAAAAATGACACTGAAAAAAGTTGCCCATATGTTTTATGGGGCCCTACCTTTGGCAGGGTAGACGGCGTCCACCCTGTGCAAATAATGGGTAGACGCCGTCTATCTCCGTGTACCCTCCTCGACTTGTGCCCTGAAAGGAACCCACTTAGTTGTAACTTTCTGCTCCGGTAGGTTCCGTGGGGCATGGCCCTACGTATGTGTTTGTCATCGCCTCTGACATTAATACGGAGGCTCAATAAACCCAAACCTGAACCGTTGTTTCTGTAACGTGTGCCAACCACCCTGCATTACCTGTGCACTGCCATTTTTATGTTAACTGTTTTTGGTCACCTGTGTAAGTACCAGTAGCGCGCGGCACTTGTATATTAAAGTTTCTTATCGAAACGTTATTGTTGATAAGTAAATGCATCCTTGTAACTCTCTATCACTCACACCTGACCTTGTCCATGCAGATGCCCCTGCTTTTAAAGCCCTCCCCGCATGCCCATATCAGCTGCCGCTGACCCCTCTCTGTGGCTGTAGCCCAGTGACGTAAAACGCTTGGCAAGGGCCCTATTCCATCTAGTTTGGTAGAAGGATGGCCACCGCTGGGGTCTAGGGGGCCCCGGAGTAACTTAACTGCGATAGTCCCGCCCATACGGAAGCCGCTATACCTGGTGCATACTGTTCCCGCGTCCTGCATTCTTTTTGATACTGCCCTTCACCGAATCCCCCTACAGCCCTGTATATAACCCGTCCATATAGAGTATAGACCCCACCCTTCCGCCGAAGTCCTCCCGCCATCTGGTACAGACCCTTTTCCATTCACTGTATACTGCTTCCACTGCTGAACCTCAGGCCAGCTCCAAGCCCATCCCTCCCCGCCCCGGCTACAGAGAAGACACACCCTTCCTCCTGCTGTCTCCCCCGCTCCAGAACTCTTTCTGTTGCAGACTCCTCTCGGCTGGCGCATCCCCTAGTGGCGAGAATATTCCACAATATCACGCATATCTGTGCCCTGTTCCCACAGGACTCCTCTGTGCTCTGCATAGGTCGCCCTGCAGACCCCTGTGTACTGCTGCTGCATATCTCCGTGTTCCTACAGATCCCTTTGTACTGCGGTTTGTATCTCCAGGTCACTACAGGCCCATCTGTGGTGCTGCTTGTGTCTCCGGGTGCTCACTTACATAATACTGTGCTGTTGCATTATACTTATGCGTCCCTATAGACTCATTTGAAATTCTTTCGTGCACGTATCTTGGTTCTCCTGCAGAGACCCCCTGTGTTACACCATATATTTCTGTTTCCTTGCAGACGGCCCTTGCGGCTGCATACACTTCTGTGTCCCCACAGACCACTCTGCGCGCGCCAGCAGACTACAGTCAGACGATGCAGACCTCTCTTATTCCAGCGGCAGCCTTTTCTCAACAGCTGCACACGCCCTTCTTGACTGAGCACATCCAACCCCTTCTGGCAGAGCCCCGCCCCTTGGATGGCCAGAGCTGCCAACTGTACACTTTCCATTGAAACATATCCCAGTGTTAACTCTTTGCCGGAGGGGCAGAGGCACAACTTGTTCTCAAAGAAAACGAACCGGGAAAATGTTAACTGTTTTGTAAACTATGAGATTAATAACAATGTTAGATTTTTGTCGAGGTTTATGTCCCGTAGGTGCCTAACACCTGAGTCTGGTGACCTCTCCGTGGAGAACTCTGGCACTCGCTGGGCACAGACGAGCCTGTGGGGTCTCGCAGCGCGCATGGGCACCCCAGACTCACTTTGAGGAAAAGGGGCCCCGTGGTCTGTCTCGGAACCTCACATGGAAGAGAAGCGCTTTCCAGTAGCATGGCCTGTCTGTGGTACTCCTCCCCTGCCCTCATCTTGCGGCACATAGATGCTCTCACTGCCTCTCTCTGGTGATGGTCTCAGCACTCACCAAGAATAGCACTCTGAAAGCCTCCTGTCCAGTGTCCAACCAACTGTCTCATTAACCTGAAACTATAGCACTTGAAGGCCTTCGGTGCTCTCTGTCATCCCCCGAAGGAGTAGCGCTTGCAGAGTCTCGTGGCTTCTCTGCGCTGACCACTTGCACTCACCTGGAAGAGAGGCACCTCGAGGGTGCCTCTTTCTGGTGGAGCTGACCTTTGCCATGAAGAACAGTACTCAGAAGGCCTCTTTAACTGCCTATAGCGGTCCCTGTTTTTGACCTGAAACAGAAGCGCCTAGAAGGCCTCGCAGCTGGCCTGTGCTGTTCACCGCCACTCACCTGGAAGAGAGGCACTTCGAAGGTGCCACGGCCTCTTTGTGGTGGAGCTGGCCTTTGCCATGGACAGCAGTACTCAGCCCTCGTATCCTGCTTATAGCGGTCCCTGTTTCTGACCTGAAAGTGAAGCGCCTCGAGGGCCTTAGTGCTGTTGACCGCCACTCACCTGGAAGAGCAGCACCTTGAAGGGGCTCCGGTTCATGAGCAGCTCGTGGCGCTCCGCCAGGCGGTTGACCTGGCCGCTGCGCACCACGGCGTGTTGCCGGACCTCCTTCATGTCGGCGCTGAGGTGCAGGGAGCGGTCCATCAGCTTGCTGACCGTGTTGCTGGTGGAGGAGTGCTCCTTGGTGAGCCGGCTCACGTGGCCCTGTACCTGCTTCACCGAGTTCTCCATGCCCGTCTGCCACTGGGCCATGCGCTGCTGCTTCTCCTGCACCGAGTCCAGCATGCTGGCCAGCTTCTCCAGCAGGGTCATCACGGTCAGGGCGTTCACCTGGGCCCCCTCGAGCTGACTTCTGGGGGTCGCGACGGGACCCTGGGACCGAGGCTCCACCGGGCTGAGACCCGGAGCCACCAGCTCGGGGGATTCAAAGCTGTACCTCGGCTCGGGGTTGATGCTGCTCCAGGAGTCCGGGATGGCGGCTTCTGCCATGGTGGACACTGCGCGCCGAGGCAGGCTTCAGGGAGCTGTCAGACTTGTCCTGGAGTTGAGGGAAGACGTCCGACTGCTGGAGCCGAGAGATGAGGCCGACTCCTGCAGGGTCCGTCCACGCCCAGAGTTTTCCGGCTCCTCCCAGTCCTTGATTCGTAGGATTCACTTCTTTTCCAGTGTGCCGGGGGCAGAAAGAGTAAGGCGCAGGCAGTGGAAACCCCTCCCTGCGTAAGACGCATTCCTGCACCCCTGGCACGGCTCCACCAGCGCTGCTCCACCCCAGAGGAGGTGGGAGCGAGGGAACCTCACAAGGGCATTCCAGCAGCATTCCTTCCAGCGGCGATAATTCCTTCCCGGGGTCTCCCACTCCCCGCCCTGCCCTCACCCAAAGTTTCTTGGCGCATTCCTCATGGAAAAATGTGCACAGCAACCCGGGCCTCTCAAGGCCGCTTCAGCTACAAGTGATGAGTATTGTGCTAGCGATGTGAGCTCTCAGGGCCCGCTGTAATGTATAGATAATGACAATGCTATCGGTGTCTGGGCATAAACACGGGTACCACACGCACCCCGAAAGCTAGGTGTACAGCAGAGGTGACGTGCAGCGCCTCCGCCTCACAACTCTGCTTCGATGAGCTAACATGCCCCGCGTCTCGGAGGTTCAGAAATCTTTATTTCTGGAAAAACACAGCGAACACAACCCTTGCCCCGCACACACGCGTAGATCAACTATCAGTGGATAAAGTAATGCGTATGGGCCCTCAGCGCCTGCGCAATGTGCAGCGGCCAAGCTCCTGAGTACAGTGTACAGATGCTGCACGGCCCAGCAGTACCCGAGGCCCCCGAGTACTCTGCCAACCAGGTCCTTGAAGCGCCCTGTCCAGATATCTCATGTGTAATCTGGACAGGAATCTGGTGTACTGACCTGCACCGCCCACTCATCTGTGCAGTGCCCAGTCAGATAATGTGTAGCCTCTGAAACTTCGCAGTCTCCACCTATGAATGCACACATCTTCAAAACTTTAAACTCTACTTCACGCGGGACCAGGCAGGTCTTTCTCCCAACAAGCAGCTGTGCTGCTCATTGGACCTGCCAATGGGATAATCGTTGCTGATATGAATATAGGGGCCCCCTAGACCCATGTAACCACTGACAAGCGCTTGTAATCAAGTGCATCAGCAGAGTTCGTGTACAGCCTAGCAACCCTCTACCCCCTCCCCCCCCCTCCCCCTCCCCGAAGAGTCAACTTCTCAAGGAGGGGAGATTTCTTTCACCTCGGTACGACTAGAAGACGGCGACGTCGTTAAAGAAAACGAATAGTATGAGTCGTATTAAAGGAAGATATTCTAGAACGTTCTGCCAATGACAAGGTAAATTAATGCTACAGTCCAAAGCAGATGACTCCCCGAGAGGACTACAGAATAATAATGACCTAACGTCAGGCGCGCAACACCCATTGGACTCAAAGGGCTTCAGCCCCCCCTCTTCCCCCCCCCCCACCCCCCCTCGTGTGTGGCGCACGGGATGAGACAGCTTCCCGGCGCGCACACAGCCGCACCCGAGCACTTCACAGGTCTTTAAAAGACCATTTGCATGTTAATGAGGCCTCGCTGTTTCACCCCTTCTAAGAGCCCCTGCAGCTCCACTCTACCTATGGCTTAAAAGATTCAGCCCCCCCCCCCCAAATCTTTTCTTAGGCCCCCCCGAAATTTGGCTCTAGTTGCACCTCTGCCTAACGTTCATCAAAGGCACAAGGAGTCCTGGAGAAAGCAGGCAGCAAGTTGGTATTTGAAAGCGCAAGACACCTTCATTTTCTGATGAGCAGCATTCTGAAATGGTCATTGGGGAACCATGCTTTCGAAGTGTCCACACCTGAAGACCTGATGGCACCGACAGTCCCGGCCCGGCCCGGAAAAAAATCACCTATATGAAACTTCTCGCACTGCCAATCGAGGATTTTAACCAAGCCTGGGCCCGGAAGGATAATTCAGCTGCTGTCGACTTTGTAGTTACCATCGTGAATCCTGACTCCATCTGCTGTGCTGCTGCCCAAAGCTAGCCAGCGAGCGGCACCGACTGGTTCTTCCCATTTGCAGGTCTCATGGTCTTGTACGATGCAGAGGAGCCTCAGACCTGTGTTTCTCTGCTGAAACAGCTCAAACAGTTGCGCGGTGAGGGAAATTTACAGAATCATTCCGGGCAGCACTGTCACAGAAAATGGAGTCACAAAAAGGAAACAGCTGGCTATCAAGCAAGAGAGACTTTGACAATACTCCCCACTAAGTTTTATGCACTTGCACTGTATTGCCAGTTTGGATAAACTGTTTTTAGGTTTTAACTCTCTTATAGTTTGCAGCAAGTTGTGCAGGATTTTAACTCTTTTCCTCTTTTAGATTATTGTAATGATAGTATATTGTAACGATTTTAAGTATTGAACAATAAAGCTTAACCCCCCCACCTGGTGATGTCTGACACCTAGGCTGGCGCAGCTGTAGAAGACTGGTTCAAAGCTGTAATCTCCTGGACCCAGGAACACGGATGATGGTTTACTTCTTTGAATTACTGAAGGCCAATGGCCTGGATACACTTCGAGAAGGAGATTTCACAACAACTTTAGAGAGTCAGTCAGAAAAATGACCAACGTTCTCATGAAAAAGGCATCTTTGTTACCTTCCGTGGAATTGAAGATGGACCGCTCCACAGAATTGTAGTGGCCTGTCAGCAGCAGCCGAAGTCTTTGCTGTCTAGTGATGAGGCCTTCATTTTGTCTCTTGTGATAACGTGAACAGTTATGTACCTCAGCAGTGGAAACACAGTCTGCGACTGCAAGTAAACAGGAGCCGCCCATGCCAATTATAAGTTAACTGCCCACCCTCCCATACCTCATACAGTATAGTGGTGCAAGTTTAGGCAACTAAAATTCAACCAAACACTTTATTGTCAGGTCTTCTGTACAGACTTCCGCTGGGACGGAACTGTCTTCTTGTTGGTGATAGACGTGCACCCCTGCCCTGAGTGCCCAATTGTACTGATGTCTGGATCCCTAATGTTGATTTTCCTTGTCATAGGCTAACAGAGGTCATACGTGTGTGCCATGACATAGGTCTGTCTCATGGATTGCGGTCTTCTTGGACTGGGATGGGTGCCCAATGCGCTAGCCTCATAGTGTCATGACTCATTCCCTGTGCCCTCCACCAGGGGACCACATTGTGGGACTTTCCAGTGTTCTAATAAGCTCCTGGACACACCACTGCATGCATTTCCTGACTTTCAGCCATTTGGAAGCTATTTGGAAATTGCCATCCATTCCCAATCCATGCCGGGTTGTGTGGAAGCCAGTCTGCTCATGCTTGAAACTCCATTACCTATAATCACTTGCTCACTGCTTAGTCTCCACCTCTGCAGGCCAAGAGCTTGTTTAAGTTGGTTTAGGGCCTGAGGATAGTCAAATCAACCTCTATTTTGTCTACTATTTTTCCTAAAGGGTGCCGTCAATATCTCCTCAATTACGACATACATTTTTTGGAAGTTGGTTAATAACAAGGCGGGATTAACATCCTCGTTGAGGCAATAAGAAATCTCTGAATCACATTTAATAACAATTTCTTTTAGAACTTTTGCTGGGTCCACACCAACCCATTTTATGCGTGTCCCATTAGGCCTAATAGGAGTAATACTAGTTACAAAACCTTCATTTACTGTCGTTTTTAAACCCCAACATAATGTTGACATGGAAATACTATTGTGGTCACTCAATACCTGCTCAGTGATCCATGGGGTAGAACACAAATAGCTGCTGCTGGTTGAAATAAGCATATGGTCAATAATCAAAGCCGCATTTCTACCAGTAAATGTGGGAAATGAGGCACCGTTGTAATCCCTTGCGCATTGTAACAATTCGAGGTCATATTTGGCCATCAATAAATTAAGAGCTCCGCCGTAATCGTTATGTATAAAATGCATGCTTTCGCCTTCCTCCCCAACAATGTTCCCGCAGACCTTGGTCATCGACAACAGACAAGAATGAATATTAAAATCCCCTACCTAAACTATAATAGTTCTAGTAAAACGTAACAGTTTATCGAGCTCGTTGTCCAATTCAGATACAACATTACTACGGATAGAATCAAACACATTATTGTAGTATTTGACCAAAACCATATCCCTACCATCTCGGCAATGTAGCCATGAAATCTGAGAGTGTGTTCCTACACTAATAATTCTTTTAACAGTAAGACCAGATAGCTTGTTTGAGATAAGGGTCTGAAGTTCCCCTTTGGCTCTACCTGCTGGCGATGGCACAGCCTGGAGCCAATATGATGTGAACCCTTCTACGTATATAGGTTCTGTACACCACGTCTCTTGCAGACAAATTATATCATGGTCTGCCATAATAAAATCCTGCCAAGTTGATGAATCCTGTTTTCTCCTTAGGTCTGCGACGTTCCAGGTAGTAATAATGTATACATTTGCAAGTTTTTTCTCAGTAGTGACTAGAGTGTGCTTGCCGTTACTTCCGTTAGCTACATTTACAGATGGGGCCTCTAAAGGTATACACTCTGTATCTGCAGTGACTGTGGACTCAATCTGGGGTAGTTCAATTATAGGTGAGCCCCCTACATCTTTGTCGTCAACCCGTTCTCCATTAGTGAACGGTTCCAATCTAAAATGGTTAGTACCCTTATGTCAATCATTTCCTTCGAGGGAGCTCAGGGCTTGGTAGCTATTAAAAACTGGTAAATCTTTATAAGGTGGGATTGATAAAGGTAAATTCGTACTCTGGGGGTTTTGGTCGTCATCCCTAAGATGTCTGAACCGTAGGTGCCTATAAAAGAAACCAAGTGGTAAAAGTGTCATGATTGGATCGAATTGAGGCAATGGAGGTGCTCTATCTAAGGTGTTACTGGTCCAGCTAGGAATTCGAAAATTGATAATTATACAGTCTCCTTTGAGACACTTTTGTAGGGGGCCAATCCATCCCACTCTTCGTGTCAGGAGAATCTGATTAGCTCCTGTCACGGGAAAGCCACACTTTTTATCAAACCAGTGTACTATTCTGTTCTTTAGGGTATCATGGATCTCTGTTTGTCCTGGTTGCAGGGGTGGCACATTCACCAGAACGGCGACTTAAGGCCAGCACTCAGGGGGCAGGATGATGGGGATGTCTACTCTCTTGAGTTGTTATAACCTGGCTTATTTAAGGTAGCAATTGGATGATCTCCGTCCGTCCCCTCCTTCCTGGCCCCTCGAACAGGACAGGGGTGATTAATCAGGGCATGCTGTCTTGATGGATTGTGTAAGTTCATTAGTTTTACCGGTGAACCCTGCGCTTGCAATTGTCATTTCGGCCCCCAGGGAGTTCACTGCCTATTCCGTTGTTTGTTCTACTGGCACTGGGGGTAGTTACCTTGGGCGTAGGCTCATCTATCCCTCCCCTGATTACATCCCTCTTTGTCCCGTTACTGGTGTTCCTCAGTAGGCCGCAGATCTTGGTCACCTCGCTAGATAGTTTGTCAATTTTCTCATGGACCAGCCTAAGTAGGTCCTCTAACTTTGATAAAATAGTGGCTATAATTAATGTGGTTTGTGGGTTTGCAATAGTATCTTGGCTGTCTTGGCTTTCACTTATCGGGTTTTTAGGGGCCTGCATTGAGCATTTCTTGCATTTAGAGTTTCCCACCCCTGTTTGTCTCTTCTTGCAACCTTTCTTCCTCTTCATGGATGGTGATCTATCGGATATATGTAAGGGGGGGGGGGATAAGGTTGAGTAAGCAAGTCATGTTCAGGTTCTAAAGCATTTCCATGGGACCTAGGTGTTCCGTGGGGTGCATTGGGGGCAGCTTCTGCAACTTGCATAGGCTCACCCTGATGAAGCCCGCTGCTGTTACCCAACTGTTCCCCCACCAACATGCTAGGGCCCAGGGATAAACGGGGTTCTGTCCTGTCAATTTCATCAGATATTGCCCTAACTGCTCGCACTAGAAATGAGTCTATTGTGGTGCATGGCTTGTCACTTGTAGCTTTAGGGATTTTGCGTCTAGTCATAGTGGTTTCTTAAACGTGTTTGTTTGGAATATAAACAAGTGTGATCTGTAGTCTGGGACACACAGTTTCGATGTAAAGTGCCAGGTGCAAATACAAAGTGCTGAGGTCAGGCAAAGTGCTGAGTGCTAGGACATTTATGGAATATATAGTACACAATACAATATAATGTGTGAAAAAGAGCGCAGTTATGGTCTGAGTGCAGAATAAAAACCCTATATCTATATAAAAACTTAACAATTGTCACTCATCACTCATCTTGGTGCCAGTGGCTAGTTCCGTGTTGATCCGCGATGAAATCTCGGTAGAGAAAAGCGCGGGTAATGGCCCACACTGATGGAAGACCAAAGGGGAATGGCCCAGCCGCGGACGGGCGCAGACGGGCCTGCCCTAGGCCCGGGCTTTGCCCGGGCACACCCGCGCACATCCCGCGCTGCGGGAGTCCTGAGGTTATATGCGCCTCCGGGCGCAAGGGACTTGGGTTGGTGCCTTCCTGACGCTGGGCCTGCTGGGGAATGTAGTCTCCCCGGTGTTCGCTCCTCTCCGTGGACCTGCGGCCATGAACAAGAAGCTCCCGCGCTGCGGGGGTCCTGCCGAGGTTATATGTGCCTCCGGGAGCAAGGGACTCGCGTTGGCGCCTTTCTGGCGCTGGACCTGCTGGGGAATGTAGCCCCCCCAGTGTCCGGTCCTCTCAGTGGACCTGCGGCTGTTGACCAGAAGCTTATAAGATGAGACTTGCTAGATAAGGTTATTGTACTTTCGTAAATAATTCAGGTAAAATACAGGTAAAGGCTTAGTATAAGCGGTTGGTATACAGTATTCAGAAACACCAGGGTACACACTGAGAAGTAATCACAGTTGAGAACAAGCATAGAGTTGGATACTAAGGCCTCATTCCAAAGGCTGAGGTAAAATGATGTGGAGAATTAGCAGTACCACAAGGTTTGCTTTTTCCCTGTTGCTGTGTTACCACATCTTTGAGTCCACAGGTCAGAATCAGTGGTACTGCACTAATAACACATTATCTACCCCATGCCTTTGTTCCAAACTGCAAAACTTGGAATATTGGGTTTTTACCCTGCATAATTTTCACCAGGTGTCAATTTAAGAAAATAACATCAGCAAAAAACATTGGGCGTGGTATTTGCTCTCCAGCTGTAATTCTGGTTCGAAAGCAAACTCCTGCTTCACCTGAATCTGGATTACTGTGGCCTTTACAATGAGGTCCTAAGTTAAGACTACAGGCTTGCACCAGGCAGGTAGGATGGAAGGCTTTACTTGCCATTTTTACCTCCAGTGCATATGTATCAGTGTTTGGAACTACTATTGTTTTTTTATTGATTTACCTAATGTCATGTTTTCTGTGTTTTGCAAATACACTGTCTTGGTGCCAGAGAGCTGTGTGTGCAAAGAAATACTGTACAGGTGTAGTTAACAGCTATGATCTGCCCTTCCAATTTCTGCAGGTACAAGTTTGGGCTGGATGTCTCGGCCAGTTGCACAAGGTCTGTGGGTCAGGACCCCTCTCTCCGGCTCTGTCAGTGGCAGTCAGCCCCCACAACAAATACCTTGCGGTTGGGTACCAGAATGACGGTGTGAAGATCTACAAAGTATCAACAGGTAAGTCCCACGGACAGAATGAGAGGATGCATAGGAAATGAGTAAGCTAGGCAAAAACAAGAGCCTGAGATATGGAAGATGAATAAAAAAGAAGCTTGTATATCAGTCCAGGGTTTGAGTAAGGAAATCAGAAGAGGGAAGGGAACAAACTGAAATGAGTTACAAAAAGTTAGTCATTGAAAAAAGATAACCAGGTGAACAGGTAACATGCTAGGACTAGGGCTTGACCTGAAGTTACAATAGGATGAGAGAGAACTCAAACTAAAGAGTATAACCATCCAGAACTGTGGATATAGGATTGGGATCGAGGGAGGGATGTGTAAAGAGGAAGGATGGTACTACTAGGGAGAACCATATATGGAAGTTGACAAAAGAGAAAAATTAACAATATGCCTGGGCAATGTCCTGGAAAAGTAAAGAGCGTGAAAAGAAAGATAGTACAACAGATACAAATTTAAAATGGACTAGAGGAACACAAGTAAGCACAAGGTAAAAATGTACTTCAGGCCAGGACATTTTTTGTGAATATGAAAATATGGACCATTCATAACATGCCAGAGCTGAGACTATGTCAATGTCAGAGGTTTTTATAAAGCGCACAAATCACCAAAGGTCTCAAGGCGCTAGCAACCATGACAAAGAAACCGGAGATTAACAGAAAATGCTCATGTGCCTACGCTTTTTGGGAAAAAAAACAGGTCTTCAGCTTTCTACGGAAGAGTAGATGGTCTGTTATAGAAAGCAGATCCAGTGGAAGTCTGTTCCACAACATTGGAGCCAAGTAAGAGAAAGATCGACCTCCGTTACGGGCTGTCCGAATATGAGGTTGGACAAGAAGAGGTCTGGAACTAGACCGCAAAGAGCGGCCAGGAGCATACCATTGAAGTTTTTTCGCCAGATATAATGGACCAGTGCCGTGAATTATCTTATGCGTGAGACAGAGGATTTTAAAACGCCCTCTTTGGCGAATCGACAGCCAGTGCAAGGTTTTTAGTGTGGGTGCAGAGGGAGTACGAGGGGGGAGATTCAAAACAAGCCTGGCGGCAGTATTCTGAAGGATTTGAAGTCTGGAAAGTAAATCCTGGTTAAGTGCAGTGAACAAGGCATTGCCATAGTCCAAACGACTAATGATAAGACCCTGGACCAAAGGTTTCCTTGCTTCTATGGGTAGCCATTTAAAGATCTTGCGTAGCATACGCATAATGCCAAAACAAGTCCCAAGCACTTGGTTTATATGGGTCTTTAAGGATAGAGAATTATCAATTGTGATACCCAAATTTCGGACTGCTAGCTTGGGCGAGGGACATATGCCCAGTTCTGAAGGCCACCAGTCACAGGTCCAAAGCTGTTCGGCCTTCCCAAACAAGATGACCTCTGTCTTCCCGCCGTTTAGTTGGAGCCTATTTAGATTCATCCAGTCATTGATCTTGATCAGACAACTCTTGAAGCGGATTTGGACATCAGACTGGTCGGGGTCACAGGTCACTAACAGCTGAGTATCATCGGCATATGATAATGTGTCAAAACCATAAGACCTGATGATATCTGCTAGGGGTGTTAGATAAACGTTAAACAGCATTGGGCTGAGAATGGAGCCCTGTGGGACCCCGACTGTTACTGGGTAAGAACGGGAGGCAATCCCGTCCACAGAAACCGTAGTGAAGCGGTCTGCCAGATAACTCTCAAACCAGTCCAGGGCCCTCCCTCTGACACCAATCTCCCACAGCCGATGCCTGAGAATGCTGTGGGAGATGGTGTCGAATGCTGCAGACAGATCCAAAAGGACCAGTATTGCAGATTCTCGACGGTCCAAGGCCAGTCGGATGTTATCCACTACTTCAATCACTGCGGTCTCCGTACTATGGGCCGCACGAAAGCCGGACTGGGAGGGATCGAGGAGCCTATGGGTTTCGAGATAGGCTGTGAGACATTTATTGACTAAAAGCTCCAACACCTTCCCGAAATATGGAAGCAAAGAAATGTGGCGATAATTTGCAGGCACGCTAGGGTCGGCTGAGGGTTTTTTAAGGATAGGCTTAACCTGCCCCACTTTCCACTTTTGCGGAAACGTGGCTTGGTTAAAAGACAAGTTGAAGGCAAGAGTTAGAGTATCCACGAATAGTGGTAACATTTTGGCACAGGAACGAGGAGGAAAGGGATCAGCTGGAGAGCCGGACTTAATCCTTCCTAAACTTTCGCTGACTTCAATTTTTGTTATAGGGTCAAACTCAGTTAATAAAGGGACATTGTTTAATTCTGACGAAGGACTGAGTTGACTCACGTTGGTGTTATGACCGCCCAGATCATCTGACCGAGAGGGAAATGAGGCATAGATGGTTTTAATTTTATTATCGAAAAACAAAGCGATGGAGTCAACCCAGTCTTGGGTGGGCAGAAAAAAAGATTGCTCGACCTGAGGGGCAGTAAATTCCTTAAGTATTTTATACAGCTCTTTACTTGAGTGAGCTGCATTATTAATACGCTGAGTGAGATAGACCCTTTTTGCAAATTTGATATTATTCATATAAATTGAGTGGAGGTTTATATAATTCCTACGATGTTCGTCGGTTTTTGATTTCCTCCACTGGCGCTCAGCGGCTCGGCATTGTTTATTAGTTTTTAATGCCGCAGTAAACCATGGTGAAGCATTGCTTTTTACTTGGACCCTAGTAAGAGGAAGAACTTTATCGAGGGTCTTTGTGATGGAGGATTCTAAATTACTAACAACGGAATCTACCGCATTGGCCTTCTCACCTTGTAATAAAAGCTCAAAATGCGATGAGAATGTATCCGTTTAGAGTTTGCGCCATGACCAGATCCAAGTGTTTTTCTTTAAGCTGTCATTGCTGTGCATGGTTAAGGGCATACTAAATTTAAGAATGAAATGGTCGGTCCATAGTGCCGAATAAGGAGATTCAATATTTAATTTAGAGGAATTTGTGAATACTAGGTCTAAGGTGTGACCCGCCGAATGGGTTGGTTCAGTCACCTTCTGCGTCAATCCTAATGTAAGCATTGCCCCAATAAGATGGACTGAATCGGGGTCAAGTGGCAATTCGGCATGATAATTAAAGTCTCCGAGGAGGATGAAGTTATCTGCTGCCAGTACATGAGGTGCAATAAATTCTAGCAACTGATTAACAAAATGCGTCTTCGAGCCCGGAGGTCTATATATCAATGCCCCATTCCATGATTCTGAACCGGGGATATCTAATGCGAAAATTAGAATCTCCAATAGGATAGAGGAAAGTGAATCAAGTATTCGAATTGCGGCTGGGCCTGTCGTTGCTACTGCGATACCTCCACCTCTACCTGTTTCTCTGTCAAGCCGTGTCAAACGATATTGCTCAGGAAACGCTGAGGCTACGCTCGCTGATGAGAACCCATGGAGCCAGGTCTCCGTGATAAAGCAGATTCTGGGTCTCTCTTCATCTAAAAGACTCCAGAGCTCAATCGCGTGTTTAGGTATAGACCTGGCGTTTAGGTATAAGGCTGACAGAGAGTTAGGTGCAGTTTTCGAGATGTTCGAGCAAAACAAGTCTGGCACCAGGGGACAGGTACTTGCCGCCTCTCTGCTGTTAACTGCAGGGTGGAACTTCTCGTGGACCACTAAAGGGTGTTGAAGATCACTGAGTGAGATGAAACTAAGTGGATTCAAAAGATGTAGCTCCACACTCGAATAGCACAGCATGATAGCGGTCCAGTAATTACAGCTTCTCCAGGGAGTCTGGGCGGCGGTCAGGCGCAGACGGGCGCAGACGGGCTTGCCTTTGGTGCGCCCTAAGCCGCGTTAAGTAGGCGGAGGGGGCGTGGCGTGCAGCTAGAATGCTAGAATGCTGACCTACAGCGCGTCCCAAGAATGGCCTCACGTCCCTCCGCAACAATCGGCACAAGCCGTGGCGGAACGAGGACCAGCCGATTCAAGCAGAGCAGAGTGTGCAAAACAGCGTATAGCAGCAGGTAAGGGAAAGGGTTTCTGATACAAGTAGTTTTTAAAATGATCGAGCACAGTTTTCAATACGTTTGCTTAAAAACAATACGATGGGAGGTTTAAAATTTACAGGTCCCTAGCATCCAATTCACACATAGCGTGTTTCACATAGGTTGAGAAAACAGAAACATAACAGTCCCCAACCGGGAGCAGTGTCGATGGCGTAAGAGTAAGGTGACAAACAAGAACATTTCTTCTGTATCTTGGTCCTCTACAGATGAATGTACTTGTAAGGCCTGGAACCGAAAAAACGTTGAAGAGTGGAACGCTGCTTACAGACTAACTGAGCAGTTTATAACCATTGTTTTAGTAGGTGTTCAGGACTTTTAGGAGCACAGATCTGTGTTTAATGGAGAGCCCCTTCCAGAACTTTGAAGTGCATTGTAGATGAGGTAGAACAGAGGGAGCAAAAAGAGTAAACCAAACCCGAACTGTAAATGAGAAAGAGGTGAGTGAACAAAAGGGAATGCCAGGCAGTGGAAAAAGAAGGGAAGCCGAGACCACGAGTCATTGAAGAGGAATGGTAGAAGATACTAAGAAAATAGTGACCCAGAATTGGGACCAGTGAATAGGACAGGGAACTAAAGGATAGAGGGTACAAAAGATAAAAATGGGTGCGTAGTCTTTGGGAATCAATGAAAGAGAAGAGGACACCACAGGTTTAAAGTGGAGCAATGTAGTTTATTTTATTTATTTATTTTTGGTATGTATAAAGTGCATAACTATCCACAAGGGCAGCAAAGTGTTTTAAATGAAGGAGCAAGCAGGTACATTCTAATAAAGAATATACCATATATTTAGAAATCTTTCATAGTAGAACCTGAGTATCAGAGGAAAGGTTAGAGGGTAGTGCATTAGTCTTGTAGATGGCTCTTGAACAGGTACGTTTGTAGTTTTCTTTCTGAAGGGGAGTAGGTTTTGATTGAGTCTGATGTTTTCAGTAGCTGGTTCCATAGTCTAGAAGTAGGCTTGGTTTAATGTCTTGTTTTTCTTTGTTTACAGAAAATCTAGAATGAGATGGAATTTTCTTCTTCCGTTTCTTCCCCAACAGCTTATATTTAAGTTAGGAAAGAAGATCAGTGTGGAGTGGTTTATGGGGAATGAGTATCACACCTTGTAGTATAACGCAAATATTGAAACGGTTGTGTTGAGTGTGTGTAACTTTGTGGCATGCCACAGTTTAATGGTTAAGAAGATAATCCTGATCTTGAGATATGAAATGAATGTAATCACAGCAGAGCTTTAGTCTATATTCCCATTCTTGAGTATAGGATGTTGAAAAGTAAACTGTTGGTAATGGTGTAGAACTCCACCCGGCAGACCCAGATCGAGTAATAGACTGCCATCACCTTCATCCAGGATTCTGAGGATATGATCTCTTTGCTGTTATTTGGAGAGTGTCAATTTCACTGCTGCATTTTGGCCTCAGCCGCAACAGGAAATTGTTCAGAAGGTTCCTTGTGGTCATGTGGTTACAGAGCTGTTTGGAGTTTTCGATTATTTCATCTAAAAATGTAAATTTAGTGATGGGTCTCAGGTTGTGAAGTTCATTTGAGTCAAGGTGGGGTTTCTTAAGAAGGGGGTATTGTCTGGGTTCAAGTGCAATGGTGAATGTTTACTTGGGAGAGAATGAAAAGAAAAATAGTTTATTAGGGAGGTACTGGGGCAAAGTCAGGGGATTATAACTCCTGAGGAGGGCAGAAGAGGTATGGAGTTGAGAAGAAGGTTCATACAGGGGTGAGAACAGAAATGAAGAATAAGAGGGTAAAAAAGGTCATGGCTACTTTCTGTTAGGTGAATGGAATGATGATACTATCGAGCTTAATTGTGTCATGGCGTATAGTGCAAACATGATAACTAAGCTTCACTATGTGTAATTGGTCACCAGTGTTCTTGGAATGAAAAGCAAGGCCACCAATTAATTAGTTTACTGCTCGCTTTATTTCAGGGAGTCTGTTTGCGGAATGTGATATCCCCGATATTGCTGTACCTGCCATAACATGGTTACAGGATGAGATGCTGGCTTCGGGGTGCAACAATAAGAATATACAGATCTGGGATGCAATTGAAGGACAGGCAAAGTGCCGACATATTTGCCGTGGGCACCATGGCCCAGTGCTGGCACTGGCTCACTCATCTCAACTCCTAGCATCAGCTTCAGGTAAAACCTAATGGGCACCACTTTATTTCATTCTGATTTTAATGGGCATTTATACTGAACATTTGAGTTTGTGGAATTTTCCTATGGCAGTTTTGCATATGTGCCAGTCAGCTTCATTGTATTTTGAAAAGCTAAGCAAATGTACATCACAGACATGTACCTATCCAGAGGACTTTCTCCCTATGCTAAAGCCTCACTGAATCTTATATTTTGAAAATCATTGGAAGATATTGCTACAACTGGGCTTTGCTCCTAGCAACTAATTCCACTAAACACTTTTTTAGCTCCTGAGAGAACACATATTGTCTTTGGCATGACCCATCGGGCTCTGAACTCAGAGCCTGGCTTTATGACAGGCCTCATTCCCAGCACTCCTGTACGCACTCCTTGTTTCAATGAATGAAGGCAGTTCACAAAATTGTTCCAACTAATTTCATTGATAACAAACCGGAATTAGCAATTTAATAGGCAGCTATAAGGGGTATACAGTGATTAGAAGGGGTTGGGACGTTGTGAGAAATTTAATTTGACTTTACTAAATAGGAGTTTAACTTTAGAGCCAAATGCACCATGCTTTATTTGCCGTTAAGAGAACCACATAACAACAGGTGAACACCTAACATAAGGAAACAATATAACAGTTGTTCCACGTACTAATTTTGAAGGCGAGGAACCAGCTAACCTTTGTAATCCAAAAAAAACTAAATCTCAGGTTAATGCTACACATGTGGAAGAAATCTTAGTTTTTAATCCTATCCAATTAGATTGTTGTATACAATTGAATCAGGTAATGGAATGTGATTGGGTAATCAACAGGGCACAGATTTGTTCTAGCAACAAAAATAATATAAAAATAATAAACCAAAGAAGACTTGTAGTTATCCTAAGAAGGCAGCAGGTACCTCATTCTAATTGTTGTACTGAAATATTGTAGGTATTAGAAAATGCATACATACCTCATGGTATCAAAGTTTTCATTTTCAAGTTAACAGTATTCAGCAACCTTCCCACAATACCACATTTTAGTTTCTATGTGATTGTAGCTAGTAAGAATATGAAGGAAGGAAACATTGGCGGGTTAATCATATATGTATTGAGCCTCAATTAAAAATGTACATCTAGTACTGACAAATCACATGTAATTCAGGCAATTGTATTAAGATTAGTGATAAATTAATGATAGAGTATTCAAAGGTAGCTTTTATTGTTAGTGTATATCATTTGCCAAGATTATTTAAAAAAAAAAAAAAAAAAGACCCTGTTAAGTGATAATTTCAAAACTTTGGAATTCATAATTGAGGACAACTGTGAAAATCTTTGGACTAGCCACTGGGATTTTGATAGTAACTTGTTTACAAGTAAGGAAACATTATTGAGAGTTTGGAGTTAATAAATGTGCAAAACATTCATTAGTTAATTGTGCCTCAATAACAAACTTGAAACGAATGTCAAATGCTTAGATTTTTTTATCGTAAAAACTCTAAGGGGCCGGGTCCAATTCCGGTCGGAAGGGCTCCTACCAACGGTCGGAGCCCTTCCGTCCGATTCGGATCACGTCGGCCGGATTCCTTTCCGACGGAGCCATTCTGATGGGCTCGGTCAGAAAGGAATCCGACACGGATTTCCGGATTGCAGACAACAGGCTCGGAGAGCCCGTCCGCCGTCAGGAAATCTCCCAGCACAATAGGATTCCCCCTATAAAAAGTCATGGTATAGACTGTAAAATTCTTGCATACGCCGATGACGTGGCGATTCTTACCCCGGCACCAACTGAGGCCATAAGGGAGGTTGAGAGGGAAGCCTTAAGTTTCGGCCAGGTCTCTGGATATGCTTTGAATGGGCCAAAGACACAAATAATTAAAAACGACAACACAGACTGCCTCGACTATCGTGTAGTGGAATTTGGTGTCTATTTAGGGGTTGCAATCTCGGCGGATCTTAACAAGGTTGTCGAAAGGAATATAGATCCAATAATAAAGAAAGTAAAAATTGATATGGGTAGATTGCATAACCTGCATCTCTCTATAGTTGGACGAACGAATATCATTAAAATGATAATTCTGCCAAAATTCCTCTATCTTTTTAGATCTATTCCACTTGTATTTGAGGTAAAATGGTTTACTATAATAGAGCAGATGGTAAATAGATTCTTGTGGGCACACGGTAAGACAAGAAGGGCTTTACGGTATATGGCACTCCCTAGAGATAGGGGAGGATGGGCAGTGCCTGATCTGAAAATGTATTATTGGGCAGCAGCCTTACAGTATATGTCTGGCCTTTTAGGGGGTGGTAACACTGACTTAGAGGACACTTTTGGCTCTATATCTATCTATTCGATATTATTAGGAGAAGAAGCAGAGAATGTACTCCTGAAATACACTGACCCAAGCTACTTTAAAAGGACAAAATTCAAGACGCTGATAGCTGCCCATATGATATGGGTATCCTTCAAGAAAAGAATCGGACTAGGGAGATTTAATGCATACACTCTATTATATAAAAACCACACTCTGCCGGGGGACATATTTTCAGATTCGGTTTTTGCAGATTGGGGGAGCAGAGGTATAACGATGGTTAAGGATTTAATGGACATAAATGGAATACGGCAGTTTGCGGATATTCAAATAACTCATGGGGTGGAGTCTAGAAGTTTTTTTAAATACTTACAGGTCAGGAGTTTTTTAAACACCAAAAAGGGTGGGTCTGCCGGGTTTGTGGAAAACGCAAATATGGAAATCGTTGGGGGTAGGGAGAATTGTACTATTAAAAGACTCTATGCTGAACTTATAGGGGGAAGAGAAGATGACCTGGAGAAATTTCAAAAAAAGTGGGATGAGAAACTCTGAGTGGGATAGGAGTGCTTCTCACTCTCATTAGAATTAGCTCAGAAAGTTCTTTGTTCAGCTGCACTTCAGGCTCAGCATTATAAAACAATTTACTCACTATACTATACACCAGCCAGGATCGCGCAGTGGGGAGGGCTGGCTGGTATTACTTGTTTTAGGTGCGATAGCTCTGAGGCAGACTTAATACATGTCTTCGCTACCTGCCCACATCTACTTCCGACTCAGAGGGCTATAGAAGTCTTCTTAGGCAGATTACTGGGAAGTGAGGTCACCCTCAACCCCCCGATTATATTGCTGGGGTTAAATAATGAAGGTATAGTGGACTCTAAATGCCTTTTTATGTTTGTGGCTATGGCTGTTCTGCGAATTTGTATTGCCTCGGCCTGGCTGGAACGAATCCCACCCACATTTAATCAGTGGCTGGCGAGACTGCTCTCGGTATACAACCTCGAGAAAGAGATATACGCGAGGAAGGGCAAAAGGGGAAGAAAGTTAGGACTACAAATTTGGGAACCCATCACTACCTGGAAGGAAAATTAAAAATCACTGACAAAGTAAGATTTGAATCTAAATTTCTTTCTTGTTTATTTTTCAGGTTTAGCTACAATGGTCATTGCATACCTGGCTTTGGTTTCTTTTTTAAAAATGGATTTATGTAGCACTCTGTAATATGTTTGTCATGTTGATTATGCTCTGTAAAAAAATTGAGGAAATGGTAATAAAAATATATATAAAAAAAAAAAAAAGGAAATCTCCCAGTACTCCCCCCGGCCGCCTCTTTGCGACTGAGGGAGTACGATGGCAATTTTTTCACTGCCTTTTCGTGCCGGGTTTTCCGGCACGAAAAGGCAGTCGGAAACTATCTTTTGGGGCCCCCAGTAGGGCCCCATGGGTGCGAGGCTGCCGAATGGCAGCCTGGGGGCACCTATGGTGCCCCTCTGTGGATCCCTGCACCTGGTGGCAGGCACCTTGGGGTGCCGCCCACAGGGTGCAGGGTTGAACTGCACCCCTGCTTTCAAGGATGCAGGCATGCATTCCGCTCGTAATGCATGCCTGCATTGTCTTGTATACGAGTGCGACCGAAACCTGTTCGGTCGCATCGTACTAGCAGGGCCGTAACCGACGAAAGCAGGTCGGTCAGTCGGTTACGGCTCCTGACGGATGTCGGATGGACCTGAGTCCGTCCAACATCGGAATCTGCCCCTAAATGGTGAATTGTCAGGCGATCAAGTTATGCCTTGTTGGGAGAAAGTATCTGTATTAATTTTCAGATTGCACTTTGTACAAAAAGTTAGCAAATCCTCAATTCATTCAGTGTCAAATTTATTTAGTATGAATAATGAGGCAGCAGTTGCAACTGTCTTAGAAGTCAGTCTAATAGTAGACAGAAAAATTTGTTTGAGCATTTATTTATCTCGGACAAGGCACTGTGGGATGATGAAGTTATTCACTTGTTAATCAATGTCTTGAGAAGAAGTAGTTAAGGTTGTATCTTTCTAAAAGAAAGGGAACGGTTTTCATATAATATTGATAATATTCGAGTCACATTTAGTTGATTACTCAATCCTCAAACTAAAATTCCAACTTTTTCGGGGATTAGGAAAATTGACAGATCTCTCGCTTCGGCAATGAGTTATGCTCTTGTGGAAAAGAGTGTTAGGAGGTAGGCATATGCATCAAAGAATCTCTTACATCATGAGGTGATATTGTGGTTCCCCTCCCTGAACTCCCGAAATCAAACACATACAAGTATCAATATTTTACAGAGAATTAGAATTTATTATGTGCTATTTTTTTTCACTTCGTAATCACCAACATCATAATAATAAATATGCAATTGATTAAAAATAAAATGAGGGTGAAAACTGTAAATGTACTGCAAACATTTATCACACAGCCATAAGGTATTAAACTAAAGTATGTAACTAAATTGCATTCAGCTATCTTACAACTTCATGTATTAGCTGATACAATATCATGCAATTTACCAAGACTGTGGACAGTTCCCTGCACAGTAAGTCTCGAACTGTTCTCTTGTTTGTAGTATTTCTCTCCAGCAACAATTCCATGTGATTTTCCCATCCCAGTTTCTAAGGTCTTCTCGTCTATTAGAGTATATTGAGCAAGTGTGTGCTCATTATAAACTCTGCATTTGGTACATTTGTATGATGTTACAACGCATGCTTTTACCCCACATGCCATCACAACGCAAGTTGTTACAATGACTTGCTGTCGGGGGGCACTGGAGTTTGAAATAGTATAATTTACTATTCCAACTCCAGTGTGTGCAACAGTAGGGAAGGCGTTGGAGTTAAATCCAACTCCTTATACCCCCCTACAGCAAACCATTTCGTTGTAATGGTATGCAAGGTAAAAGCATGCGTTATAATGCAAGCGTTGCAACGGTTGTTTCCCATTTGGTACACAGACAGAGGACAGTGCTCTTGGTAGTTCATTAAGAGTCATGCAGAAGCTACTACCTTTGTACAATATAAATTCCACCAGGATGAAATGTGCACAAGGTCATCCTGCAAACAGACTTCAGCTACTATACAACAGAGTAGAAAATCCCTCTCTGGCTATTGCATCTCTGAATATTGCAATATGAGCAGCGGAAAATAGGTTGTAACTAATGTAGCACATACACACTGTGTAAGCTTGCACAAGAAATGAAGATAGGAAGCTCATGTTTAAAGGAACTAGGCCTAACACATGTATGGTTAATTAATCGAGCACTCATACCTTTTTAGTGCACAATCGATGACTGTGTTGACATGCATTAAGTTATGTAACAAGTATAACATTATTTAACATATATAAAAAGTGTGCTCATGCTTAGCAAGTTTGGCAGCTACAATTTTTTCCAACTTTGGAGGAGATTACAATGTGGGGCGGACTTGCATCTGCCTGACACCATCTCGTAAACGGGACCTCCTGTTTGTGGCCTCGCCTGCCTCATTAGGATGCGACCGAACAGTGTTCAGTCGCATTCTGACATTTCCGTATGGGAGCATTCATTACGGCTGTAAACCGTCCGTAATACTTGCTCCCATAGGGAAATGGGAGATGTTGTTTATCCCTGCACCCTGTGGCAGGCACCCCAAAGTGCCTGCCACGGAATGCAGGGATCAACAGGGGGGCACCATAGATGCCGCCTCAGCCCCCAACCAGAGGCCGCACACACAAGGAGGCCCTGCTGCGGGCCCCTAAACACACAGAGGCCGGTATGGAAACCATGCTGGAAACTGTGCATTGTAATCCCCAGGGCGAAAGGCTCACCATTTGGGATTACGAGCCGGTTCCGACCTGCCCGTCGGAAGCCACCCTGAATGACCGGCCGGTTTCAGTTCCTACCGGCTGATGCATAATCAGTCTGTCGAAAATTGGAACCGACGATGGGGGGGTCGGAAAGCCTCCGACCAAAGGTCGGAGGCTTTCCGACCTCCATCGTAATAGGCCCCTTAGTGTAAAGACAAAAATCACCCCTCTCTCAAGTTGCAGGGCTAATTCATATGTACACATAAAAAATAACTGGTCATAGAAGGAAATCCTTGAAATCCTTTTAAGATGGAGTAAGAAATCAAACAGTAATAGCATACAAAACATGTAACAAGAAGATAAGCATATATTTGACAAGAATAGCATGACAGAAGTTTCACCAGTCAATTCAGTTAAACACTAGACTCTTTTTGAAATGATTGTGTGAGAAGCATGCCCAAAAATATCCCTGATAATTATATTGGAATGGAGAAAACATACTGATTTAGTGTATGGTGTTAATAAATGAAATCTTAAATGTACCCCCTCACCTCCAGTCACAAAGCTATTATTTCTACGAATGAAGATAAACTGAGGAATGTTGTTCGGGAAAGCAGTTCACCCCAAGGCACCATATCCACTATTAATCAGAATATGAACTTGTCAGGTTGATGATGTAGTACAATCCCTTTTAGATATAAAGAATCTCTTTTACATCCAATACATAAAAATGTGATAAGTTCAAATCTGCGATCTTTGCCGCATTACCAGTTCTCTTGATGAGAGGGATGAATTTGTCCCCCAATATGAGGATGGCAGTTAGTGTGAGGAACTGCAGGATACCAATGGCCTGGACACTTCCTCAGATAGTGCCTCGCTTCTCCTCCTGGCCATGCCACAGAAGAAAGTGCCCTCTTTGCTGTCATTATGTGGAGGGCCGCAAAAGTGCTTGACATGTACTTACCCACTATGGAGGTAGACACTAATTTTCTCACAGAGGTCCTCCAGTCAGACAGATGGCAGGCACCTATGAATCCTCTGTTGCCCTTCAACAAAGCCCTCCCAGATACCCTTCCTTTGGGCACTTGGGCAAAACTATGCCCTCGGCCTCCAGTAAATAGGCAAATCGCTTGTCACCACAGATGAGCACCAGGGAACCCTGACTTCTCACACAACATCCTACTCCTTTGTGGTACAGGCATCTACATTTAAGGTGAATTCTAACGCCTCACCAACCACCCCACCTGATCATGATTCCAAACACATTGAGACTTTTGGTAATCATATGTTTTAATCAGCAAGCCTTGTTCTACGGTCTGTTAATGCCATCTGCCCTGGGAGAGATTCTGCCTGCCGTTCCGGACGGCCTTCAGCCACCCTTTACCCTGGCTATTCATGATGGACAAGGTGCAGCAAAGTTTATAGTCCACTGTGGTTTGAACACCACCGACTGCTTAGGTTGGGCAATTGGCACGAATGTGGCACTACGGGACCATTCCTGTATGAGGTCTACAGGCTTCTCTGGGGATGTCCAAGTCTCTTTAATAGACCGCTAGAATCCTGACCAAAACATGCTCCTTGGGTCTGTTTCCCCCCACCAGCAAGTCCATCAATAATTTTGCCCCCTCCGTGGCTACTGTAGGGATTTCCGGTATCACCAACGTTAGACCCTGCCACCAGCCCATCAGGGGTCTCAACCTTTTGGTGACCATGGCTCATGAAGACAGTATTTGGACAAAATATCAAGTTAAAAATATCATGCTATAGAAATGTAAAAGATAATGTTTCTACAGAAATATTATGACAAAGAATATCGTCAAGAATATCAATATTTTGATAAAAAATATCATTGCTTGAACATTGTTTTCATTATAGTTTAAAAAAATATCGTTTTCAATTAATTCCGTGTGTTTTAGTTAATATATAAGCTTCAACTGGCAATATAGTTAGACTAATTGCTATTTATTTGTAACAATATAGTTTTTTATTTTTTTAGTAATTTATTTTGAAATGTAATTAGTAATTTTAAGTTTAGTAGCAAGATGTTGGGTTTGTAGGTGAATAGGGTGGGAAGTTAATTACAATATAATTAATTTAAATGTAATGATATTATTTTTTAATGTACTATTTAATTATCAATTATGTTAATTGTTTTACATTTTTTAATTGGCAGATTGTAATTTTATTATTAACTGTATGCTATTAATGGGGATTATTTAATTGATTATTGTTTTTTTAATTGTTACTCTACATGTTTATTTAATTATTTTAATTTTTATGAATATTTAAATTGTAATAGTATGTTATATTTTAGTAGCAGGTTGTTTGGCTTGTAGGGGAATAGGTTAGGACGATAATTAGATTAAATGTAATTTTAATTGTAGGTATTTATTGTAAATTCAGTAATAAATGTATTTATTATATTGATTGTTCAATTGTTACATTACATTTTGTTTAAATGTATTTTATTTTTTAGTTTAATTATTTGTAAAATTGTATTTATATTGTATTGTTTTTTAGATTTTTGGTTTTTTAATAAGGTGCTCAAATGTTCTATGTAGTTTAATTTATTATTTTCTATTCTGTATTTAAATGGTCTTAATACTTATTTTGAGCTTTTATTATTATATGTTATTCTTTCAAAGTCTAGCGTTTTCCCTACTGTTGCTTACACTCGAGTGGGAATAGAAATCTAACACCTCCTGTGTCCAGCGCTTTCCAAACTGTTGCTTTGACCTGTAGTGTGAATCGTAAATCTAACCCCTTTAAATTCCATTGCTTTCCCTACTATTGAATAGAATGATTTGTTTTTATTTGATAGTGTTTTTTATTGTTTTTTTTAATAATAAATTTAGTGTACACTCTAAGAAAATACCTTTTACTTAATGTGTTACTTTTCTATAAGTTAAGTAATTTTGTTGCTATATATATACATATGTTTCTGAATTTTTAATTTATTTTACTGTTAGTGCTGGAAATTTGAATATTGGAAAAATGGTTTGTTGAACTTTTTTAGTTATATATATTTATTTACTCAAAAATAGAAATATATTTTAAATAAATATATTTTAAATGATTAAATAAACCTTATTTTACATTTAAAGAGTGAAATGTTTAAAAACACACAATTTTAAGAAGATATTTATATTTTAAAAAAAATGTAAACACATTTTTTTACACTATTTGTGTAATTTACATTATAAGTATATAATCATGTTATTATTGACAATGATATTTTTGATACAATATTTCTGTATGCCGATATTTGTGGTCACAATATTCTGTCAGTTATCCCATAAAGACAGTTTCTGTGGTATCAGGGAAAAAGTGCAGCTCTGACCCCAGCCCCTCCATCTGCTGCATCCGCAAAAACTCTTTATTATGTCGATCTATTCTAGGAAAGGTAGTAAACGGAGATCTGCAGTCTCCTGAAGAGGCCCAATTTTAAATTAATCTGTTAGAAATGCGGGCAAATAGGCGATTTGCTTAGTGATGAATGCCTTCCTGCCCACCATCAGAGGGAGAATGTTGTAGGTGCTGAAGGACCTCACTACATCCATGTGGTACTGCAACAAGCAGGAAGAGGTGGGTTCTTGGGTCCTGTGCCAGGAGGCTCTAAGCTTCGTGAAGTAATGGGACCGCCCGGGGATTTCCCTGGTGGTGAACCACCTGGTGGGCTATTTAAATGCCAGGGCAGCATTCAAACTCAGAACTGGCGAAACATCAAGACCAGAAGAGATATGGTATTGGGGCATACAATTGACAGGAAATGGGCAGGCATATAGCATAGAGCACAGACAATCTCAAACTCCTCAGTAATTAGGGAAACTAAGCTGAAGTTGACCTCATACTGGCACTACACCCCTGGACAGTTACACAAATGGTTTCTTCAAAAAAGTGGCACATTGCTGGAGAGGATGTGGAATAACTGTAATGCAATGCCCTAAATTGACCTGCTTTTTGAAAGAGGTGCTGGATAGCTTTGACAAGATCATGGACAATGAAGTCTCCCGTTTTTCAGAATATATTTTTCTACAACTTCCTAATAGATTGACGTATCCTCTATATTCTCTTAAATGTAAACAGATCGCCATTGCATTGTGTCCAGCTACACAGATGATTCTATCTCTGTGGGGTACCAATAGCGCTCCGAACTATGGGACATGGCTATACAAATTGTGGGACTTATTTGACATGAACAAGATCTTTAGGCACTTCAAATTCAAATTTCAAGATAAATGGGCTCCCTTTATATCCTTCCTATGCATGTAATTCAGAGAAATACAGTACCCTCGTTATCTAAAAATCTTAAATATCCTGCAGCCACCAACTGAAAGTTCTTTGTGTATAACTGCAAAAGATTGTTGAACGTCAACTCCTGCATATGGTGTTGTCCGAGTCGGTCCTTACTGCCCTGCAGTCTGATGTACCCTACCATGAGTGATTGTTAAGGTGGACTATGTCTACAACACAGTTATAAATCATTGATCACTTTATTTGTTGTTTGGGGGGGGGGGGAAAGGGGATTGCTTGTTTTTTTCTCATCGCAATGCTTGCCTGGCCTATGGTTGTAGGCATTGTAGTAAGCTGTATTTGTTTAACATAAAAGTAATAAAGAAAATTGATCCACAAATGCCAGGGCAGCCAAACACACCTGCCGATACCTAGTGGGTCACACTTTTCAGTTTTGCCTGCAGGCGGTGTAGGGCATCTTCCAAGAATGAGGAGAACTCTTGCTCGATCTATTTTGCCCATTCAAAAGAGCTCAATACTAAACTTTTGCTTGCTGGAGTTCCCCTACCTCTCAGGGTCTCATTCTGCCTAGAGTGGAGAGCGGGGCTGCTGTATGCCTTCCTGCCACTGCTTCTCCTGCTCAGCTTCTGAAGAAGTGCAGGAACGACTGGACCCAAGTCATCCTTATGGCACTGGACTGGGCCAGGAGAGTGTGTTTGCCAGAACTTCTGGGCATGACCATCTATCCTCTGATGAGATTACTGTTTTGGGAGGATCTTCTTTATTTAAATCGCCTGTTGTGATGAGTTTTAAAAGATTTGTAACACTCTTTTCAGCCAAAGCACTTTTATACCACAGTGAACTAAGCCCTTACCTTTTTGATGTGCACCTCTTTTAAGCCACTGTACATCTCTAATGTTGAAAACAGTTTTCTCATTGCCATTACATTGGTTCGGTGTGTGAGCGAGCTGCAGCCATTTTATTTAGTCCACCTTGTACAACATTCTTTCCAGATGAGCTGGTATACATGAATTGAGCTTCCTTTCTATCAAAAGTGGTCACTCACTATCAGGTCAAACAAGATATCATTCTTCCAGCATTCTTTGCTCTGCCTCATCCTTCGAAAAAGGAAGAGAGAGACCCCCTTGTTTGCATCCTAAGAGAGCACTCTGTTTTTACATAGAAACATCAGGTGGACAATCAGCTCTTTGTGGAGTTCTCTAGGGCAAAGAAAGCCAAAGTAGTGCAAAAACGCACCATCTCCCCATGGATTGTTCTTTGCATTAAAATCTGCTATGTACTGGTTAAGGAGCAGATCAATAAGGCTTACGGGCTCATTCCACTAGAGCCAACACTGCTGCCATTGCATTGGCAGGTGGAGTGTCTCTCCTGGACATTTGTCAGACGCAACAGGGGCGTCAGTACACACACTCATGAAGCACTACTGCCTAGTCAGGTCTGTGGAAAGGGGCATTTTGCCTGCTTAGTCCTGGTGGACTTTTTAGTTTGATGCCAGTTCACAGACCCACCATCTGGGGAGGTACTACTATGGTATATATTTACAAGGTGTGGAGTTTGTGGTTAGAATTATCCATCAGAAGAACAAGTTTGTTACCTTGGGTAACGCTCTTTCTGGTGGATATTCTCTCTAACCGTAGATTCATCACTGACCCTCCCACCTCTCTGTTCTGAGAACTGGACTCTTTTCCCATCTGAAAATATCCAGATTTCGAGACCTACACACTGCATGTGCCAGTCTGCTTATGGACTCTTCATCTGAATGCGCCTAAAAAAGTAACTGACTAAATATAGATGTTCGAGGCATACGAGCTGCAGATTGTACACTTAGAATAGATCGCCATCTGGTGTTGGGCCCGGATGTTTGCAGTTTGTTTTTGTTCTTTGGACAGTCTTTGGAAGTCACGAGTTCGGTGACTCCTCCTTCGGTCCGTACTGCGCATGGGCTTCGGCTCCATCCTCAGATTGTTTTTTTCCGCCATCGGGCTCGGATGTGATACTTCGTGCTCCGGCTTCGAACTTCTACGGTTCCAGCCTCAACGGAAAATCCTCGTTCTTCGAGTTTCTTCATCTAACTTCATCTCTCGAAGCGGCACTTTTCTCCATTCCGCACATCGGCACCGGCCCTCGGGCCCTCCTCGACTCCGGTCCCGGCCGATGGAAAGGACTCCGTTCAAAAAGTGCTCAAAATGTGGGTCTAAATTTCTCCACACCGACCTCCATCAGGTGTGTAACCTTTGCCTCTCTCCAGAACACGAGGCTAGAGACTGCCCCGCCTGTAAGTCTTTTCGATCAAAAAAGACCATCCGGGATCGAAGAGCTCGACGCACCATGGCGCACTCATCGACCGCAGCTCCACCGAACATCTTCGGAGACGACGCCGGAGCTTCGGGGCAACTACACACCGAGCAGGAGGAAGACGTCGTCAGCGCTTCCGAGGCCGACGACTCCGACGTGGAGGACATCACACCGGCGCAGCGGGTCGTGAGTACTGTACCCCCTCCCACCCCCGCGCCCAAAACCAAAGAGACTCAGGTTACGCCCTCGCCTGCAGGCCTGGGTAAAACCAAGCACACAGCTTCAATCACCCCACCTTCAGGCCCGGTGTCGAAGCCTCAAAAGTCTCACGGCAGCTCGGGCTCGAGCCAGCCGACGCCTGGTGCCGATAAACACCGTCCGGCACCGAAGAAAGTGATACCCAGCTCGACTCCGAAGCCACCGGTGCCGAACTCTCGGTGTCGACAAAACAAACACAAATCTGTCGGCACCGACGCTCCGGCGCCGAAAACTACTTCGACGCCGAAAAAACCGGAGGTTCCAAAAAAGCATGGCGCAGAGAAACCATCGAAATCCTCGGCTCCGAAAACATCGGCGCCAGCGGACGATTCGGTGCCACTGGACCTCTTTACACCAGACCCTTTGCAAAAGACTCTATTTAAAGATCCAAAGACTGGGCTATTGACTTTAGTTGTCAAGAAAAGACGTCTTGACACACCGGCTCCTCCTCCACCCCCCCAAGCGGAAGGACTCTGCTACTTCTCCTCTCAGAGTGCCCTCCCCACTACCTCCTCCTCCGCCTCCGCCACCTCCTCCACCCCCTCCCCCTCCCAGGTCTCCGCCACCCTTGCCTCATCACTCCCTGACCCCGTCCCCAGATCCGGATTACGGGGATCCAGATTATGACCCGGCGGACGCCCCAATGGACCCCACTCCACCGGGGACCCCAAACCCATGGGAAGACTACCAAAACCCTGACATACCGGATGTGCCTCAGGACGACCTATACCCATCCAGGCCGTCTCCCCCAGAGGACTCCTTAGGGTTTCACCACTTAGTGCAGAGAGCAGCACACTACCATGGGGTGGAAATGCATAGTGAACCAGTGGAAGAAGACTTCCTACTGGATACATTTGACATTCAGGACAAGTCCACAGCTATCTTGCCCATGCTTAAAGGTGTCACCAAGCATGCTGCAGAGGTGTTCAAAGACCCTGTCAGGGCCAGGGTATTGAACCCTAGAATAGAAAAAAAGTATAAGGCGGCACCCACAGACCCTACATACATTAAGGGCCCTGCTCCCTTAGATTCCCTAGTTGTGCCCACAGCTAGAAAGCGGGCTAACTCCCAGTCCCAGTCCTCAGGAGAGGCCCCGCCGCCCGATAAGGAATCCAAACTTCTAGACGCGTCTGGCAAACGCACCGCCTCCCAAGCGGCTAACATCTGGCGCATTGCAAATACACAAGCGCTACTTGCGCGCTATGACAGAGCACACTACGATGAGCTTGAGGCTCTTATACAGCACCTCCCCGAAAAACACAAACGCAAGGCTCATGACCTGATACAGGAGGGTAAACTGATTACTAACCCCTCCATTAAGTGTGCCCTCGATGCAGCTGACACTGCTTCTAGAGCCATAAATACTAGTGTCCTGCTTCGTCGTCATGCCTGGCTCAGGATCTCAGGGTTCAAGCCTGAAGTCCAGGCGTCCATACTAAATCACCCCTTTGACCAACAAACTCTCTTCGGACCGAAGGTGGATGAAGCATTAAATTAAAAAGGACACAGACACAGCAAAGTCTATGGGGGCACTACAATCACAGGCCCCTAAACGCTCCTTTCGACGCTCATCCTTTCGTAGCACAGGCAGAGGCTACTCCACCGATAGCGCCTCTACCTCCTACAAGTCCCCTCCTCAAAATACCTTTTCAAAGGGGTGGTTACAGAGGCAACAACAATAAGGGCAGGGGCAAAACTAACACCACCCGTTCTGCCACCCCGCCCGCGCAATGACTTCCCTTCGCTCCCCCCAGACCATCCCACTCCGGTCGGGGGCAGACTACAACACTTTATCCACGCATGGGAATCCATAACATCGAACAAATGGGTGACCCAAATTATTCGGTCAGGGTACTGTCTCGAGCTAACATCTACCCCACCCAATATCCCACCAAGGCACCGTCCAATGTCTCAAGAACATTCCACACTGCTCAAACAGGAGGTGCTCTCCCTCCTCCAAAAACACGCTATAGAGCAGGTCCCAGTCAATCAGCAAAATCTAGGGGTCTACTCTCTGTATTTCTTAATTCCGAAGAAAGACGGGACCCTGAGGCCCATTCTGGACCTCCGGCCTCTAAATGCGTACATACATTCAGACCATTTCCACATGGTCACCCTGCAACAAGTCCTCCCGCTCCTCTGTCAGGGAGACTTTCTCACTACCTTGGATCTGAAAGACGCATACTTTCACATTCCAATACACCCTTCTCACAGGAAGTACCTCAGGTTTGTGGTGGACGGTCAACATTACCAGTTCACAGTTCTCCCCTTCGGGGTCACCACCGCACCACGGGTGTTTACCAAATGCCTAGCAGTCGTAGCAGCACACCTCAGACGTCAACATATTCACGTCTTCCCTTACTTAGACGACTGGCTCATAAAGGCCGCGTCCTACAACCAATGTGTGCATCATACCAACAGCACCATTCAACTGCTCCACCAGCTAGGCTTCACAGTGAACTACCAGAAGTCCCACCTCCTACCATCTCACACAAAGCAATATCTCGGGGCCACTATAGACTCCTCCAAAGGTATTGCCTATCCAAACTCAGCCAGAATCGCAAGCATACAAGCCTTGCGCCAAATGTTCCTTCCTCAACACTCTCTTCCAGCAAGAGTGTTTATGAAGCTCATCGGGATGATGGCATCTTGCATTTTCATAGTGCCCCATGCCAGACTCCACATGCGTCCACTCCAAGAGTGCCTAGCCCGACAGTGGAACCAGGCCCAGGGACAGCTAACTGATCTGGTGTTGGTGGACGGCCGCACCCATCACTCTCTGCAGTGGTGGAACACCACAAACCTTTCCAAAGGGCGGCCGTTCCTGGACCCGGTTCCTCAGGTGATTCTAACAGCGGACGCATCGCTCTCCGGCTGGGGAGCGCACCTCTTACACCTCACAATGCAAGGTCTATGGACGCCACAGCAAAAGTCGCTCCACATCAACCATCTGGAGCTCTTGGCGATCTTTCTAGCCCTAAAATCTTTTCAAAAACAGATTTCAGCCAAAGCAGTCCTCATTCGCACAGACAATATGACTGCAATGTATTATATTCAAAAACAGGGGGGGACATATTCTTCCCAGCTCTCACGCTTAGCCCAGAGCATATGGAGATGGGCAATTCCTCAAAACATCTTTCTCCTGGCACAGCACGTTCCAGGCGTACAAAACACCATGGCAGATCTGCTCAGCAGACAAACGCAACAACTGCACGAATGGGAACTGCATCCACAAGTTCTTCGCTCATTCTTCCAACAGTGGGGGCATCCTCAGATAGACCTCTTCGCCACCCACGAAAACAAAAAATGCCCAAGCTTCGCCGCCAGATACCCACGCCCATTGTCCAAAGGCAATGCGATATGGATGAACTGGTCAGGCAAATTTGCATACGCCTTTCCACCTCTCCCGCTAATTCCATTAGAGGTAAGGAAGCTACAACAGCACTCCCTCACACTCATTCTGGTAGCTCCAACATGGGCCAGGCAACCGTGGTACACCACACTACTACAGCTCTCGGTGGTACCACATCAAAAACTGCACCTGTCCCCGTGCCTCCTAACTCAGAACCATGGAGAAATCAGGCACCCGGACCCAGCTCAGCTCAACCTTGCGATCTGGCTCCTGAAATCTTAGAATTTGGGTACCTTAACCTTCCCCCTGATTGCATGAACATTATCAAGGAAGCCAGACGTCCTACCACAGGAGCATGCTATGCCGCAAAGTGGAAAAGATTTGTAGTTTATTGCCGTAACAATACAATCAACCCTTTAGATGCATCCATACAGCACATCATATGCTATCTGCTCTATCTTCACAGGTGTAACCTGGCATATTCATCCATACGCCTACACCTAGCAGCGATTGCTGCTTATCTACAGAACAGACAGCATTTATCACTGTTCAGAGTGCCCGCTATTAAAGCCTTTATGGAAGGCCTTAAACGAGTAATTCCTCCCAGGGCACCACCTTCCCCTGTATGGAATCTAAATGTAGTTCTTACACGGCTAATGGGTCCACCCTTCGAACCAATGCATAAATGTGAGCTACAGTTCCTCACCTGGAAAACAGCTTTCCTCGTAGCTATCACTTCCCTTAGAAGGGTTAGTGAAATACAAGCGTTCACTATACAGGAACCCTTCCTACAAATACATCACAGCAAGGTCATACTTCGTACAAATCCGAAGTTTCTGCCCAAGGTCATTTCCCCCTTCCATCTCAATCAATCGGTGGAATTACCTGTCTTTTTCTCGCAACCTCAATCTGTTGCGGAAAGGGCCTTACACACACTTGATGTTAAGAGGGCTTTACTGTACTACATACAAAGAACGCAACCTTTCAGGAAAACTAAACAATTGTTTGTTTCCTTCTCTCCACCACATAAAGGCAACCCCATCTCTAAATCAGGGATAGCTAGGTGGATTGTAAAGTGCATACAAATTTGCTATAAAAAGGCAAAAAGAACATTATCTGTTCCACCTAAAGCCCACTCTACTAGAAAGTTAGGGGCTTCTATGGCTTTTCTAGGGAACATACCCTTAGATGACATCTGCAAAGCAGCCACATGGTCAACACCGCACACCTTCACAAAACATTACTGTGTAGACGTGCATTCCAAGCAGCAAGCTAGTGTGGGCCAGGTTGTACTAAAGACACTTTTTCAAACCGCTGCAACGGATACCGGTGGTCGCCGCTAAGGTTGGGTACTGCTATATAATCTATGCTAAGTGTACAATCTGCAGCTCATATGCCTCGAACGGAATATGCTACTTACCAGTATGCATCTGTTCTTGGCATGTAGAGCTGCAGAGTTGTACATGCCCACCCGCCTCCCCGGCTACCTGTATCCGTTCCAGTCCATCTTATTTAGATACAACACACATGGGTTTCTCACTGTTATTACTACGCTCCATCATTTCCCTGTTGGCGAAAAACAATCTGAGGATGGAGCCGAAGCCCATGCGCAGTACGGACCGAAGGAGGAGTCACCGAACTCGTGACTTCCAAAGACTGTCCAAAGAACAAAAACAAACTGCAAACATCCGGCCCCAACACCAGATGGCGATCTATGCTAAGTGTACAACTCTGCAGCTCTACATGCCAAGAACAGATGCATACTGGTAAGTAGCATATTCCTTTCAAAACATTTGCTCCTGCTTGCCGGTAAGTAGAGCCATCACATTGTGCACATTTTTTGCGTTGCCCCGAAAGAGCAGTACCACATGTAGGCACCCCCCTAGTTTTATCTTTGTTTTCTTCCACACCCTCAGGCAACAGTCTATCATGACAAATTGAAACTGTTAATGTGTTGAAATTACTGTGAAATTTTTAACATGTGCTGGTGTCCACATCATGGAATGGGGAGTAGGGAGGGTGGTGATAAAATATGGACAAGAAATAACATTTCATAAGGTAACAACCAGATGTCTTGATGCATATGTCTAACCACAGATTGTTCAACATTAGAATAATTACCCAAGCAGAACCTCTGAAAAGGTGGATGGTCTGAGCAGTACACTCATACTAAAATGTCCTGCAGAAATGAGCAGGCAAAATAACCCTCTCTGGAGACCCGTCTGTCATCGCAATAGTGTTTGTTAAATGTTCACGGGCACCCATTTAGCAGCTTGGTAGATGTCTTGTACAGGAACAATCCTCATCAATGCTGTTGTGGTGTTTAGCTCTGGTGGAATTAGGTCATACACACCAGGGAGGATTTTGTATTTGGCCAGGGCATAGCTTGTCTTCATTGTACAGGATGATCAACCTTGTGATAGTTCTTTCTGTACTTCCTTTCCCTTCCCTCATGCCTTTGTTATAAAAGCAGAAGGGCTTCTTGGGTCAAACTGGTGAAGCCTTTCCTTCTTTTTTGAGGCATGTCAGAGCGAAAAATGCAGGTGATAGACTGACACAGGTGGGAAGACGATACAATGTTTGGCAGAACGGATGCTTGGGTTCTCAACACAGATTCTTCAGGAAAGAAAGTGGTGTATGGAAGTTACACTGACAGTTCCGGCAGTTAACTGACATGATGTGTAGAAGTGATCGTAATAAGGAAAGCTATATTAATGGTAAGGGGTGTAGAAAACTGCACATGGGCTTGATCGGTGTACACGTCAAACACGAGGACAACGTTAAGGTCCCATTGAGGCACAATGACCCTGGATATGCTTAGTTTCAAGACCCCGAGAGCAGCAGACTCTCGACTCAGGGGTCCAGAAACATGTCTTGTGGTGACAGTTGGCGAGCAGTTACTCAGGCAGGACACTGAAGTTAGGTCGTTTTTCAGGGGGCATCTCATAGATGCCCTCTGAGTGCATTTTTCATTAAATGCCACACTGGCATCAGTGTGGATTTAATGTGCTGAGAAGTTTGATACCAATCTTCCCAGTTTTCAGTAACGCCATTATGGTGCTGTGGAGTTTGTAATGACAAACTCCCACACCATATACTCATAATGGCATTCCTGCACTTACAATGTCTGAGAGGAGTTGGCCTAACAGCTAGGGCGGTCGACCTCGAATCTGGGGAACTGGGTTCGAGTCTCGGCAATGACGCTGAAATCCTGTGATTCTGGGCGAATCACTTAATCTCCCCGTGCCTAATAAAATGAATGTGTCCTCATGTAATGCAATTAGTGCTATGTAAAGCACTCTGATACCCGATTTGGGTCAAGTTTGCGCTATATAAAAGAATTGACTTAGACACTCTAGGGGTACAGGGCTCATGCACCTTTACCCTCACCACTTTATAGTGCACTTAGCTAGCGGGTGGCTTACCTATACCAGGGCAGTGGGTTGTAGGCATAGCACACAGGGATGTGTGCCATGTCGACTCTTCACTTTGTTCTGCACCAAAACACGCAGTCTTACATGGCAGTGTGTGTGTGTGAAGGTATAGGGCCTCTAGGGTGGCACAATAAGTGCTGCAGCCCTTCGAGGCCTTCCCTAGTTATAGTGCCCTTGGTACCTATGGTACCTTTTTCAAGGGACTTACATGTGGCCAGAGAGTTGCCAATTGGGTTTTGCAACAGTGCAGTTTAGGGAAAGAACATAGGCCCTGGGTGCCTGGTTGACAGGAACCCAGGGCACACTCAGTCAAAGTACGTCAGCATTAGGCAAAATAATGGGAGGCAACCATGCAAAAAAAGGGGCACTTATTGTGCTGCACCCATTGGAGACAGATTCCACTACAAGACCTGCATTTGCCATCGGACACAAGGGACCAGGAGGATGCATGAGGCTTAGCCATGAAGCCTCAGAGCCAACTTCATTGAGACCCATAATCTGAGCCTGAAACATCAGGATTATGTTCTGAATGTCCGACATTCACAGCGTAAGTGGGAATGCTTTGAATGTCTGTGTGTCCAAGATGGCCTCTATGAATGAACTTATCTGCACAGGTGTTAGATGGGACTTCAGTTCACTATTATTTGGTCAACAGTACTCAAACCCCCTAAATATAAATATCATGCCTCCCCAAACATGTTGAAAAAAATCAGCAACAGCAAAAATGTAAGTTCAACATATAGTTTCACCTTCTAAACATATATTTTGAGTGGTGTTCCTCCTAAGTATCAAGTAGGGAATATTGTGGGACCTTACTATCAAAGACAGAATAACAAGGGACAAAATATCGAAAGTTAAGTATTGATTTTCTATATCTAATTCCACATATATGTACCTTGATGTATACCGTCAAGGTAAGTAAATGTGGAGTTAAAAATAGTAAATCTATACTTCTTCTATATGCAGTTTTGATATTTTGTGGCTCGATATTTTGCATAATTGTAATTGAGGATCAGACATGCAGGTCACACAATATCTTAAATGTAGCATTATGCACAAAACAACAAGAAAACTTGAGAGCAGAATTTTAATTTTAGTTTTTTTCCCCCTCCTCTTTAGAGGACTGTACAGTCCATCTCTGGCCAATGAATGCACTGACAAATGGTGTCAGTACTGCTCCTGTGTCGCCCAGTGCTGTGCTGAGGGGCCACTCAGCTGGTGTCACCTGTTGTGCCTTCAGTCCGGATGGACATTTCTTAGCATCGGGGAGCAAGGACAGGGTAAGGAACAACTTTTAATAGCCTTATGATATTTTCTAGATTGAAGGATAGCTCCAATTGTGGGCTGTGCTAACTAATTGCTTATATTGCATGGATATTGATCTCTTCATGTTCCCTTGGTACTGGATCACATGGTCTATTCATCTACAGATGGCATTGGTTTAATATTGGGCCATTTGGTCTGTTCATTTATGAATTGACCCTGTGTGAGTCGGTCTTTCTCTTAGAAGCATATAGAGACAACTCAGACTCAGTATGTTGGCTTGCACCGCAGGTCTTAAAGGTTAGACGCTGAATTGATAACTTAAAGGCTACCTTATCTTAAATGTTGACATTGATGTTCGTTCGAACCTATGTAACACACAGCCAGCCTTTGTCTTTCTCTTCTGCTGTTTCCATTGGTCTCGTTTGTCCACTTTTCCCTATCTGTTATGTGTAGATTAGGTTCTAGTATTTGTAAAACACAAGTTAATTACTGAATTATGCTGTTTGTACTTCTCCCTTCCTACTGCATTTAGGCTTTTCTCTACTCTTGCTACCAATTGCTGTGTTAGTTTTGGCAGTTATACATTCAAGTCGAGTTTCTTAATAATGTAGCCTTTCTTGTTTTCTTTTCGTCAGAGTCTGTTGTGCTGGGACACAGTGTCGGGTGAACCATCTATGTCGAAGTCACTGCCTTCGTGCCATCGTGACTGGATCACAGGCTGTTCTTGGACTTCATCATCTATGCTGGTAAGTGAAAATGCTGATCCTAAATGTACTTGGAATGTATTGCTCAGAGCATTCATCATTAGCCACAAATGTCCTTATGCTTTTACCAGTTCTCAGCTCATGCTCCTACCTGAGTGAATTCACAGCTAAAGATGTGGATAGGTGTAAGAACTACATTGTTTGGCCATCAGATTTGGACTTTTATGCGAAAGTGGTGTTCATATTTTTTTTCTTTTTTTTAATATCATTTGTTTATTGAAAGCTTGCAATACAATACCAGCGTGTCACATGCTAGCCATCGGCGTCGCGCAATTGAAATCAGTGCAAGCAATTTTTAGTTCCATAAACATGGCATACAAGTATATACAATAGGTAGTAGCAACCATCTCCTGTAAAACCAAACATAACCCTCCTCCTCTCCCCTCCCCCAGGCACTATAACAATATGACTTACATAAATAAAACAGCTTGATTGCAAACAGGCACACATGAAAAACAGCACATTAACCTGAGTCCAATTGTATTAGACATTCGTAGTGTGGAAAGGAAAATACACAGCACCTTACAAATCAGGGTGACTCAGTAAATATAATCTCAGTGGGGCCCAGAAGTTCTTAGGCCGTGAAGATTCAGGTAGCTCTTCAGCATAAATCTCCAATTACTCCCGACAGTCGGTCCAATCGCGGACCCACTACCGAAATGTAGGCAACCCCTTTGCGCCCCAACTTTGCGCCACTGCCCGCTTGGCCATTAGTGTTGCCACAGCAACTAACCTCCTGTTGCATGGTTTCAAGGACGTCACATTACCTAGCAGACATAACTCAGGCAAACATCCCACCTGTTCCTGCACCACACCTGTGAGCACGCTCACAACTTTAGACCAGAACGCAGCTATTCCTGCACATAGCCAAGAGAGCTGTAAAGAGTCGGCATCTGCCTGCCCACACCTCACACAGCAAGCTGTATCACGCAGTCCAAATATCTGCAACTGCACAGGAGTATACTAGAGCTGGTGTAAAAATTCAAAATGTATGATGCGAAGGTTGCAGTTAGCTGTAAGACGCTCAGTCAGTTTACAACAAAAGTGCCAATGTTCTAAGGACAATACAGTGCCCAGCGTGTCATTCCATTTAACGTACGAGGGATGCATCTCTGCCTCCCGCTCGCGGAGAGATGGAGCGTATAATTTAGTGCTCAGCCCCTTTTGGTCTTCACCAGCGAGCACCGCCTGCAGTGCTCGCAATGCCTGAGGATTAGTTGGGTAATTAGGATATATATACCGAATTGCTTGACGAACCCCCACGTATGTGAAACACAGCATAGAACCATGCGTCCAACCCGCCTGCACATCCAGCAACGAGCGGAACTGACCTTGTTTATTCAAGTCCCCCAGTGTCTTAATTCCCACTGTTTGCAACGTGCGCAGCGCTGAGCACTCTGGCGCCTCAGATATGCCAGGATGCGCCATGACCGGCAATTTAGGAGCATAGAGGTAAGGCAGCTGCGCCCGTCTAGCCAATGTCCGCCAGGCCCAGGCGGTGCATTGCACCGGATTGATTTCCGTCCGGGGGCCTCCACTCCCACCCGAGAGGGCGGCTGCTACCAGCGGTAATGGAAGTATTGCGTCAGCCTCTATCGCCGTATGGGGAAGAAAACATTGTGGAAAAAAAGAATAATGCGCAAATTGTGCCTGTGTGCATAAGTAATATAGGCGCATATCCGGAGTTTCGAAGCCGCTGCGTTCAACTGATTGTACTAAAGTATCCCAGCTACAGCAAGGCTTCTTACCCCCCCAAACGAATGACAGGAGGGCTGTCTGCAACGCCTGAAAGGCAGAGACGTTCAGGTGGATAGGGATATTCACAAATAGATATAATAATTTTGGAATACGGCCATTTTGATCACCGCAACTCGGTCCACAAGCGAGAGGGGCAGGCGAGCCCACCGTTCAGCCTTTTCGGTGAGCTGTGTGATAGTGTGTCCGTAATTCATGGAAATTACCTGTGCAGGGTCTCTGTGTAACCAGATCCCCAGGTATTTCACCGGGTCCTGGGTCCATGACAGGGGAAAATCCATTTCAAATTCTCCAGTGCCAGCCGTCAGGGGGAATACCGTCGACTTGGCCCAGTTGATCCCTAAGCCGGAGAATCCTTCAAATTTAACATATTCGCACAATAATTCAGGGAGGTAGGTTGCAGGCTCACGGACATATAACACGTCCCCCCCCCCCGGGCCGGACCCTCTAGTCGCTGATGCGAACTTAAACACCTGGTTGACCAACTCACTCGATGCTATCCTCCCTAAGAAAAGACTACTCACCAGGGGTAAGAGAGTGGGCTCAGCTCCCTGGTACACGCCAGAGCTCAGAGCTTTGAGGAAGGGTTGCAAGAGGCAGGACCGGATCTGGAGGAGGGACTGGGGCGAAGTGAGCCGGAGAGAATACCGGGCAGCACTTAACATCTACAAATCCGCCATCCGGGCAGCGAAATCCAAGTTCTTTGAGGAGAGAATAGGACTCTCTTCTAACTCCTCGAAAGAGTCGTTTAAGGTCATCAGAGAACTTCTGCAAACCCCCTAACCTCCGGTCACTCATGACAACCCGCGTGAAAAATGCTCAGAATTAGCCACGTTCTTTAAATCTAAGATAGGAAACATCTTGGCGTCCCTCCCTCGGTTAGTGCAGGAGCAATCCTCCGAATGCAACCCTGGGTCTCAGCCTGGGGTGAGGACAGCAGAGCTGGACTCCTTTGGTCCAGTCACTGTGGACGAGGCTCTTGGGGTCTTGGTGACCCTGAAGAGTGGGTCTCCGAGAGATCCAGTACCGATGAAATACCTGAAGCAGGTAGCTTCTACCATCGGCGGCCCAGTGACGGACCTTTTGAATCTATCTTTCACCCAAGGAGTTGTGCCTCCCAGCTGGAAAGGAGCGGTAGTTAAGGCCCTCCTGAAGAAGCCCAGCCTGGATCCCGCTGACCTTGCTAATTTTAGGCCTATCTCCCTGCTCCCCGGCCTTAGCAAGGTGGCGGAGAAACTTGTGAATAGGCGCCTTTCGGGTTTTCTGGAATCCAACTCTCTCTTGGGTGACTCCCAAACGGGATTTCGCCCTGGCCAGGGGACGGACACTGCCCTGCTGGCAGTCGTGGAGAATGCCAGGAGCATTTTGGATTCAGGGGGATCGGTGGCAGTGATCCTCCTGGACCTTAGTGCGGCATTTGACACCATAGACCATCAGGTGTTACTCCAGCGGCTGTCGGGGGTGGGGGTCTCCGGGTTGGCCCTGAAATGGCTCGCGTCCTTCTTAGAAGATCGGACGTTTGAGGTCTGGGAAGGCCACGAGAAGTCAACATCGGTTCCCCTCCAGTGTGGTGTGCCACAGGGCTCATCGCTGAGCCCCACACTATTTAATATCTATATGGCCCCACTGGAGAGTGTGGTACTGCCACTGGGTATCAAGATCATCAGCTATGCGGATGATACCCAGTTGGTGGTTGGGCTTCCCCAGCCGGCGAACCAACCCGACCTGCTGCACACATGTTTAGCCAGGGTCTTCACCTGGATGTGCAACTCAGCACTTAAACTTAACGGTTCAAAAACCGAACTGATGATGCTGGGGAACTCCCCTCCCTCCTTGTCCCCTAGTAGCTGGCCTGGCTGTCTGGGAGCGCCACCTACCACAAAACAGGAGATTAAGAGCTTGGGGGTGTGGCTGGAGCAGGACCTATCCTTCAAGACACACGCAAAAAAGACCGCAGGCGTGTGTTTCTGCCTGCTCCGGTCAGCCCGGAAGATCCTACCCCTCCTCCCGATGGCCACTAGGAGGTTACTAATCCAGGGTCTCATCATTTCACGGCTGGACTACAGCAATGCGCTGTTTCTGGGGGCTCCAGAATCAACTCTAAACAAATTGCAACAAGTGCAAAAGGCTTTTGACGGACCTTCCCAGGCGGCAGTCAGCCCGACCTGCGCTGAAGGTGCTCCACTGGCTCCCTGTGAGAGAGAGGGTGAAGTTTAAAGCACTCTGCATGGCTCACAAAATCTTGCAGGGAAAAGGGCCCCCTATCCTGCGGAGTATGGTCCAACCTTATAAGGCCTCTCGCGCCCTCCGCTCAGACCACCAACATCTCTTGCAAGTCACGAAAGTAAAAAAAGCCAGGACTGGCGGTAGAAGATTTTCCGTCAACGTTGCAGCATTATGGAACTCCCTTCCGCATGCCCTTCGCTCCGAAACTGGCACCTTGCGATTTCGCAAACTTTTAAAGACTCATCTGTTCCCTACTTAGTGCTCTGCTGGTTTGGTGTGTACTCTGGACGAGCGCTGGGATGCCCAAGGGTAACCACGCGCTATACAAGACTCAATAATAATAATAATCATATCATCCGCATAAAGTGAAACAACCAGTGGTCACTGTCAAAAGCGCAATGCAGCAGAGGCATGCAATTGACGCAACTTACAGGCCAGTGGCTCCAAAGTCAGTGCAAATAGCATAGGCGACAGGGGGCAGCCTTGTCGTGTACCCCTGCTTATAAGGGATGCGTACGACACCCAGCCATTTACGCGGACTCTAGCGGCAGGTTCGGTGTATAACACCCTTATCCATTGCAGAAAGAAGAGGGGAAAGCCCATTTGTGTAAGGACAGTCAACATATAGTCCCAAGAGAAAGAGTCAAATGCCTTGGTGGCATCGAGTAGCACTGCTACAGCCTGAAAATCAGAGTCAAAATAGTGAAGAGTGGCAAAAAGGGTACGTAAATTGTGCGTGGTAGATCATGCAGGTAAAAAACCAGACTGGTCAGGTAGTACAAGCAAGGGTACCAGAGGGCGAAGGATGATCATTTTTACCAAAATCTTGGCGTCGATATTAATCTTTGAAAGTGGTCTGTAGGAATCGCAGCAATTGGGCGCCTTATCGGGTTTCAGTAGCATCACTATGAGAGCCTTTCGTAGCGAAGGCGGAAGACGTCCGGTATCGTACGCCTCCGCATATACCTCTAGCAATCTAGGGGCTAGTTCATCTGCAAATGTCTTGTAAAACTCGCTCAGGAGTCCATCTAACCCTGCAGCTTTACACGTGGGGAGGGACATAATCGCTTTACATTCTCCTCATCAAACAGTTGAATAAGATATTCTGTATGGCCAGGGGCCGGCCAGCCCGGTGCAACATCGTCCAAATACGAATAGATATCATTCGGCTGCACGATGTCCCTGTTTTTATTAAGGGCCGTAAAATATCTAAAAATGATCTCGCTGATGTCAGCTGTATTGTAATGAGCCTCCCCCGCCTCATCCAGCATTTCTGTGATATATTCTTGACTCCGCAGCACAGCCAATTTTTGCGCAAGGGAGCGGCTAGGCCAAACCCCCTCTCCATAATATCGGGCTTTACTGCGCCTGGATCTGTGTACCATCTCCTGGTCTGCAGTCTCATTAAGTTCATATACCAGTTCTTGGATTTTGGACAGGGTTTCGGGTAGCGGGTCCGTCTCATAGGCCCGCTCTAAAGCGGAAATATCAGTGGCCAGTTTGCGCATCCTGCGCCTCAGATCACGCAGTACTCCAGCCTGTGCCCCCATACAGACTCCCCGGATAGTGACTTTGTACGCTTCCCACATAGTACCTGCGCTATCAACAGAGCCAGTGTTTTCCCGAAAGAAGTTGCGAATAGCCTCTCCAACAGTGGCCCTGAAGACCGAATCTGTCAGCGAGGATGGCTGTAATCGCCACTGGAACGGTGGTCTCACACGCAGGGACTTGTACCTCCAAGAGCACCAACGAGTGGTTTGAAAGCGTTCGAGCTAAATGTCGTACCTCAATCGCCCATGCGCCTGCATCTTCAGTGGCCAGCCAGAAGTCTAGTCAGGATCACGTCCCGTGTACAGAGGAGACAAATGTACTCTCTCGCATCCCAGGGTGCTGTAGTCGCCACACATCCTTCAAACGTCCCACATCCATTAGTCCAAGCAACACCTCCGCAGCTTGTTTAGGTCGTGCTAGCTCACTACACATACAATCCGCATCCATATCTAGGCAGATGTTGAAATCCCCTCCCCATATTATCTCCGTATCTGGGAACCCCCGAGACGTGGCACCAAACATCTGCGAAAAAGGCCAGGTCATCAACATTTGGCCCATACACATTCACAAAAAGTACACTTGACCCCCCTAGCTGACCATGCAGCAGCGCCACTCGTCCCATATTGTCTGTCTCGGTGCGCATGACCTGTAACGGAATCCCTTTCTTAATCAGAATCATTACTCCCCTTGTGTAGCTGAAGAAAGAGGAAACTACACGCCCATCTAACCCCCACATTCTTTTCTGATGATTTTGTAAGGTGGGTCTCCTGCAGAGGTGCGATGTGGACATCCATCTTGTCGAAGTAGGCAAACACTCACCTGATCTTTTTAGGGGTATTGAGGCCACGCACATTACAAGTTAGGAGTCGTATTTTTCCACTCATTTGGTCAGTGGGTTGTAGAGTGACTTGGCAACTGGGCATAACAAATGCATGTGTGTGATAATACAGTGAGGAAAATAAAATTCACATAACCCAAAACAAAAAGTGCCAGGTTGCCACCCCCCTTTGCAACTCCCCCCTCCCACTTCAGCATCCCCAACTCGCCAAAGCCATCCCAACCCTCACTCTCCCCGTCCCAACTAAAGAACTGCAACACAAAACCTTGATGGGACATTCCCATAAAAGCGGCGTCAGAGTGCAACTATCCTCCCATCCAGTGGGAGGTGGCTGAGCAGAGATTTGTAACTGTGCCTGGCAGGGACATTACCAAGGTTTGTGCTCTTATATGAAAGTATGCATAGTACATGTGAGCACAGCGGTGTCCACCTGTGTAGAGGAGAAAAGAGAGACATACAACCAAGAGGCTCAGCATGGGTCAGGGCGAGGCCTGGGTATTTGGACATGCAAATTTGACGATAGGATAAGCTCTGCAAGCGTGCCCTATGGGCTTACTGTTCCTCTGTATCTGAAGGAGTTCGTGAGTCGTGCCGTCTTCTCTTGAGGTGCTTTACATGTTCTAGAGCTGCCTTGGGGTTGCTAAAAATGCGAGAGTCCCCATCCGGGCCTTTCTTTAGGCGGGCTGGGTACAGCATGGCTTAAGGGACCCCTTCAGTTTGGAGACATTTTTTGACCGCACCAAACTCCCTCCTTGCAGCTTGTACAGCGACAGTAAAATCAGGGAAGAACGAGAGTTTATTGCCTTGGTGTTCAATAGTGCCCCTCTCCCTGGCCAGGTGTAAAATGGTATCCCGATCCCTGTAATTCAATACTCTTGCAATAATGGGACGGGGAGGAGTGCCCGGGTCCCGTCGCGCAGCCAGCGAGCGATGCACCCGCTCTACAATGAACATAGATGAAAGCTGTTCTGTACCAAGGAGGTCTGTGATCAGTGTTTCACTAACTGTCTCCATTTTGCCCACATTGGTTGATTCTGGCAGGCCAGTAATACGAATGTTGTTACGTCTGGAGCGTGCTTCCAAATCCTCATTCTTAGCTTGGATGACGGAGAGGACCTTTTCCATATTAAGAGCCTTCCCTGCGACATCAGTGAGACCATCTTCCGCCGCAGACACCACCTGTTCGACTTACCCCATGCGGGCATTCTGCTTTTCTAACTGCGAGGACATGTGGTCTAGTCGATGATTAACAGCCGCCATAGTGCCCTCTATGGATTGGAGGGTGCGCTGCATGGCCAACAGTGTGGTCTCAAGAGTGGAGGACCCCCCCTCCTGTGCATCCGCCTTAGAGTCCGAGGCAGCTTTCTGCGGAGTCTTAGTAGATTTACGCGCCTCAAATGTGAGGCGAGGCTGGGATTTATCCGTTCTGCCCATGGCGCACAATGTCGAACCGGAGGGGAGGGGATGGAACACGGATCTCCAGACTCCCCCTGTAGGTCGCAAGTATGAGGCTGAAAGGACTCTCACTACGACTCGCTCTTCCAAAGCAGTCCAGTGGGGTACTCAAGATAAAAATGCTGCCAGTCATTCACTAACACAGGATTTCGCAGAATGTAGGGGTGTAAGTCCTGGCTAGAGTGCAGAGAAAAGGCCCCCTCCGTGTTATGCGCATTTGTGGCGACAGGCCCCACACGAAGTGCAGCACAACCAATATTCCGGTGGAAGTAGAGGGGCAAACGCTAACCCCTGGCTGCCGAGTGGGAAAGGAGGTGCCCACTCAAGTAACACAACTGTAGGGGAGAGCGCCTCAATGTAGGGGCATACAGAGCTCATTCCAGCACAATACCCAGGCCAAAGGGAGCTCCCACAGCAACAGCTCCCGAAGCAGCCTCACGTAGATGGTCCGTAGATATCTGCCAGCACCCCAGCGAAGGACAACACGTGAGCATGAGGCCTGGGGTCTATAGTCATATAAAACTCAGGGCGTCCCTCCCTCAGGGGCTCAGTACCACAAATCTCAAGCGTGTCTTGGAGGGCAGCCCAGTAATAACTGTGTAAATGTTAGCGGGCAGGCTAGAGGATGTATATAAGGAAGCGCCGCCACTCACGTCCTGGTGTCTCCCCCCGGAAGGACTTCATCAGCCGCCAGCTCCCCCCCAGGCGCCCGCCCCAGCTCACAGGTCGCGGCGCCGACCAGGAACCGTGCCCACCTCCGCAGCCACGAACCCCGGCCAGGCCGCACCCAACTCACCGGTACCAGCACCCTAAGGGTCACCTCCGCCAGCCGCCTACTTCGCTTCGACGCGATGTCCCGAGGTCTCCCGCCCGGCCGCAGCGGCTCGCCTTGCCGGTTCAGAGCTCGCAATCACTGCAGCAGCGCCCGATGTCTCGGCACACGGAGCTGTCTCCTCAGGGCATGGACAGCTGCAGTAGCGCCCGGTCCACCTCCAGCCGGCACCTCACCTTCGCGGGCAAAGAAGGAGGGCAGCAGTTGAGTCTCGCTAGTTGGGCGCCCCGGTGGCTGCCATCTTGTGTGCCCGCCCCGTGCCTCGGCACCTCCAGAAATCGGCCACTGTGGCGCAACTCCCCCAAAGCTGTGCAGGGGTCTCCGACAGCTAGGATTGCACAATTTTACACCGTGGATGCAGCTAATACAGGCGGGTTTTGGGTGGATGATGGCTCAAGCCGGGCAGAGCGACCCTAGGGTGCGGCCATCTTACCGTGCGCCCTCTAGCGCCCCTCAAAAGTGGTGTTCATATTAATCCCCTCTTCTTCTGTAGTAGTTAAAGCTCCTTTTGATGAATACTTTTAACTGCAGATTCCTTGTGAGAACCCTTTTCAGAGGGCCATGAGGCACACAGGGGTTACTGGGCTCAACCATGGGGGTTGAGGTCTTTTACTCCTGATGTCCCAGGAACCGACCTACTTTTGGATCCTGAGCAACTGGGCCAAGTACCCCTTCTGCACGTTGACTCTCAGTGGTAGCTATGGTCGAGTAGTCCAACGCTGCCTTGTGGGGGGTGAGGGGTGTGGGGAATACAGGTCTGTCAACCTGACTCATAACTCAGAGCACACAGCAATGACAATAAAAACAATGTCCAGTCCAATATTTATTTTTATAGTAAAAAGTATTTATTTTGTTTCTAACTGTACGCATTCAAAGCAATATTATGACATATATAAACAGTAATACATTTCCCCTTGAGGTGGGGGCTACGTAACCTGGCAGGGGTTATTTCTCGTTCACTGGTGGCCACATCCAGTGAATGCTCCGTAATGGGCTTTAAGTCTCACTTTTTGTAAAACAGTCAAGTGTCTTGGCACCGCAGTGCCTTCAACAATGAGTCACATCCCCCCCTCTGGGGTACAATAGACCTGTAACCAGTCTTACCCTCTCCAGCAACAAGGAGGCTAGCAATGTCCCAGTGAGTGCACCGGTCACGGGCACTCGTACTACTCTGGCCCTGTGCGTGGAGTCGGCTGCATTCGGTTCTCTCCTAAGCATTTGCAGCTGGCTCAGCAGTGATTGGAGGCAACGATCCAATCGGTGCAGCATCCGTCTCCTCTCACTGGGAGTTCGTTTGACGGGGCTCCCCACTGGACCTCGCGCCTTCCAACGCTCTCCTCTTCTTCACACAACACATTGGTCTTGGCAAGCAGGCATGAACTGGTGCTCCAGGCTCCAGGCTCCAAAGCATATGGTTTTGGTCTCCTTGGGTGATGTCCTCTCACCCAGTCGGGAGGCTAGCAGGCCTTGGCCCCCAGTCCTAGACACAGGGAGAAGTCTTGCAAATCTGCCCCTCCTCAAACAGCCTGTCTGGCTGCTTGGCAGATGACAAATTTGGGGTCTCAACCTCCCCTTCTTGTAGTCCATTTCCAGGCTCTTTGTTCTGCTTCTTTTAAAGTGTACACTTTTCTCTCTCTTCTTTCTCTTGAAAAGCTGCCTGTCACAACAGGAGAGACTCCAAAGCTGATAGTCCCACAAGACAGCAAACACAACAAGATGGTGAATGGAGTGCTGAAACTTTTCAAAAACTTAGAACCAGTCAAGAGATCTGGGCTAAACCCATTGTTCGTTTGCTCACCATGCCACCCCGGTTTGGGCCCAGCCATTTGCAAATCAGTCTTAACCCTGCTCCCCATGGGAACAGTCTAGCCTGAACTGCCAGGCCAGGTCTTTCCTGGACTGGAAACAAGCATCCTGGGATTGGTTTCGGGGTATCACCCCTCATCTGCCAGGCTAGCTTGAATCCAGTGGCACAGCACGCAAGGTCCCATGTCTGGGGATACCCTTGGCCACATATGGCGAACATAGCAAATACAACAAGATGATGGACGGAGAATTGAAACTTCTTAAACACTCACCCCCAGTCAAGAGATCTGGGTTAAATCAATCATTCTTTTGTTCACCATGCCACCCCAGTTTGCAGGATGGGCCCAAGCTCACTGCGCCACTGGATTCAAGCAACCCTGGCTGATGAGGAAAACCAGTCCCAGGATGTTTGTTTCTGGTCTGGGAGGACCTGGCTTGGCAGTTCGGGCTGGACTGTTGCCATGAGGAGCAGGGTCAAGACTGATATACATATGGCTGGGTCTAAACTGGGGTGGCGTGGTGAGCAAAAAAACGATGTATTTAGGCCCAGATCTCTGTACTGGGGTGAATGTTTGATTTGTTCGCCATTCCCTCCATCATTTGTTCTTTTTGCGCATATTGGACAGCTTTTGCTCCTACTACGGGACACTTTACGAGAGCGCACTAGAAGGGCAAGGCGAAGAAGCGGAGGCCTTTCTGGAAGGGCTACAGCTGCCTCACATAGAGCGGGAGGAGGCGGAGGCACTGGGCAGCGAAATAGACCTAGTGGAAATCAAAGGGGCAGTAGCTCGCATGGCGCGGAACAAGACCCCGGGCTTGGACGGATTGCCCATCGAATTCTATAGTCGGTACCTGGACCTGCTGGCTCCACGGCTTCAGGAGGTATACAGAGAGGCCAAGCATAAGGGGAGACTGCCGAGCTCCATGCGCGAGGCGCTGATGATCCCGCTGTTGAAGCCGGGCCGGGAGGGCTCGGACCTAGCGGCCTACAGGCCGCTGTCAATGCTGACAACGGACTATAAAATCCTCAGCACCATCCTAGCGAACAGGTTGCTACAGCATATGCCGCGGCTGATTCACAGAGACCAGTCGGGGTTTATCCCTGCCCGAAATACCACCGCCAATATCCGCCGCCTGATCCGCTTGTTAGGGGATCCGCTGGAGGGTGCCCACGCGCCGCTTGTGTTGTCGGTCGATATAGAAAAGGCCTTTGACAGCCTGGAGTGGGATTACTTATATAGAGTCATGCGTGGCTTTGGTCTCGGAGAGGGGTACATAGGATGGACGAAGGTCCTTTATGCCTCGGCGAGGGCGAGAGTACGGATCGGCGCTCTTGTCTCTGACCAGTACCGGATGGGCCGCGGCACCAGACAAGGGTGCGCGCTTTCCCCATTGCTGTTCGCGTTAGCAATAGAGCCCCTCGCGATAGAGGCCAGGTCGGGCCGATGCTAAAGGGGGCTGGTCTACAGGGGGGCTCCACAATTCATTTCCCTCTATGCTGATGACCTGCTTCTGTTCTTGGACGACGCAGCGGATGCACTGTCGGGCGCGCGGAGGCTTCTAGCGAAATTCGGCAAGTTCTTGGGACTGCGGGTCAACTGGTCCAAGACCTGCTTGTTCCCGTTGCGCCCTGGCGGCCCAAAACCGGACGTCCGCCCGGAGCTTCAGTGGGAGCCTCACTGCCTCAAATATTTAGGGGTCCATATATACCACTCCGCCCCCGATATACTGGAGGGTAATGTGGGTCGCTGTATAAGAGCGCTGAAGGGCAGTATGGCCTTTTGGGCCACTCTCCCACTCTCGATGACGGGACGCGTCTCGTTATTGAAAATGATCGCCTTGCCGCGCCTATTATATTACTTTCGCACGCTTCCAGTGTGGATACCGAGTCCGGTTTTCAGGCAGCTGCGCTCCTTGTTGGTTTCGTTCCTATGGGGCTCGGGTCGACGCAGGATTGCGTTGGCAACTCTGACAAGGCCGAAAGACGAGGGAGGCCTGGCAGTCCCGGACTTCGAATTTTATTACCTGGCGGCGCAGCTTCAGATCTTTACGCAAGAGGTAGCCCGGGTGTACCGGGCCCGGAGCAGGACAGGGAGGGGGGCACTCCCCGCCATGTGCTGGCATATATTACTCTGCAGCAGCGGCTGGTCCTTCGGGACTTGACTATGGAGGAACAGACGTTCCGACAATGCTGGAATCGAGCGCAGCGTAGGGCGGGGGGGCGGCGCCCATATGCGCCGGAGATCCCGTTGGGTATGGTGACAGCGCTCCCGCACGGGGGAGATTGGTCGAGCCTACAGGTCTGGGAGGAGGCGGGTCTCCAAATGCTGGGCGATTTATACGAGGAGGGAGAATTGCTCCCTTATCAGGCGCTGCGGGAGCGGTTCGATCTCCCGCGCGGGGACTACCTGCTGCACGCGGCGGTGACTGGGGCGATGCGAGAGTACTGGAGGGAGGGGCTCCGCGAGCCTCCTACGTCTGCGGCGTGCCAATACGCTATGATGTCGGCGGGCACCCGCAAGGCTGTCACCTGTCTCTACTCCAGAATGTTGAGCGAAACTTTACAACCGCTGACATCCCTGAAGGACAAATGGGAAGAGGATCTCCAAACAGAGATTCCCGATGCTACGTGGGCGGGCCTGGTTCGAAGGGCCAGAAAGAGTACGAGAAATGCCCGCTTCCAACTGATCCACTTCTATGTTCTCCACAGGGCTTACCTTACGCCGGGCAAAATTCGGAAATATTTTGGGGCGGAGGAGGCGGCATGCCCTAGGTGCGGCGCGATTGGAGCGGAGCTCGGCCACATGTTGTGGGATTGCCCCCGCCTGAGTGATTATTGGAAGGCTGTGTGCGAGACACTGACCGAGGCGACAGACAGGGAGTTGCAATGTAGTAAAGCAGTCTGCGTTCTGCACTGGTTCCCGCACACGCCCAAGAACAAAACCACGAGTAAATGTATTGATATGGGCCTCCTCTTAGAAAAAAGGGAAGTGACGAGACTATGGAAATCAAAGCTGGGCCCCACGCATAAGAGATGGCTTAAGGAGTTGAAGAGGTGGGCGGTGAGCGAAAGTACACTTAGGTACCAGCTAGCGAGCCGTAGAGAGGATGATAAGGCATTGGAGGCGGCCACAGCGTGGGAGGTGATGGTGCAGGCCCTGGGCAACAGTGAGACTGAGGACGGAGGGGTCCCATCGGACGGGGAGGGCAGCCCCCGGGCTACTCCAGTCGCACACACACAGTAGATAGGTAACTGCGACACAAAGTACCCAAATTCATTTATTCAAGCATCTGCCAGGCGTCGATGATAGCACTGTGGGGGGCGGGGAGGGGGGGCGATGGCAATCGGGGCTCGGATTGGGGAATGGGTTTAGTTGGGGAGGAGGGGGGGGGAGAAAACATTCCAAAGCAGAACATGGACGTCCTGGGAGTAAACTAAAGTCATTAGACACTGAGATCGTTCGGGGACCCTGTCCATCCTGTTGACGCTGCCCGGCCTCCGGGATGTGGGCTAATAAGCTGTGTACGAAGATATCCTGGCCTGCCAGAAATCTAGCACAGGAGGTTGAGACGCAGTCCCGTAATGTATGTACAGTGATGATCCTGTGATTCTGCAATAAAAACGGTTTAATAAAAAAAAAATCATTTGTTCTTTTTGCTTTAGAACCTCAACACAGGCCATGGGAGTGACTAGAGTTCACACCTGGATTTAGCCACAGTGATCTTTGCATTAAAAGGTTGATCCTGGGCTGCTCTGTTGATGTGTACAGGGTGAGTCTCTCTCTTCCTTCCTCCACTGTGTCCCACCCAGCTCGCAGGAATCCAGCAATATGCAAATCTGTCAGTGGGGGAGGGGGGGATTCCTTTAATCCCTAGTGTTCACCTGAAAGGGCTGGATTCCCAAAATGGAACCCAGGGCCTCCATGTAATGTACCATTGCAGGCACACTTGCACTCAGTGTACATACACAGCACACATACTGTCCAGTACTGTCACCTCTATGTATTGTGCTACCCCCAGGCACACACAAAGTCAGCCCACACATTCATTCTGAGCCAACTGCTAAGAACTGTAGCCTTTTTGCATGGTCATGGTGTGCTATTTGCAAACACACACCTACTGCCAGCATACACACTCACCATGCCCGCGCTTCACAACACTTCACCCGTCATGTATTGTATTTCCTGCACGCACACATGCACCTAGCACATGCTTCCACTGCACACACACCCCCATGCATGTACTACACAGCACTGCTCTGTCCCTGTATTATACCCTTCCTAGGCACACATATATCCAATGTAGAATCACCACTCTTGCACTATGCAGCACTCAACATCTAAATGATGTAGGCCAAGGGTCGGGTTAAGCACCTGGCAGCAGAATTTTAGAAAGGTGATTGAGTCCATAGGCCTCACTCCAGTGACTCATGTTAAAAAGACACAACACACCGAAGAGAGGAGGAGGTAAGCAGCCTTGCGTCCTCTTAGAAAGAGAGTGTTACCACAAGAAGTACGGTAGCACAGGCAGAAAACACACTCCATGTGCTTGCCTGAAAACAAACATCCAAAAAATCACACTTGGGCAGTCTCAGAAATGTATGAGTGCTGAAGGGAGGGAAGGTCATCCTCATGGAATAGGAAGCCTCACACACAAAACTGTGTCATGCTTCATCATCAGCAATCTCTCCCCACCCTGGAAGGACAGAACCTCCAGGACGTGCTCAACCTCCTGTTGGACTTGGCGCAGAAGGGAGTTTATAGCTAAAAGCTACTGGACAATAAAAGGATCCAGGTCAGTGAATTAAAAGTACCTTAATGTATCCCGACTATTTGTCTTTGTTAATGAGTACAGTAGGTAAGGTTCAAAGAAGTTGTGAGGCAATAATGTGAGAGCAATGACGAACACTGCCATAAAAAGTTAGGCCTAACTTTCGGGTGGGATCGTTTGCCAACGATAAAGCATGACACAGTTTTGTGTGTGACTTATTGGAGGCTTTTTTTCATGCAAGAACACTAATTGTTTTCTACACGTTAAAAAGAACCTGTTCACTACTACTAATCACTACACGGTATGCTGCCACCCCGCACTTGTGCTGCTCAACTCTTAGTGGAAGCATTAGCATTGCACCTCTGAGGGTTGCTCTTTGTGCGCCCCTCCCAATAAGATCACAATCCATCAGACAGGCCTATGTTATGGCACACACGCATGATCTGCGCTTGCTTATGACAGCAAAAATCAGCACTAGGGATCCGGACAACAGTACAGGTGAGCATGCAGGGCAAGCGTACAAGTCCATTACCATGCAGAGGACGTTTCCTTCCCAACATTCCTCGTCTTGTGAATATCCCCAGGCACCAGACTGGATCTGAAAAATTCAATCCAGTATTCCTGCTTTTCATCGGTTGGCGCCATGTGATTCTGCTTCAGCGCCTTTCCACATCAGAATCGAGGAGTGAAACCGCATATAAGCACTATCAATGTCTGCTGACATCAGTTCCAAGGTCTGCAACTGTGCCCAGGGTTTTAGCCTTGTAGGGACTTTCGCAAATAGAAGAGGTGTGCCTCTGGTGCTTGGGTTTGTCAGACGAATCGGAACAACTTCAAAGACTGCACCCATATGAAAGCCATCCAAGATCAAGAGGCAAAGCTCTATATGGCAAAGCACTTAAAGGCTTAGTGCTAGTCATTCTCCAAATAGAAGGCAAGAGCGCGCAACTGCTCCTTGTCCCGCTGTCACTCCTGAAGCCGTTTCCGAGTCTGATCGAAAAGCCTTAAGAATTCCAAATGGATCTCAGCCCATTTTCTTGACTCATTAGAGAATGTGCAAGGGTGTTACTGTGCCTATCAGTCCCTATCCACCGAGGAACCCATTCCATCTCTGGTCTCAATGCACCCTGAATTTGTGGGCCCATCGGCAACCTTTTGAGAGACTGCTGCAAATGTTTTGGACCCGGTCTGTTCTCACTGGCATGCCAATCGCCTAAGGACCTGCAGGGTTCACCAGCTGAGTTACCCCCGAAGACATCCTAGTGACTCGAGGCTGAGCCAGGAGAGTGCGGTACCTGAAGCATTTGAGCGTGCACTTCTGTCGTGCAATCAGGCTTCCTCTTCAGAGGAGAACTTCCTGTCTCAGCAACAGGGCAGGGTCTTCCCACTAATTCTGCACAAGCTACACCAACATTTGTGTAGATGGAGCAACAGCAATTAACTGCCTTTGATATGCCATTTGAAGTGGTAGATGTGATCCTTGCTGCTAGGCACCCTTCCATGAAATCCATTTATGCTGAACGCTGTGACAAATGTGTGATCTTGTGTGACATTAACAAGACAATCAAAGCTTTAGGACGTCTGTTTGTTTTATCTTTCGCCTAGCAAGACCTTGCAGTGGGAACTATTACAAGTTATTTGTCAGCCATTTCGACCTTTCTATGTCTACCAGACCAATTGTCCCTTTTTAAATCACCGTTTGTGTTGTCACAGTGGGACCATAACTTGGTCTTGATGTTGCTCATCAGCTGCTCACTGCATCTCCTGACTCTAAAAACCAGCTCCTTCATTCCAATTGCATTAGCTGGTCATGTGAGTGAACTTCAGGCACTTTCAGTGGCATTACCAACAGCCTTACACCACCTTTTCTACAGAAACATTGGTACTGAGGACTCGAGCAGCATTCTTACTAAATGTCATGACTTCCACGTTAGGCAGTCCATCACTCTTTCAGCTTTCTTTTCTCCTTCTCAGTCATTTTCGGAGGAGGATAGGCTCCATCAGTTGAATCCGTAAAGGGCTTTAAGATTTTATATTGATTTCAAAAAGGCCAATAAATAGATGATCAACATTTTTTGGGGTTCCTCGGGACATTAAAAAAGTGAAGGCTGTGCAGAAGAAAACCCCGTGAAGGTGGATAGTCCTCTGCAATAAGATCTTCTATGCTCTGGCCAAAAAATCAGACTTCAGAAGGTCTGAGAACCTGCTTGATCAGGAATAGAGCTTCTTCCATTGCCTTGGCGTGTGGAGTGCCTGTCCGTGACACCTGCCAGACTGACATGTGCATTAATGCATACATTTGTGAAGTACCAGTCCATTCTCGAAGCACTACAAGGACATTTGCCGGCTCAGTCCTGTAAGACTGCGTGGTCTGTATCCACTCCACTGACCCCCCACCTGGGGATGATGCATTGCTTTGTTATCTATTCTAAGGTGAGCAATCTGCTGTTAGAAGTATCCATCAGAAGAGCAAGTTACTTACCTTTGGTAACACTCTTTCTGGTTGATACTCTATCGAACCGCAAATTCCTCACTACCTTCTCACCTCTCCATTCTGTGGAATGGTCTCTTTTTGGTATATAAAAAGTTCCCAAGCTAGTATTCAGTACACTGTTACCAACAGTTGTTCATGTTGTGTGTCTGACAGCCTGGAAAGGAAAAAGACAAGAAACCAACATCCGCACACAGGGATGGTGCTTATATGTGGCTCTGCTCCTGTCACTTCTGAGGCAGTGTGGAGTCCGCACGGGCACCACCTACCTGTGGGCTGGAGTTTTCCAGATCCATTTTGGCACCTGGGCCATTTTCGAAAGATAAGGAATCTGCAATTTGAGTATCTACCAGAAACAGCATTACCAAATGTAAGTAACTTGTTCGCCTTGACTAGGAGTAGTGTGAAGGGTAGCTACAAATAACCCACAGAGTTACTACCACCCGTTTCTTATAAAGAATCACATTGAGGATAACTTTACATTTTTAAAAAGACTTAGCTGCCAATAGAATGATTGCAATCATTTGTTTGATTGTAGTTTTACGGGTAAGACTGAACATACCTGTAGTGTTTGACTTGTTAAATATGTTCAGTGCTGCCAGTTTTATAGAATAATTACGAGAAAATAGGATTGTCCTTTTGTGGGGCCTCCCTAATTTTCTTTTACATGGTTGAGTGAGTGTAACAAAGCATTTGAAAGCCATTGCACTACACCAAACCTAAGGCACAACTGCATGTGGAGGAAGACTCGCTTCTGGCTCCTCTGCCTTGTCAGCAGTAACTTTGGAGGACGAACGCCATCTTTATTAAATAATCTGATGCTATTCAGATATTTCAACCATTGCGTTATGTTGATGGTGAAGAGGATGATGATGAAGAGGAGGAGGCATCTTAGTTACTCCACCCACACTATATAGATGCGTTTTGTAACTTTACCTGCAACATTCCAGCTCCTTGGGCGCCTCCTCAGCATCTGCCCTGGATCTGCCCTATGGGTCCCTGACTGACAGAAGGGCCTCATTTTCATTAGTGGTTCAGAGGGCAGTAGATGTTTTTAGATCGCTGCTTGCCACTGAGGAAACTAAGTCTAATTTTGTAGTCCAGATTCTGCAACCTGGACTTTTTTCTCAGGGAGCATTGGTTGCTATTTAGCAGTGCTCTTGTTGAACTATTCATGGCAGATTAGTCTAAGCCATTTTTTGGTTTTATTAGGCACCATAGATCAGAGCCTAGAGAAAAAACATTTTTGGAGTATGTCTATGATGGAAATTGAGGGGATCCACAAAATTCCAACCACCCACTGTTCCCACACTTTTCCCTATAAAAACAAGAATGGATCAAACCAGGAACCATGCAAACTTGCATGGTCCCTGGTTTTAACCTATTGCTGTGCTACTCCAGGCCAAACAAGTGTGGTAGTGGAATAATTGTGGGAACGCTGGGTGGTAGGAATTTTGTGAATCACCACCGTTTTTGGAAGTTTCCATGACAGAGATGTGAGGTTAATGTTTGGTTTTAGGCACAATCTTAAGGTTTGCAGGGCATTGTGGATCCCCTTGACGCCCCTTGGCTAGTTTTCACAAATGCCTGGCTATGATAGGTTTCCCTGGATGGCAACCAAACCCAAGCCCAAATATCTCAGCTACCCCAATCGCCAAAATAGGTTATTTGTTACCACAAAATGTTGATGCCTCCATGTTGCTGTTTCATTTTTTGTGTGTCCTGGGCGCTAAGCGTTGCCACCCAAGAGGGCTAGTATTTTGTATCAGAAGTGTGGAAGGACTGGGTGGTAGGAATATTTTTGGATCCCCACATATTCCGGAGGTATCTATCCCCAAAAAGTGAGAAAAACGTGATTTTAAGCAGAGTTTGAGGTTTGCAGGGCATTGTGAGTAAGAAAACATTGTGGGTTCCACGCAAGGCACAACACTTTGAACTCCACTCACTGGGTGTCTATCGGCACATCTCAGATGAACATGAATTCCATTGTTCCCATACTTGGATGACTGGTGCTACACTACTTGCAGTCAACGGCATCCCTACTGTTCCACCTGAAATTTTCGATCAGTATGCCCAGTTTTCTCCTGCAGTACTATATATATATATATATATATATATATATATATATATCACATCTCTTCAAACCTTCCCACTTCCTTAAACAATTTGGGACATCCAGCCTTTGATTCTGTTGTTTGGGGAATCGGCTCAGATTCCAATCCTTTTGGTCTTGTGCCCTGCTAGTTATACTGAATTCTTGCATCTTCTTTGTAATGCATGGACACTGGCACGTAAGGGCTGTCCAGTGGTACTTTCATGGTCAATGGTTCCAGCACCAGGGAGTCGAATACCTTAACAATCTCAAGGGGCACTGTTGCGGGTCTAGCCTAGTGGGGAGTGGAGGAAAACCTGACATTGGGATGTCCTCTCAGCCTCCACTAACTGTGGCCACTGTGGTGACGGAAGCCTCCAATCCAGTTTGGGGTGTTCATTTGGAGGAACTGGATATCACAGGCCCATGGTCTGCCAGGGAGCAGATTCTGGACATGATTCTGCTGGAGCAGAAGGGTGCTTTCCTTGCACGCAAGGTATTTCTACCTTCCCTTCACAGTATGTCCAGATCTTGACAGACAATAGGACTGCGATGTGGTATATCCACAAGCGGGGTGAATAGGGTTGCACCATCTGTTTTGAAGCTCTGTATCTCTAGTCTTGGGCTCATTATTGTGTTTGACTAGTAGCGAACCATCTGGCGGGCTCTCTGAATACCATAGACTGGGGTCTCCATCCAAAGGTGTTCCAGGACTCCTTTGCTCAGAGGGGCATTCCCCAGGTGTACAAATTCTCCACTCACATCACCACGCATTACCCAAAGTTCTGTGCTCTCCAGTATACTTTGCAAAGATCCATGGCGGACGTGTTTCAGTTGGAGGGGAGGTTTTCTCTTCACCTTATGTTTCCTCCCATGCCCTTGATCCTTTAGCCCTTCGGATGATTCACCAAGACAGGCCCAAGTAATCTTCATGGTGTGGTACACAGACCTTGTACACCTCTCCCTGGGCCGCTGATCAGTCTTCTCTCAGCTCAATCTCCTGTCTCAATCAGGTTGACAAGTCTTGCATCCCAACCTCCAGAACGTCCACTTTCATGCCTGTAGATTGAGTGGGGCAATTGAGCCACCTTTCAGTTGCCAGCAGAGATGATGGAAGTCATTGTGTTTGCTCACAGTCATTCCACCAAGAAGGTATACTCCAGAAGATATTATAGGTTTGTAACTGGCTGTAACAAGTTGGTTCCCCTGAAGGCCCATTTGTTGGGACATTGTGAGATTTACGCTATTCCTTGCGCAGCAGGGCTTTGCAGTGGAGACCGTCCAGGGTTACTTGGCCTCCTTGTCTGTATTGCTCAGTCTTCTGGACCAACCATCCTCGTTTAAGCCTCACATTTTTTTACGCTTCCACAGGGGCTTGACCAACACGTTTCCTCCTACCCCTTTTGTTAATCCAATGGGACATCAATTTAGTTTTAACTTTTCTGCTGGGTGTCACCATTTGGGCACCTTCATAGTTGTCAGTTATGTCTGTTGACTATTAAAACTGTATGTTCGAGGCATAAGAGCTGTAGATCATATGCTTTAGCATAGATCGCCTTCTGGTGTTGGGCTCGGATGTTTGCGCTTTGTTTTTCTTCGACAAAGTGTTTGTAGTCACGAGGTAGGTGACTCCTCCTTACGGTGATAGTGCGCATGGGCATCGACTCTAGCCCCAGATTGTTTTTTTCCGCCATTGGGTTCGGATGTGTATTGCTGTGCTCCGGTTCGGTATCGTCTTAGAACCCTTTCGACGCGCAATCCTTACCACTCAACGGTATTGTTTTCGATCGCGGTTTCCCTTTCGACACGTATCGTAAAATCCAACAAGTTCAATCGGAAGCTTCGGCGCGGGCAGTGAGGCCTACCCGCGCCGACCACGCCAGCAGTCCATGAAACGGACTCCTTTTAAGAAATGCCCCGGGTGTGGTGCTAAGTTCCCACACATGGACCTGTACGAGTTCTGTAACCTCTGCCTATTCCCGGAGCATGAAGAAATCAATGGCGAGGCCTGTCGATCATTCCAATCCAAGAAAAACATTTGTGACCATCGGGCTCGACGTCACGACATGAGACGCGGCACTAGTCCGGTGCCAGACATCTTCGGGGAAGAGTCTGAATTCCAACAGCCTGGCCCTGAAGAAGAAGAACAAATCTCCATGTCTGAAGCGGATGACTCCGACATGGAAGATGACTCGCACTTCACTCCGGCTCAATGAACAGCAAGTAACAAGCCCCGATTTCCCACAAAACCAACAAAGGCTCCGGTATAACCTTCGCCCTCGGGCCCAGGTCGGCACCGTGAAAACCTTTCAGATGCCCCGCCCTCGGGCCCGGCTATGAAACATAGGATAAACATTCCACCTTGGGATCGAGCCAGTCCCATTCCAGTGCTGAACCCACATCTTCGGCACCTAAACCCAAGACCAAGCACGTGCCTGATGCTTCCCTATCAGCACCGAAGACATCTTCGGCACCAAAAGACTCGGATCCAAAACCGCATAAAGCCAAAGCTTCGGAGCCTTTCACCAGTCAAACCCAAAGCTTTGGAACCGACACCAGCTAAACCCAAAGCTTCGGAGTTTAAACAAACTAAAGATAAACCTTCGGAGCCGAAACAGTCTAAAGACAAAGCTTCAGAGCCAAAACCGCTAACATTGAAACCTTCGGAGCCGAAACATTCCGCACTGAAAGGCTCAGAGCCCAAAAAACATACAGCTCCTCCTAAAGCTTCAGAGACTAACCCTGTTAAAAAAAAAAAACTCTGAATCAATAGAAAAGGACAAAGAGACCTAATCCAAAGAACTTCCTCCACAAGACCCTTTGGATCCAAAACAAAAACAGTTGCACATCGATCCTGAAACCGGACACCTGCTAGTAACACTTCCTAAAAAATGGAAGCTGGATCTTCCAGAGGACTACCATATACCTCTGAAGAAAAAAAAACATGGGTACTAACCCCTTTCCCCCTTACATACCTCCCTCTCCTCCAACTCTTAATCCAAACTTATTAATTTCACCATCAACACTATCTTTCTCACCTTAGCCATAGGATGACAATGATCGGGATGGGGATGACTATGAGGACAACATACCACAGAACACAGACCCCTGGGATGATTACGATAAAGGATCCAGATCACAATAATGACCCCGATCTATATCCTTCAAGACCATCGCCACCCGATGAAAATATTGGATTTGCACAGCTTTTTAACAGGGCTGCTCAGTACCATTGGGTGGAACTACATAGTTATCCCCTAGATCCCCTTTCTTAGTGGAAACAGTCGCTCCCTCTCAAAAATCCACTAATACTTTACCCATGCTCAAAGGCATGATCAAACACGCCAACGAGGTATTCAAAGACCCTGTTAGAGCTAGAATACTTACGCCAAGGGTGGACAAAACATATAAAGCCGCACCTACAGACCCGGTTTATATCAGAGGCCAGGTACCCCTAGACTCTCTTGTCTCCAACGCACGGAAGAGAGCTAATTCGCAAAGTACAGGCGAAGCCCCTCCTCCTGACAAGGAGTCAAAACTTAGACTCATCAGGCAAAAGAGTCTCATCACAAGCTGCTAATCAGTGGCATATTGCCAATGCTAGAGCTCACTATGACGAGCTAGAAAAACTGATGCAGCATTTACCAGAACAGTACGAAACTAAAGCTCACGACATCATTCCAGAGGATAAGCTCATCACCAGCACTTCTATAAAATGCGCTCTTGATGCGGTTAATACAGCATCTCGTGCCATTAATACCAGCGTCTTACTACGCCGGCACGCTTGGCTTCGAATCTCCATATTTCAAGCAAGAAGTCCATTCATCAATACTTAATCAGCCTTTTAATCAGGAACATCTTTTTGGCTCAACAGTTGATTCTTCATTAGAAAAAAGACACAGAGACTGCCAAATCCATGGGGGCCTTGCAACTACCTTTTAATAGGGGCTCCTTTTGTTGCTTCTTTTACAGGGGTGGCTCAAAAACAGCTGCGTCAGAGAATAACTCTTCCTCTTACAAAAGTCCCAATCAATCTTCCTTCTCCAGAGGATATAGTCAGGGAGGATACAGAGGAAATAACAATAGGGGTAGAGGCAGAGGTAACTCCAACTGAACTTCCCCTGCCACCAAACAATGACTTCCCTCCACTACCCTCGATCATTCCCCTCCTGTCGGGGGACGTCTCTCACAGTTCCTACCTGTCTGGAACTCCATCACAACAGACAAGTGGGTAAGACAAATTATCCAGTATGGTTATTGCCTGGAACTTACATCCACTCCCCCAACTATTCCTCCCAAACATTGTGCAATGTCCTCAGAACATCTCACGCTCCTAAAAAAAGAGGTTCTCTCCCTGTTACAAAATTATGCAATAGAACCAGTCCCCTTGAATCATCAGGGCATGGGGGTTTACTCTATTTTCTAATTCTAAAAAAAGACGGCTCTCTCAGGCCAATATTAGACCTCACACAGCTCAACCTCTACATTCAGTCAGATCATTTCCACATGGTCACCCTCCAACAGGTGCTACCATTGCTTCAGCAGGGCGACTTTCTTTCCACTTTGTATTTAAAGGACGCCTACTTCCACATTCCCATTCACCCTGCTCCAGGAAAATACCTCAGGTTCATGGTAGACGGTCAACACTACCTGTTGAAAGTCCTCCCGTTCGGGGTAACGACAGCGCCCAGAGTTTTCACGAAGTGTCTAGCAGTAGTTGCAGCTCACTTAAGAAGACAAAACATTCACGTGTTCCCTTATCTGGACGATTGGCTCATAAAGGCCAACTCACAACACAGCTGTGTGCAACACACTCAAAAGACAATTCAGTTGCTTCACCATTTGGGATTCACTGTAAACCTCTAACCGTCCAAAACACAAATATATTTAGGAGCTACAATAGACACTTGCAAAGGTCTAACGTACCCCAACCCACTCAGGATACGCAATATGCAGACTCTAATATCATAATTCCAACCTCAACACTCCCTCCTAGATCGAGTGTTCATGCAGTTAATCGGGATGATGGCCTCTTGCATTCTAATCGTACCTTATGCAAGACTCCAAATGCTTCCTCTACAGGAATGCTTAGCACGTCAGTGGAACCAGGATCAAGGTCTGTTATCAGATCTGGTGTTGGTAGACGACCGCACACATCGCTCTCTGCAGTGGTGGAACACAGAAAACCTTTCCAAAGGGTGGCCGTTCTTCGACCCGGTTCCACAGATAGTGCTAACAGCAGACTCATCGCTCACCAGCTGGGGAGCTCATCTTCAAAATCATACCATTCAGCGCATGTGGACTCTACAATAAAAACAGTTCCACATAAATCATCTGAAACTACTGACAATTTTTCTAGCATTAAAAGCCTTCAAGTACATCTAGTCCGCAAGACTGTCCTAGTCCGTACGGACTACATGACAGCAATGTACTATATACAAAAACAGGGAGGGACACACTTCCTACAGCTCTCGCGACTAGCTCAAAGCATATGGAAATGGGCCATACCTCAAAAGATATATCTCCTTGCGGAACACCTTCCAGGAGTAGCAATCACATTGCAAATCTGCTCAGTTGTCAACGACAACAGATCCACGAATACGAATTACATCCCCAAGTTCTCCTTCCATTCTTTCACATGTGGGGCTACCCAGAAATAGATCTGTTTGCCACACACCAAAATGCCCAAACTTTGCTTCCAGGTATCCACACCCATTGTCCAAAGTCAATGCGCTATGGATGAACTGGTCAGGAACATTTGCTTACGCTTTTCCGCCTCTCCCACTCATTCCATTAGTGGTACGGAAGCTCCAACAGCATTCACTCATAATGATCCTGGTTGCTCCCACATGGGATCGACAACCTTGGTTCACAGAACACCAGGGCACACCAAATGACTATATCTATAATCCCAAAAATTTCACAAAGTGAGATTAGAGCTTTATAACACTCAGGAAGAGTATTTGTTCAATTAATCGTAAGTCAAAATGTCCTTTCAGTTGAGGAAATGGAGAAAAGTCTTGAATCAGGTTCTTCTTTGTGCTTTATTTTCAATTCACAATAGAATGGAAAGCAACAGCAGCCGATGCACGTTTCGCCCCCCTGGGCTTTTTCAAGGCTGCAAGAAGATATTTATATACCATTTTTACAGATAGTGACACTTAATGATCACCTTTTAAAAAACACCCATCAGAATGACCTTTAAGGATATGTCTACGTTGTAATTAGACAGAAAACAACTTGTGCACCAAATGCAAATGACATTCATGCATGCTGCTATTATATATAACACATATGTATCCCTCTTAAAGAGAGGATCCAGGAACACATTCGGGCTATCAGGAACAACAACAACCAATATCCTCTAGCGGTTCACTTTAATACCTCACACAAACTTAATGAACTCCTAAAGTTGGGTTTCCGATTGGGTATACGATTGCACCTCGCTGCAATAGCTGCTAATCTACAAAACAGACAACACTTGTCTTTGTTGAGAGTGCCCGCTATCAAAGCATTAATGGAAGGACTCAAAAGAATCATCCTCCCTAGAGTTCCACCCTCTCCAGTTTGGAACCTTAATATGGTCCTTACAAGACTTATGGGTCCACCTTTCGAACCTCTGCACAAATGTGAACTGCAGTTCCTCACTTGGAAGGTAGCCTTCCTTATAGCCATCACATCTCTTAGAAGAGTTGGTGAGCTCCAGGCACTAACCATACAAGTACCATTTATACAAATTCATCACAACAAAGTGGTTCTTAGGACAAATCCAAACTTTTTACCTAAAGTTGTTTCTGCCTTTCACCTCAATCAGTCTGTTGAACTACCAGTGTTTTTCCCTCAACCAGACTCAGTGGCAGAACGTGCTCTTCACACACTAGATGTCAAAAGAGCAATACTTTATTACATTGAAAGAACTAAATCTTTTAGGTAAACCAAACAACTCTTTGTTGTCTTTCCCCACCGCATAAAGGCAATCCTATTTCAAAAACTGGTTATTGTATGCTGGATAGTTAAATGTATCCAAATATGCTACATTAAGGCTAAACGCACATTAACTATTCCCCCTAGAGCGCATTCCACACGCAAACTAGGGGCTTCTATCCCACACAATCGGGGAAAGCAGTGGGAATGGATGGCGTACCCATTGAATTTTACAAAACTTATATAGATCTGATGGCCCCATATTGCGCGAAGTGTTTGAGGACGCCTTTGAATCTAAGACGCTCCCACCCTCGATGAGGGATTCTTTGGTGACGTCTCTGCTCAAGCCGGGCAAGTCCCCGATCAGCTGTGACTCATATCGTCCGCTCTCTTTAACTGTGATACCAAGATTCTCGCTAAGCTCATCGCCAATAGGCTCAGTTTACTTATGGAAAAGCTAGTTCTTCCCGATCAATCAGGGTTTATACCCGGACGAGCCACTACCCATAGCTTAAGAACTCTTTTCACGATTCTTCACAACGTCTCACCAGAGCTACCCTTGGCTGCGGTATTTCTAGACGCCACTAAGGCATTCGACTCGGTCGAATGGGATTACATCTTTACCGTTATGCGTAGCATGGGCTCACCCCCCCCCCCCTCCTTTTTATCCTGGATACAGCTTCTATACCACTGGCCGATGGCCACGGTCTTCCTAAATGGACACACATCCCCTGCTATTGAGATTTCTAGAGGGATGAGGCAAGGCTACCCGCTATCGCCTTTACTCTTCGCCCTTGCGGTGGAGCCTTTGGCGGCAAAACTCCGCCAACATCACCAACACAGGGCACTCCGATGCAATATGCATCAGATTTTAGTCTCACTCTATGCTGACGATATCACTTTGTATGTTAGACACCCTCAGGAGAATCTAAACCCCATTTTACGTGAATTCATACGTTTCGGGCACCTTTCGGGAATAAATCTTAATTGGCAGAAATACAGTCTCTTCCCGCTAACCTCTTCGACATCTAGATATCCCTTAGATTTCCCCTTAGAATGGTGTGAATCCGATCTAAAATATTTGGGTATTTACCTCTCCCGAGATCGGGAGGAGCCGATGCGATTAAATTATGGTACATCCATTGAACGGATAAAAATGTATTACACGTTGGATCACTCTATCGCTATCTCTGGCGGGGCGTGTGTCACTAATCAAAATGGTTATACTATCGCGGCTCCTTTACCTCGTCCTCAATATCTCTTTCCACCCTGGCAGTTATTTTTTTCAAGTGCTACGGTCTGGGATGATTCGGCTAGTGTGGGGGGGTAAGCAGGCACGAGTAAGCTGGAGCACTCTCACTAGGCCTTATGCACAGGGCAGTTTCGATATTCCGGATATAGAACTGTACTATTTTTGTGCGCAGGCGCACTGTTTATTTCTGGATATACCCTCCCCGTTACATGCCGCAAGTAGCGGCAGAACACTGGCTGGCTGATCCCATACCCATTGCCGGTGCGCATCACACTGACATATAGCCACGTGAAAAGGAACCTACCATGCTCACTTGCTCGATCCTGGCATGGAATCATATAAAGGACATCATGCAAGCTCCCTCGTTATACTCACCATGCCTTCCCCTCGTGTTCACATTCATACGTGGGGGGACTTATATCAAGAGGGCAGATTTTGTAGTGCGGATACCTTCTTCCAAACACAACAGCCTACTCCGCTAGACACTTTCTTATACAACCGCCTTAGGCAAGGGTTGCGCTCTATTACCCCAGATTTCCCGCAGGAACCTCCATGCCTTCTCCCACTCCAAGTGCTACTTAGTGCACCTTCCCCGAGGCGTCTTGTTTCTATGATATATCATACCACATACACACAATGTCAGAGGACTCCATGTCCTGCTCGCGCACAATGGGATTCTGAACTTGATATTGTGCTCTCCGATGACCAATGGGGTTATTGCTGTTTGCAGACGGAGTTAATCTTTGCTAGTAGCAGGCTGCGAATCACCCATTTTAAATTCCTACAACGCACATACTATACTCCTGCTAGAATGTATAAATACAAGCTCAGGGATTCTGATTGCTGTGATAGATGCGGCTGCCCAGACGTAGATTTTTTACATCTGGCTTGGGAATGCCCGGGGGTACTTGAGTACTGAGGGCAAGTCTTGCATGTCCTGGAGCAGATGACCACACTAACTATAACAAAAACCTCACTTCTCGCTTTATTGGGATACACCAAACATGTCCCTAAAGCGCAACGTAAGTATGTTTCCCTGTGCCTGTTGCTGGCTAAGAGAAGAGTAGCGTGTCGCTGGGGTAGGGGGCGGGCACCTAAGTTCAAAGATTGGATGCTGGACTTGGTGTATTGCCAGGAAAAAATGACTCATTATGCAGAATTAATCCCTAGTTCATCACGTCCTGCCGACATTTGGGACCCTCAAGTGTTACTTGATCACACATCTGGGGGGAATTCAATCCGGTGATATTTCATCCGCTACAAGTAGATAATCGATCAGAGGGGTGCGTTATGTCCTCAGGCGTCTACTGTCTCACATATGTTTTGTCACCATAGTCTGTTTTCTGGCCATATGATATGTTGATTGCGACTGTTAAATACCTGTGTTTTAAAATAAGGCACACAATTGAATCCCTGCAGATCCTACTGTGTTGTTCCATGGTATGTATATTGATGGACTTTCTTAATGTCTACTTGCACCGCACTGCTGATACCTGCTATGTTAGCTCTGAGTACGTATTGACATGCTCTGTTTTGTAATGTATGCCAAGTAAAAAAAAACTTGAAAATAAAGTTAAAAAAAACTAGGGGCTTCTATGGCATTCTTAGGGAATATACCCTTAGATTACATATGCAAGGCTGCAACTTGGTCTAAACCTCACACATTCATAAAACACTACTGTGTACATGTGCATGCAAAGTAACAAGCTAGTAGGTGCCAGGCTATCTTAAGAACACTTTTTCAAACGACTGCAACAGATACAGGTTAACCACCACTACAGAAAATAACTGCTGTATAGTCTATGCTAAAGCATATGATCTACAGTTCATATGCCTCAAACGGAAAATGCTACTTACCCAGTATGCATCTGTTCTTAGCATATAAAGCTGTAGATTCATATGGCCCACCCGCCTCCCTGAGTACCTTTATCTGCTGCAATATTATCTTAATTAGATACAACACACATGGACATCTTTTTCTATTCTTATTAACTCCATCATCACCCTTTATGGCAAAAACAATCTGGGGAGGGAGCCGATGCCCATGTGCACTATCACCGTAAGGAGTCACCACCTACCTTGTGACTACAAACACTTCTTCGAAGAAAAACAAAGTGCATACATCTGAGCCCAACACCAGATGACGATCTATGCTAAAGCATTTGAATGTACAGCTTTATATGCCAAGAACAGATGCATTCTGGGTAAGTAGCATTTTACTCATTGTTGCCATTACTATGCCAAGTAATGTTAGTGAGCTACAGGCACTGAGTGTTTGCCAGCCTCTTTTCACCTTTTTACATGAAAAGTTGCTTTTTCAAAACAGAGCAGCTTTCTTTCTCTTGGTTGTGACACCTTTCCATCTGTGTCAATCAATTATTCTCCCTTCTTTCTGTCCTCTTCCACATCCCACCAAGAAGGAGGAACGGAAGCACATGCCTAACCGAAATGTTGCAGGTCAGTTTTTTTTATATCCCCATGCCATGGATTTCCAAACTGTCGACCTGCTCTTTGTAGAGTAATCCGGGAACAAGAAGTACAAAGTTGGCCAGAAGAGGACCTTATCACGGTGGATTATTCTATGCATTAAGATGTTATGCTTTGGCATGGAAAGAACCTCCAGAAAGCATAAGGACCCATTCTACTAGAGCCAAGTCTTCACCTAGCCTTGGCTAGTGCAATCCTTGTGGCTGACATCTGCAAAGTGGTCACATGGGCGTCTTGCCACTCTTTTTGTAAGCATTCGTGACTGCTTGTATTCAGAAGTGCTCCAGGGTAGATATTTTGCCCCCTCTGTCCTTCAAGACTTCCTTGTCTAATTTCTTCTCTAAGCTTTAATCCAAGCACCTCCGTCGAGTACGATATTGCTTCACAATTTTGATTACTTTCTTTGTGGGAAATAATGTTCCTGCAGATTTCTCACTGATTACCACTCTCCTCCCAATCTTGAAATATGGTTACATGTTATAGTTGTAAAGCCCTCTAGAAGGGTAGTCATTTGCTATAATTAATAAGATTCCAAGAATGTTTTTGCACTGAACCTCTACTCACAGGATGTCATCCTCACCCTTTCACCTCATTGACATGGGAAAAATGGATAGGAAACTAACATTGGCACACGGGGTGGGCGCTTTATTGCTCTTGTGAGATAATGAGATCACCTTTCCGGTGGAAACGTTTCCAGAGCCAGTCGAGTGAATGAGCAATTCAAAAGGTGAGGAATCTGCAGGTAGATAGAGTATCCACCAGAAAGAAAGTTACTGAAGTTAAGTAACTTTTTCTTTTGGACAACCAACAAACACTATATATCCCTGTCACCAGAAGGGTCTGATGGATGGATTGGTATATTACTTTTGTTAATAGGCCACTGGGGCAAAACAATACAGTGTGTCACCAATTACTATTTTTCCTACTGCTGTTCATAATGTTTTATTTTAACGATTAGTTTCTTTTAGAAGATCATGAGCAAGCTACACAAATTATCCCTTCCTCAATTCAGAGTGTTGTCTAGTTTTCTGAAATCACTAACTTTTAGGGTTCACCCATTGGTTTCACACCTGTGCCCACCACAAACTGCAAGTAGATTGAAAACGGAAAAATGGACTACAAGTTAGAAAACTGGTGGTAAAAAGTTGCTTTTTTTTTTTACAACTCTGCTTGTTCTTTAAAGCTGGGAAGATGGTGATATTAGCACAGCAAAACTTTTGTTGTTTCAATTTTTATTGTATTGAAAGCTTGTAATTCGCCCAAAGGATGACAGATAGAAGTAGGACTATATTCAAGTTTGAATTGCGAACCACCGCTGTCCGTCTATTTAACTTGTGCTAAATTAGCAGTTTCTTTGCTTTCTCTGTGCCAAGCAAATGCCGCACAGAACACCTTATTTGTATGAAATATGCTTTTATCTGAATGGTGGTGTTTTACTTAATCACTATGTGTTTTCCTTCTACTGAATATTCCTTTCTTTGACATCATGTAATGTATTTTGGGTGTGCCTATGCATTGAAACAGAATTTCACTATCTGTTTGCATCTTTCTACTTTAAATGACTGATTGAAGTAACGACTGTGTTGGTCTGTTGTTTAGGGTATGTGTAATGTGTGTAGAGTTCCCTGTACAACACAATATTTTCAATCAGTCTTTTTTTTCAAATCATTGTTTTCTCATTGTTACTTTAATTGTCATGAACCAAAAGTACAGTATCCAGAAAGTAATACATTATCACATGAATGCCCAGAAGTGGAAACTGTGTGCCCTCCCAACATGGAGTGATCTTGAAACCCTGTTGATGTGTGGCTTGCTGTCTGTGGGTCTTTATTTTTGTTCATATGTGTGCTCTACTCACTAATTTGCTGGCATAACGTGTATTGTGGCAGTAGTCTGTAGAGGTTTTGTACGTACATTTGGTATGTCTTGTGCCTCTTCACTGCTTAGCAGCCCTCTTTTAGTTTGCAGCTCGCCAGGTCCATTCCTTACAACTTACGTTCGATGTTTGTCGATCGTATTCTGTTGGTGGGCTGTACGTGGTGCTTGGGACATGCTATATAGATTGAGTGGGTGTAGAATGTGGGGGTGCTGTATATTGTGCATGGATATGTTTAATAAGCTAGATGGGCGTGTTTTTATGAGTGTAGGTTTAGCTGTATATGGTGTGGTTTGCAGTATGTGGTTAGCGCTGTATTGTTGTATCCTATGTCTTCTGTTTATGGTGTGTGAGGTGTACCTTGAGTGTGTTTTAGTGCATCGTGTGATGTATTTGGTGTTCTCTGATGTGTGAAGTTTGCTTTCCATTACGTGGTTTGTGCATTTTTAGGTTACAAATGTGTTCCACATGCTGGTTTGCTATGTGCACCTCCCCTGCTCACCAACCTTTCTCTTGTTCACAGCTCTCGTGCTCCAATGATTGCACTTTGTGCTTGTGGGACCCCAAATCTGGACAGCTCTTGTGTGAGTTCCTTGGACACCAAAGTGCAGTGAGCACTGTTCTTGCAATGGTGAGAAGGTTTTGAATCTTGGGTGGGGCGGCATTGGTAATGGGTGTTGAGGGAGCACAGCCTTACCATTCTCCTTCCATGGAATCCACTGTCCTAAGACAATAAAAGCTGAGAAGAGTCAAATCACTTAGCTAGGTTGAGAAGGACAATGGGACACACATGTGAACCATGCCAGTCAGAGTGTTAGGTTCTAATTTCAGAAGCTAAATCTTCAGAAAGCAGGTAGTGTATGTAACCATTCTGGTGGATTAATCTAGTAGAAAGATTTGTAGACTGGAACAGTACAGAAAGTAGTGGAGGCGACTGTAAAAATATATGGTCACCCAGCCAAATACCAAAGTCCTTTGCTGTGTTTACTCGAGTGTGTACAAGTAGAACAGAAAGTAGATCTGCAATGTAGACCAGCCCATTTCAACAAAACAGCAAATTCAGAATGCTTGCCGAAAAAATGCAGCACACTGACCTTAGCCTAGTAAGAAAATAAAACTGAATCACAGCATAGTATGTTGAGAGGTCTGTAGTGACTAAGTGATGGATGTTTTGGGAATTTAGATGTTAAAAAGTGCTTGTATGTCATTCTGTTATTTCATCAGGATGAGCATGTGGTATCTGTTAGCCGGGATGGAGTTCTCAAGGTGTGGAACCTCGATGGCGTGGAGCTCACCAGCATCTCCGCTCACAACAGCCAGATAAACCAATGTACTGTGTTCAGTGATCACCGCAGCAAAGCTCTTCCAGGTAAGCACATCTCTAGAGGTCAATCCCTGTCATTTTGAGTCCACTGTTTGCCTTTGCATCCAAACTCTGAATCCTCTCCGAAAGCCCTAGTTATACAACTGATTGAAATGGCTTTGGTTGTTATCAAGTCCCCGAGCAACTTTAAAAAAAATCACACTATTGACTTACATCCCTCAAGCTAAGTTCTTAATACCAGGGCACTATAAAGAGCATTTTGCTATTCTATAAGTCATGCGTAATGAAGATGCTGGTAAGTCCACGCTTAGCCATGACACACACCCCTTGTGTTTCCACTCACTTCTACAGAGTATCCCCTCCTACAAAGTAGTCCCTGCTCCTATTTGTTCAGATCCTATGAGGAAGGAAATATAATTGGAGATGGATGTCAGAGTGAAATTCCTCTCTGCTGTTCTCAGGAAAATAACATCTTGCTGGGGCACATGCCATTGGCTGGACCATTGGAGTGGAGAGCAGAGTATAGTAGTTTAGTGGGAAGAATAAGACCTTCGGCTCTATTGTGCCAGCATTCCTCTTGGGAGACTCCGCTGATGCTTGTACTGAAGATAGATGCCCCCCACAATGTGAGGGTCATTACTTAAGAGAACCTATGCACAGCACTTCACAGTGGAAGATGTTCAAGAAAACTTCTGCCAGGGAACTAATACAGGGCCCTTTCTTATGGGACATGGTAAAGGGCCCTTTCACAGACAGCTAATACAGGGCCCTTCTATGGGGGAGCTCATACAGATCGTTCCACAAGGGATACGTGGCCCTGCACTGAGGGATGATGAGGACTGCTTCCATAGGTTGTATCTGAAAGAAACACGTTAGTTAGATTCCTCACCTTAGAATATCCCCAGGCGTCAGACTGGATCCGGAAGATTTTTGTAGCAATACCCCTTTCGCGTCGCTAGGCGTCGTCTGCGGCTCCGCGTCCGTCGTTGGCATCGTGCGCTGGAATGACGTCGTCGGAGTACTTAGACGCCGCCCTCGCGCGCTGACGTCAGTTCTTCTTTTTTCCACGCCAGTAAGCGCCGATCCGGGAGAGCTACCCCTTTAGTCATTTTTTGACTATATATTTTGACTCTTTTTGGTCACTTTCTCGGCTCTGGTGCCGGTAGGATGCCTGGTTTCAAGGCCTGCGACGACTGTCACCGACTGATGTCGGTGACCGATCTTCACCGCTGGTGCCTGTACTGTTTGGGGCTCGACCACGACTCGGAGTCGTGTTCCAATTGTATGGCCCTGACCTCGAAAGCTAGGCGGGAGCGGTCCCGTAAGCTTCTCGAGCTTTGCCACTCGGCTCCGCGCCCCTCTCGATCCCGGTCCAGGAGGAGGTCCAAGGATCGGTCGCGGAGCCGCACTCGACATCATCGCTCGTCTGGCTCGAAGTCTTCGGGTAAGTCGAAGCGCTCCAAGAAGTCCAAGAGGCGAAACCGCTCTTCGGACTCCCCTCGCCGGTCGCGCGACTTGGCCAAGGTTCAGGGTGGTTCCACCCCCGCGGCTCCGCCGGAGCCACAGGCGCCACGCACGTCCCCATACCCGCCGGTCCCTGGGACTGACGCGACGCCGGCGGAGGTCAGTGCCTTCCTCTCAGCCATGAGGAGCCTGGCCCCGCTGTCGACGCCCGCTGGCGTGCCTTCGGGCCCCGTGGACTCGACTGGGCGACCTTGCGCCGCTCCGGCCCCGGCGCCGTTGGAGGCTCCGGCCCGACGCCGCAGGTCCCCGAGGGGCCCAGGCCTGGGCCCCCGTCGACGCCGGTCGACCTCGTCACGCCTCCTCCGCCGGCGTCGACACCGGTGCCACCTCCGACGCCGACTCCGGTCGACGTCGATCCCCGGTTCAGCCCCTGTCCGGACCCGGTGCAGCGCCGCTCGACGCCGCATCCGACGCCGCTAGAGACACATTTTGTCTATCGTCCGGCTTCGATCATTCCTCCTTTTTACCAGGAATCGGATGACGGGAGCGACTGGGAGGGGTCCGTGGACCCTTTGGCCCTTCAGGGACAACTTTCGCAGGACTGGGCAGATGAACTGGGGGAGGCCAGTGGTTTGGATACCTCACCGGACACTGGATTCATCTCTCCTCCGACTGTGGCTTCGGAGGAGGGTGCAGCTTTTTCTGTGGTGCTGCGCAAGGCGGCCGCGGCCCTTGGGCTTGAGCTGCCTGCCGTGGCTGTGAGGACTAACATCCTCACTGAGGTGCTTCAGTCTGCAGCAAGCTCCACTGAGCCTCTGCTGCAATTCAATGAGGCCCTCATTGACGTTCTGCAGGGCACCTGGTCCAAGCCCTCCACAGTCCCTCCTGTGGATAGGAACGTTGCCAGGTGCCACCGCCCTGCTCCGGGCGACCCCGGTTTTCTGTCCCAACACCCCACCCCTGAGAGTCTGGTTATCCAGGCCTCTACCTCCCAATCCTCCTTCCCGTCCGCTCCTCCGGACCGGGATTCCAAGAGACTGGAACAGTTCGGTAAGAAGCTATTCTCCTTGCTCAGTTTGGGCCTGCGGTCTTTGAACACCGCCTGTCTCTTGGACCGTTATTCCCACTCTCTGTGGGATACGGTGGAGGACGTGCTGCCCCTGTGCCCGGAGGAGGCCCGGGCACAGCTTTCCTCAGCTCTGGCCGATGGGAGAGATGCAGCGCGCCATGCAATCCGATGTGGACTCGACACTACGGACTCGCTGGGTAGGGCGATTTCTACCACGGTGGCGCTTCGACGTCACGCCTGGCTGCGGTCCACGTCCTTTTCAGGGGATGTCCAGAGCACTCTCATGGACATGCCTTTTGATGGTACTCGCCTTTTTGGTGGGAAAGCGGACAGTGCGCTGGCTCGCTTCAAGGACTCCCGGGCTACGGCCAAGTCCTTGGGCCTCTCGGCCACAAACTTCCGCTTTTCGCTCCTTTCGTGGCCAAGGAAGGGGCACCTCCTCCCGTCCGCCTAGCCATCGGCCGCAGAACCAGCCCGGACGCGGTTTCCGCCGAGGCGGTACTGGAGGACAACGCGGTCAGTCCACATCCACCCCGGCAGCATCCGCCTCAAAGCCTTCCTAGTCCGAGCTTTCAGGCCCATTCCTCGCAAGTGGGAGGCAGGGTTCGCCATCACCTGCTCCACTGGCGTACCATTACTTCGGATAGGTGGGTGCTGCAAATCGTCCGAAGGGGCTACTCCCTCCCCTTCGAGACGACCCCTCCAGCCATGCCACGGCAGCACCACCGTATCTCGGAGGATCATTTGAACCTTCTGCAAGAGGAAGTTTTGGCCCTCTTGGCCAAAGAGGCCGTCAAGCGCATTCCGAGCCCAGAAGTAGGTCGTGGTTGTTATTCCCACTACTTTCTGGTTCCCAAGAAGGGCAAAGGGGGCCTACGCCCTATCTTGGACCTCAGGAACGTCAATGCCTTCCTCCGGAAGGAACGGTTCAAAATGTTGACCTTGGCTCAGGTTCTAGGTGCCCTCGACCCTGGAGACTGGATGGTAGCGTTGGACTTGCAGGACGCATATTTCCACATCCCCGTCCTGCCTGCCCACCGGCGTTACCTGCGGTTCACGGTGGGTCAGGAGCACTTTCAGTTCACCGTGCTCCCCTTCGGTCTTACCAGTGCCCCTCAGGTGTTCACGAAAGTGATGGCGGTGGTCGCAGCTCATCTGCGCAGATCAGGGGTTCCAGTCTTCCCCTATCTCGACGACTGGTTGTTGAAGGCGGGCTCGCCCCAGACAGTCGTCTCCCACCTCCAGACTACGGCGGATCTCCTGCATTTGCTGGGGTTTTCCATCAACGTGCCGAAGTCACACCTGAGCCCCTCTCAGAAGCTCCTTTTCATCGGAGCGGTTCTCGATTCGGCGCAGTTCCGGGTTCATCCACCGGAACAGCGGGTCCGGGATATACAGGCCCTGATTCCCATCTTTCGGCCTCTATCCTGGGTTTCGGTCAGGCTAGTGTTGCGGCTTCTGGGGCTGATGGCCTCCTGCATCCTACTAGTGCATCACGCCAGGCGGCGCATGCGGGCTCTGCAGTGGGACCTGAAGTTTCAGTGGGCCCAGCATCACGGCAACCTGTCCGACCATGTCTTGATCTCGGAGGGCACTGCACAGCAGTTGCAGTGGTGGCTCACGGACCGCGATTGGGTCACGGGCAGGAGCCTCTCCCTACCCCTACCGGAGCATGTCGTTGTGACGGATGCGTCCCTCCTGGGATGGGGTGGCCATATGGGAGAGGCGGAGATCAGAGGCCTCTGGTCTCCGGCGGAGTCTCGCCTCCACATCAACTTGTTGGAGCTGAGAGCGATCTGACTTGCACTGAAAGCCTTCCTTCCCTCTGTCCGGGGACGTGTTGTGCAGGTGTTCACAGACAACACCACCGCCATGTGGTATTGCAACAAACAGGGCAGGGTGGGGTCGTGGACCCTTTGTCAGGAGGCCCCGCGCCTCTGGACATGGCTGGAACACCAGGGCATCACCCTAGTGGTTCAACATCTGGCGGGCTCTCTGAATGCCAGAGCCGACGAACTCAGCCGCCGGTGCATGATGGATCACAAATGGCGTCTGAACTCCGAGGTGGCGCAAGGTCTCTTTCAGCAGTGGGGAGAGCCTTGGTTAGATCTATTCGCCACCGACGAGAACGCGCAATGTCAGCAGTTCTGCGCGTTAGAATTTCCAAGGCGGCACTCGCTCGGCGACGCTTTTCGTCGCGAGTGGAGTTGCGGTCTGTTGTACGCCTTTCCGCCTATACCACTTCTGCCCAGAGTGCTGAAGAAGATCAGGCACGACCGGGCCCAAGTCATCTTGGTGGCTCCGGATTGGGCACGATGGTACTGGTATCCCGAGCTACTCAGTATGTTGATTGATCCTCCGATACGTCTGCCCATTCGGGAGGATCTTCTGTCGCAGCAGCAGGGGACGGTCCTCCACCCTAACCTGTCCAGCCTCCACCTCCATGTGTGGAGATTGAGCGGCGGCAGTTGATGCCATTTGACTTGCCTCCTGAAGTCTGTGATATCATTCTGGCAGCCAGGCGTCCCTCCACAAAGACTGTATACGCCTGCCGGTGGAACAAATTTGTGGCATGGTGCACAGCAAAGGCTGTGGATCCCCTTAACGCCCATCTTTCTGAGGTTCTCCTTTCTTCTTTCTTTGGCCCAGCAGGGCTCTCCCTTGGGCACCTTGAAAGGTTACCTTTTTGCCATCTCTGCCTTCTTACGGCTTCCTGATCAGCCTTCTCTGTTCAAGTCCCCTGTAGTTTCACGCTTTCTTAAAGGCATTACTCACACGTTCCCTCCTGTCCCTTTCGTCATGCCTCAGTGGGACTTGAATCTTGTCTTAACATTTCTGATGTGCGCTCCCTTTGAGCCTCTTCACAATTGTCCTCTTCGTCTTCTGACTCTTAAGACTGCTTTCCTGGTAGCCATCACCTCGGCTAGACGGGTGAGTGAGCTCCAGGCTCTATCGTCCAAGCCTCCTTTTCTATCTGTTCATCCGGACAAGGTTGTCCTTCGGCCTCGTCCTTCCTTTCTACCGAGAAGTGGTGACCCCCTTTCATCTTGGGCAATCTGTCACCTTGCCCACCTTCTTTCCGCATCCTTCCAAAGAGGAAGAGCGGCTCCACCGTCTGGACCCAAAACGTGAGCTCTCCTTTTATTTGGACCGCACTAAACAGTTCCGGGTGGACGACCAGCTTTTCGTTGGCTACGTGGGTGCTAAGAAGGGGAAAGCTGGGCACAAACGGACCATCTCCCGGTGGGTCGTTTTGTGTATAAAAACCTGTTATTCCTTGGCGAAAAAGGACCCTCCTGTTGGGCTGCGAGCCCATTCTACTCGGGCCACAGCGGCTACTACTGCTTTGGGACGGGGATTCCCTTTGCAGGACATCTGTCAGGCGGCGACGTGGGCTTCGCTGCACACTTTTGCCAGGCATTATTGCCTAGACAGCCAAGTCCGGAGGGATGGCTTCTTTGGCCGTTCTGTCCTCCAGGACTTTCTGGTGTGATCTTGGTTCGCAGACCCACCACCGGGGTTGGTATTGCTTGGATATCTATTCTAAGGTGAGGAATCTAACTAACGTGTTTCTTTCAGATGAACAAGTTGCTCACCTTCGGTAACGATGTATCTGTAAGAAACATTAGTTAGTTAGATTCCTCACCGACCCACCCATCCTCCCCGTTCCGCGAACTGACATCTAGGGTTAAGGCTATCCTTTTCAGGGCCCTAGTGTCGGTCTCTTGCATGGCTCTGCGTTCCTGGCGCGGAAAGCTATGTACAAGAACTGACGTCAGCGCGCTAGGGCGGCGTCTAAGTTCTCCGACGACGTCATTCCTGACATAGTACTGTGTTTTCTTTTCTTCTTGAGTCTATCCCTGGCGCCGGGAAACCCACTGCGGGTAGCTGTTGCGCATTATAAGTTCTATAAAATAAATAAATTAAAGCGCACGACGCCAACGACTGATGCGGAGCCGCAGACGACGCCTTGCGACGCGCCAGGGGTATTGCTACAAAAATCTTCCGGATCCAGTCTGACGCCTGGGGATATTCTAAGGTGAGGAATCTAACTAACTAATGTTTCTTACAGATACATCGTTACCGAAGGTAAGTAACTTGTTCTTTAAGATTAGTCCCAGTGAGATTGATACCAATCTCCTTGTGAGAATGGGCTCAAGGTCCTTTCTTGGGATGACTAATACAGTGTCACTTCCCTTCAGTGCGTTGAACAAAGTGATCAGAAATACATACCTTATCCTATGAGTTTTAATAAGTGTGTTTCTTTCTCCCCCTCACTCTCTTTCCATTCCTCTTATGCTCTTAGTATCAATCTCTTTGCTGGTCTTTGGTAAGGTCTGCTGGTCTGTCTCACTGTGAGGTTATCAGTGTTTTGTCTTTGTCAGACATTTGTAAGCACACACAACTTGGTTAGTTGCTGGTTTCTCAGGGATTCTGCAGTAAAATCTTCTTTTTTCCAGTGACCAATGATGGAGGAGACTTAATGGTGGCCACTGCTAGTGTCGATGGAACAGTGAAACTATGGCGTCCTCTTATGGTCAGTTACTTTCTGCTTCTTGGGTTTGTCAGCTCCTGAGGGTACCATATATGGGGTGAGGGTGTGTGCGCCTGTGTATATTTGTGCACGCTCAATGTTGATTTATGTATTGTATGTGTGTGTCTCAACCTGTGCTTGTGGAAAGTACTGAATTGCAAGCAAGCCACTTTAGTCTGCAGAAGACATAGAGCAAGGGCAATGACTGTGCCAGCTTCTTGGGTAAGTATGGTGTGGTTCATTCTCAGGTATTGTACAGATTCCCCAGCTGGATATTTCTATTAATCAGTCACCACTTCTTGCTAGTAAAAATCAATTTGTTAACGTATACTTTTAGTCTTCTTCAAGTGAACAAGCTTTTGACTACTATGGATGTCAGTTTGATCTCCAGCAGTTACTTGGTACATAAAGGGCATCTGAGCATCACTGTGTTCAGAGTATTTGCAAAACCCATCGTTGTAAATTTGCAGATCTTTAGGTGTGGCTTTCTCCTTGTGAAGAACTGTTGAGAAAACATAATTCAGCTGTGGGTTGATTTCATATTTCAAATTATAGAATATTTTGTGGGCTAAATATTTGCTACTTTTATTTTATTGTTTTATTGTATTCCCAGCATCCTTTGCTAGACTTGGATATTATAAAGTGTGCCTTCTTAATGAGTTTTGCAGACAATTTATGTACATTTTTATATCCAAGTTCAGTGATGTGACCAAAATCCAGCTGTAGCCTATGGCTTGAGTACAATGCTATTGATCTCTTACCTGTGGCCTAACCTCTGCGCTTGCGGTTAAAGGGCCCTGCCTCCTCTTTCAAAGGCCAGCAGGTGCTAAGATGAAGAATCCAGGATCTGTGACCTTACATGCATCACTAAAAGCTGGCAGTTTCAGCCAAGGAGACATGGCCTCTGAATTTTCAGGGCAGCATGAGCTTGTGGTCTCACTTCAGCTAAAATACTCTCCAAACCTTTTTCTTCTTACACAGAATAATATCTCTGTTCGGATACAAAACCTTTTCTGCAGATTCATCACTTCATGAAGATCCCCCAAATGTCAGACAAGATCTGGACTCTATTCCCAGACAATAGCTTTCTCGAGCCACCAGATAGCACCATGCAGCCTCATCCATGACTTTGTCCTACCCAGGATGTAACAAAGTCCAAGGTATAAGGAGCCGACTGGTGCGCTGGCATCAGTTCCTGTTTCTCTGCTCCTCATCAGCATTGGTCTGAAGCTATCTTGGAGCTTACTGACCAAATTCATAATCTTTTTAGCACAGTATATTTGAAATGCCAAAGATTTCAAAATTGAAACCCTTTGTCCTAAACCACAATAAGTGCCCTTATTGGATCTACCTTACATCTGCATGTGGTGTATGAAGACAGACCGCAACCCAGCGATCTGCAACTACTGTTCACTGATTCAGCTGAAGATCATCATTGAGCGGAAACCAAGGTGTTTGTGGCCATGACCTGCAAGCATACTCTGAAGCACGCCCCTTCACTTTGACGTGTCACTCGACAGGAAACAATTTCTCTAACAATCTTCCCTCAAAACACACAAACAGTGCCATGGAAAGGAGAAGTTGCCTTCTCCCTCAAGGAGGCTGTTTTCCTCCCAGTAATATTGGGAAACTGAACGCCTTTCCCGACTGCACACCTTTCCTCATCATCTGTATAATTCTAACATTACAAAAGATGAAGGTGTTGCGACTTTAGTTGCTCTAACATCAATGCCTCCTGACTCCATACCTCTCTCTGCCCCTGGCACCTACAAAGAATATGGTGCCTTTTAAAGTGACATGTGCCCTTCAGTCAATACAGCCCACAATACCAGCACTATCATCAGAGCCATCTTCTATGCTTCCTTTGAACCACAAGAAGTTAGTTCAAATAATCACAGTAATGAATGAAAAAGTCAAAGCTTGTTTTAATGATTTAACCTTGGCAGAACACTTTACTATGGTCCATGGATTTGCCCATAATGAAGAACTGTTTAGATCTGAATCCAAAGCCCTTGTCATGCCTGATAGGGATTTTAGCCACTCAGAAAACAATAACTCGGAGGCTGGCAACTTCCTCACTCCCTAAAAATTTCATGCTAGTTTATATCCTTATTTATAAGACGCAGAAGGCCTCAGTAGTTCTCCTAAAGAGGATAATACCTAGGCTATATGGTGTTAGGTTTAAACCTAGAATAACTGATGAATCCCCGCCAGAAGAAAAATAACCATCACCGGTGTAAACATATAAACACTGAAACACAAACTAAGTGCCATTCAAAGAAAGAAAAAGATGAGTAAAATAGTCATTTTTATTTCTTCCTGAAGGGGCCAATACAATATAATTTTGTTATACAAGGCAACAGCAAGAAAGACTGGGCTAACATTATTCTGTTTGAGTTTTGTTGTTTAGGGAGGTCACTAAAATATGGTCTCTTCTTTCTGCTTTTTCAGTTTTGTGGTCTTTGGTCTAAAGATGCAGTATTTAGAAGCATGTTTTGGTCGTATTTAGTTTTTTTATAAACTGTAGAGAATCAGGAAATATCAAAATCACATTTGATATGTTGGCTACATTTGATTTCACTTATAGCTAAAATGTCTGGTTTCATAAGAATCTTTCATAATATGTGCCATCACATTTACCCCCAGACAGAGAATGGGTGAAATCCTTTGATACATCAGCCCCCTTTTCTAGAGTGCCAGTATTGATTCTAGGTGAATTGACAAACACCCCAGGCTTTAAACATTCAATGCAAGGTGTAGTGACCGGTATATGTGAAAAGAATGTTGTCACCAAGCATCTGAGATAGTGGCGAAAACATGACACCAGACGTTGGTAAACATGGAACGCAGTGCCAACTGGAATGCTGTTTAACAAAGTTTCTACCAAGTTCAATAAAGATTGGAGTGATATTGTTTGTATTTGCAGTAATTCAGCTATGTCTTTGAAAAAGTTGTATGATGACCTGTCAAAGTCGATACCTGAGCTGAAGTGCTTCCCTGTAAGAGATTCTTGCCACTTGCTAGACAGTTGGCTGAAAGCACGAAGAATGCTATTGACTTTGTAGTCCATTCTTGTGCACTGTTTCGTTAAGCTGGGAACTAAAATGCAAATATTTCTCATTTTGTGGCATCAAAGAAAGAGCCATCCTATCTGTGTCATTTACCCGGTGGTTCTCCTGGAGGCTGTGAATGCCATATTATGCATGTGGCGACCGTTTACAGACTTTTTGCTTAGTGATGATGCCAAAGGCAAGAAATGTTATGATCTTTTTTCACTTATTGATAGTGATGTGAAAAAAGTACAGTCTACTGCATGGTTAGGTTTTCACAGGAAAATATGACTGCTGTAGTAAACATAATCAAAATACTAGAGTCTGAAACCGCCTTTGTCTACCAAGCGTTCAGCATAATTGGTGTAGATGTGAAAAATTCCTTGAGTAGGCTGAGCGACACTTTTAGTGACTTTGGCACTGCAACATGCTCCATGTTAGAATTCTTGCCACTTGGTAAGCAAAGAAATGTTGAGGAGCAATTCAGGAAATTTTATTTTACACTGTATGGGAAATGGCTTGCAATGATGCATAGAAATGGCCCTTCATCAATCATGAAGTTATGTGGTAGGGAGAGCACGCCGTTTATAGTCTAACTTTTCAACTTGAATGAGTTTTAAGTTTGCGGTGCAACAGCTGAGTAGAAGTTTGTCCACTTCTACAGAGAAAATTGTAGTTAAATGGCAAGCTATTAGCTTGTGTTAAGCTGTGCACTGTTCGCCTGGTGTGTGCTAAGACACTGCAATTTTTGAAAAATAATTCAATTTATTTCTGACAATGTCATCATGAATTCAACTTTATGTTAATATATCACACGTGGTGGCATAGTGCAGTTTGTATACAATATGCTTTGTAGTACATTATGAAATAATGACACATAAAAATAACATCTTTTTACATTATCATTGAATTTCATCAAACCATTACATGATCATTATATAACATTTTAGTATGTATGCCCAATGCATTTCGGAACACTGTGGTTCCTTCATCAGGGGGTAATCTGAAATGAAAATAAACATGTGGATCAGTGATGGTGTCATAGGGGGCTCAAAATCATAAATTGAGTTTGTGGATATGTACGAGTTGTTATATGATCATATCCTACCTGTAATGGATTGTTGGCTTGATATGCGCTGTGAAATGAGGATACAGAATGAGTTAATGGTACCCCTTGTTCTAAGTGTTTTAAGGAAGAATGCTACCTGAACGTGATTTTAACATCAACTTATATTATATTAGGTAAGGCGGTTATCACAGCATTTTGATCTTAACACCAGATACCTCCCCTGGGAACAGTTCTTGATCTATCTCTTTCTTGTTGTTATTTTTCAGTTATTCCGAATATCACACTTTTGAGGTAAGCGAGTAGTTATTTCACTTCACTAACGACCGAGCATTTGAGCTTCGTTTTCATATCAGTCATGATTCTGAGCACGATCCAATATTCAATTAGCACTTTCGTTTCTCCACAGCTTGTATATTTATTCTTCGTCGAGGTAAGCCCGTGAGACTGTTGATGTTAAAATCACGTTCAGGTAGCATTCTTCCTTAAAACACTTAGAACAAGGGGTACCATTAACTCATTCTGTATCCTCATTTCACAGCGCATATCAAGCCAACAATCCATTACAGGTAGGATATGATCATATAACAACTCGTACATATCCACAAACTCAATTTATGATTTTGAGCCCCCTATGACACCATCACTGATACACATGTTTATTTTCATTTCAGATTATCCCCTGATGAAGGAACCACAGTGTTCCGAAATGCATTGGGCATACATACTAAAATGTTATACAATGATCATGTAATGGTTTGATGAAATTCAATGATAATGTAAAAAGATGTTATTTTTATGTGTCATTATTTCATAATGTACTACAAAGCATATTGTATACAAACTGCACTATGCCACCACGTGTGATATATTAACATAAAGTTGAATTCATGATGACATTGTCAGAAATAAATTGAATTATTTTTCAAAAATTGCAGTGTCTTAGCACACACCAGGCGAACCGTGCACACCTTCATCAATCATGGCATTTGAAGTTAATGAAGCCTCACTAAGGTACTCTGCACGAGTGCTAGATCATTCTTTTTTTTTCTCCACACTTTGAAAAGTACTGCTTCATTTTTGACCGCTTCAATAACCGAGGGCATATGTGCCCAATTCAACGCATATGTTGTAGAATATGTCCTAGAGAATCACAATCTTCAGGTACACCAGTATTGACATGGAAAGCATGTCATTGGCCAGAGTTAGCAAATTGTGTACTGGCTGTTTTGACGTTGCGTGTCTCAAGTGCCAATGTTGAGAGGGCCTTTTCACAGATAAACGTTTACATAGGAAGGAGAGAGCGAGCGTGCATGACCAAAGACTCACTTAAGAAGTATTGTATGGTATGGTATACTACAAAAAGTTTGATTTGTAAAAATGTATTTGGACCTCATATACTCTGTACACATGCTATTTATACACATGCTCTATCAGTACAGAAAACAAGCAATAATTAAAAGCAAATAATTCCATTAACACCCGAAAAACACAGTTTCTGTTTTTAATGGCGCAAAAATGTGTAACCACTGTATTTTTAAGGCATTAAAAAAAACTTAGAAACCCCTACCAGAATTTACCAGAATTAGGAACTCAAAACAGGAAAGCCTAACAATACTTTAACCTTCAGGCCATTGTAGTATATCCCTTCACTATGGTAGTATGCAAAAGCAGCTGATACCTTGTAGTTTACTCTATCTCCCCTGGAGGAAAAATCTTACACTTTCACTGAAATATTGCAGCCATCTTTCACAGTTAGATGCCTCATTAAAGGGAAGCAAGCGCTAACTGTCTCTGCCGCCTTTGAAAAACACTTTTCAAGCCCAGTAGTACACCCACAAATTTCCAGATGACATAGACCTACCCTGTGTGACCCAAAGCTTTTGTCATCACTCCCTTCTCCAGAAAGTTTAGAGGTTCAAGCTTCTTCCTTGGAGCTGAACCCAAACCTTTGCTTACAGCTTCCTGCATAGACTGAGAGACTAGCAAACTGGGCTCTAAGGGTCAACAAGGCTTTTTTTCTGTCAGTCTTGCCCTCTGTACAGTGAACGCTACATGCCTTCTAGGCCTTTATGACCATGCCCCTTGGGAACTGGGGAAATGTGTGGTCATTGGCCTTATGATAGAGACTACGAACTACAGATTCCTTACCTCACAACATGTTTCAAGCCATGTCATGACTGTCATCGTCTGTTGTTGGTGACGGGCATCCACGATGTCTGCCTATGATGTATCAGCCTCTATCACAACATAGTCATGTTTGGGCAGTTTCAAGATGAATCAGAAAACAATTCAAGGATGAATAGCCAAGCATGCCATTGGCGAGCGCCAAAACCAGTGAATGAAGCAGCCTCAGTCAAAGGCATGGATGCTCTCTCGCTCCTGGAATCGATATCGAGGCTTCTCCACCTGGAGATTCAGGAGTTCAGGTAGATCTAAATGTTCTCACAGTAGGCACAAGAAATCTAACCATGGTTCATCAACAACCTACCACTTGCACCGTTTGAGGTCGTGCAATGCCCCTCGTACCTTTAGGCCTTTGAGCCATCATGTGGGGTGTGCTCTGTAACTGCTGCCGCTCGACTTTCTTCCCCCTCAGAGGACTGCTTTGGCAGATGAAATTAGACGCCTGAAAGAGTCCGCAGCCTGTTGAAAGCCTGTCAGTGGATCCATCCATGACTGCACCACTCATCCTCCTCCAGAGGTAGGTCCAATCTTCAAGCACGGTGCCGCTGGTTCCCATTTTGGTGCAATGTTTGACGCTGGGTTCTACTTCGAGATTGACCTCACAGGTACAAGCCTCCACGTTGGTTCTGATGTCACCTAAGATGGATTCGGACCTGATCCACCTATCTGAATTTGAAGCCCAACCCTTGCGTCACTCCGCCCAGAATTCTAGGACTATGATCCAGATTAAGATGATGACGGTAATGCTTTTTATCAAGCTAAGAACCTGTGTTACCTCTTATTGAAGCCCTAACAAATATTCTTGTGGGCACCTAGGTTAAACCAGGATCTTGCCTGCCAGTCAATAAGCAAGTTGCAAGACTGCACAGGTCTGCTCGGGGAAGCCCGACACTTCATGTTACAACATCCTAGCCTGGAGAGCTTGGTGGGGCAGGCATCATCCAGCCACCCGAGCCTCAACAATTTATCCCACCTCTCCATCCGACAGGGAATCCAAACTGTTGGGAATTAAGCAAAACACATTGTTCGAGGCATATGAGCTGCAGATCACTCACTTAGGATAAGATCGCCATCTGGTGTTGGGCTCGGATGATTGCAGGTTGTTGTTGTCTTCGGAAGAAGCCTTTTGGTCACGAGATATGTGACTCCTCCTCTGGACAACAGTGCGCATGGGCATCCACTCCATCCTCAGATTGTTTTTTTCCCCCATTGGGTTCGGATGAACTTTTCCGCTCCGGCTGAAAACTTTACCAAACTTTCCTTTTCGAACAAATTCCAATTTCCATCGACGTTGATCATTCATCGGACCGGTTCCGGACACGGCTCATGGAAAGGACGCCTTTCAAAAAATGCCCCCAATGTGGAGCAAAGTTCCCACATAGCGACCACCACGAGGTTTGCAACCTCTGTCTCTCGCCGGAACACGACAAGTCCAGCTGTCCAGCCTGCGCCGCATTCCGCTCCAAGAAAACCATCCGGGATCGACGAGCTCGACGCCACATCATGGCCCGACCAGCTCCAGAACCTGAGGACATCTTCGATCAGGGCCCCGATGTTGCAGAAGAAGATGATTCCGAAGAACTGCAGATAATATCCGAAGCAGACGACTCAGACGACCCAATAACACCTGGGCAGCGCGTGAGTACCTTTGCCCCCTACCCCCCCCCCCTCCCAAGAAGGCTCCGGTCAAGACTCCGCCAGTTGGGCCCAGTCGAGATCGAAAGCAATCTTCAGAAGCCCCGCCTCCCAGCTCGGCTCCGAAGAAATACAGGCCTTCCAGTGATTCGGGCCCTAGTAAACCGCATATCACTGTACCTCCAGCACCGTCGGCACCGAAGACCCAAGACCTCTCGGCACCGAAGCAGCCTCTGTTACCCAAAACATGGAGACCTCTTGACAGCCCGGCGCCGAAAGCGCCCAAGCTTAAAGACCACGGTTCGGCACCGAAAACATTGTCGACACCAAAACCGTCTTCGGCACCGAAACAGTCACCGGCACCCAAAACGTCACCGGCACCGAAAATTTCCCCGGTGCCGAGACAAACATCTAAAGGACATTCTCCAAAAGACTCCACCGATCGGTCAAAACAGAGATCGGAGCCCAAAAAGTCGACGCCGAAGCCAATTACAGAGGATCATGAACTTTTTCACCCTGATCCAACCCAAAAGAGAATTTACATTAACCCAAAAACTGGACATGTCACGGCTGTGCCATATAAAAAAAGGAAGCTGGATCCAACGCCTTCTCCAGTTCCTATTCAGAAAAAGGACTCATCTACTTCACCCATTTGTCCTTCCTCTCCTGTACCACCTCCTACCCCACCCCCCTCTCTCCGCCTCCTTTACCTCTACTATCCCCTTCTCATACACCACCTCCACAGGATGATGTCTATCTCATAGGGAGAGGGGGTGATCCAGATGATCTTTATGATCCCAATGATCCATTTACAAATCCTCACACCGTACCCTTAGATGACTGGGCAGACCCAATACCTGATGTTCCTGACCCAAATGCATACCCTTCCAAACCCTCGCCTCCAGACGACCACCTAGGGTTTGGGCAACTCATTAACAGGGCGGCTCTTTACCATGGAGTCACCATGCATTCCAATGCCCCTGAAGAAGATTTTTTGCTGGACACATTTGAAAACTCACAAAAATCTGTGCACATCTTACCCATGATCAAAGGTGTCATAAAACACGCCCCAGAAATCTTTAAAGATCCTGTACGGGCTAGGGTAATTAACCCCCGTATTGAGAAAAAGTATAGGCCTGCCCCAGAGGACCCTGCTTACATTAGAGGACAGCTCCCTCTAGACTCTTTGGTAGTTTCTAACGCCCGAAAGCGGGCTAACTCCCAAACCGCTGGAGAGACTCCACCACCAGACAAGGAGTCTAAGCTGTTAGAGGCCTCAGGGGAAAGGGTCGCAGCACAGGCAGCTAACCATTGGCATATCGCCAACACACAAGCCCTGTTGGCACGTTACGACAGGGCCCATTATGATCAATTAGAGGAGTTACTACAACATTTACCTGACCAATATAAAACCGAGGCCAATGACCTCATTCAGGAGGGTAAGCTTATTTCTAATGCCTCTATAAAATGTGCACTAGATGCTGCCGACGCTGCCGCTAGAACAATAAACACTAGCGTACTTCTTAGACGCCATGCATGGCTCCGTATCTCAGGATTTAAGCCAGAAGTACAGACCACCATCTTAAACCACCTGTTCAACCAAGAACAGTTGTTTGGGCCTGCAGTTGATACCGCTTTGGAGAAAATGAAGAAAGATAATGAGACTGCCAAATCAATGGGAGCGTTACAGTCTCCACAACATAGGGGTTCCTTTCGTCGCTCCTTTTATAGAAGAGCTGCCAAAAATTCAGGAACAGACTCTCCATCCACCTTTAAAACCTCAACCCAAACCTCCTCTAATAGAGGATATTTTAGAGGAGGATACAGGGGAAACAACGTCAAAGGAAGAGGTCGAGGTAGTACAAACTCGTACCTCCCCTACCAATAAACAATGACTTTCCTCCACTCCCCCCAGACCATTCCACTCCAGTCGGGGGAAGACTAAAACTGTTCCTACCTGTCTGGACTTCCATCACTACAGACCGGTGGGTGAGACAAATTATCCAATCTGGCTACTGTCTACAACTCACAAATACCCCCCCCCTCCTCCCCACCCCCCCTCAACATCCCCCCCCCCTCCCCCCGGCAGCGTCCAATGTCAAAAGAACATCTTACGCTACTAAAACAAGAAGTTCCCTCCTTACTACAAAAACACGCAATAGAACCAGTTCCACTCCAACATCAGGGCACAAGAGTATACTCTCTGTACTTCCTCATCCCCAAAAAGGACGACACTTTAAGACCTATACTCGACCTCCGCCTACTAAATCAGTACATTCACTCGGATCATTTTCATATGATCACTCTTCAACAAGTACTCCCACTACTACAACAAGGCGATTTCCTTGCTACACTAGACCTCAAAGACGCCTACTTCCACATTCCCATGCACCCTGCTCACAGGAAGTACCGAAGATTTGTGGTAGACTGACAGCACTATCAGTTTACTGTCCTCCCCTTCGGAGTCACTACAGCGCCCAGAGTCTTTACCAAATGCCTAGTGGTAGTAGCAGCACACCTCAGGAGACAACAAATCCATGTCTTCCCATATCTCGACGATTGGCTCATAAAAGCCAATTCATTCGAGAAGTGCCGGCTACACACCCACCAAACTATCCTACTCTTACACCAATTGGGATTCACCATCAATTATCCCAAATCTCACCTAAATCCCTCCCATATACACCAATATCTAGGAGCTACCATAGATACCTCCAAAGCTATAGCTTGCCCCAGCCCAGCCAGGGTAGCCAACGTACAGGCTCTCATTTTACGATTCCAGCCCCAACACTCTCTTCCAGTCAGAGTGTTCATGCAATTCTTAGGCATGATGGAGTCATGCGTATTCATTGTGCCTTACGCACGACTTCAAATGCGCCCTTTACAAGAATGTCTCGCACGTCAGTGGAATCAGGCTCACGGACAACTCTCAGATCTGGTGTTGGTGGACAGCCGCTCGCACCGCTCACTAAAATGGTGGAACACCATAAACCTGTGCAATGAGCGACCGTTCCAACAGCCTATTCCACAGATAGTGCTCACAACCGACGCATCTCTCACAGGATGGGGAGCCCATCTCCTAGGACACACCACTCAGGGCAAATGGACCACACAACAAAAACTGCTCCATATCAATTACCTAGAACTTCTAGCAGTGTTCCTGGCGTTGAAGTCATTCCAACCCCATCTAAAGAACAAGGCTGTCCTAATCCGGACGGACAACATGACAGCCATGTATTATATCCAAAAACAGGGGGGGACACATTCTCTCCAGCTGTCTCAGCTAGCACAGAACATTTGGAGATGGGCAATTCCCCAAAACATCTACCTCCTAGCAGAACACTTACCAGGCGTTCACAACCAAATTGCCGATTTGTTGAGTCGACCGACACAACAAATCCACGAATGGGAACTACACCCACAAGTCCTACTCCCATTCTTCCAGAAATGGGGCCATCCAGACATAGACCTGTTCTCCACAAAAGAAAACGCAAAATGCCCAACCTTCGCCGCCAGGTATCCCCACCCACAGTCCAAGGGCAATGCGATATGGATGAACTGGTCAGGCAGATTTGCGTACGCTTTTCCGCCTCTCCCACTCATTCCATTCGTAGTACGCAAGCTCAGGCAACAGTCCCTCACACTAATACTAGTGGCTCCAACTTGGGCGAGACAACCATGGTACACGACACTGCTGGAACTCTCTGTAGTTCCACATTAAAAGCTCAACCTCTCCCCGGCCTTGCTAACCCAAAACCATGGAGAAATCAGACACCCAGATCCACAGCATCTCAACTTAGCGATCTGGCTCCTGAAGTCCTAGAGTTCGGTTACCTCAACCTACCACCAGAGTGTATGAACATTATTAAAGAGGCCAGACGACCTACTACCAGAGCGTGCTATGCAGCTAAATGGGAAAGATTTGCCATTTACTGTAAAAACAATAATATACATCCACTAGACTCATCCATCCAAAACATCATTTGCTACCTACTACACTTGCAAAGATGTAATCTAGCGTATTCTTCCATACGTCTACATCTGGCAGCATTAGCAGCATACTTACAAAATCGACAACACATCACTATTTAAAGTGCCCGCGATCAAAGCCTTCATGGAAGGTCTTAAGAGTCATTCCTCCAAGATTGCCACCATCTCCTGTGTGGAATCTAAATATTGTGCTCACTATCTTACTGGGTCCCCCTTTCGAACCTCTGCATAAATGCAAGTTACAATTTCTTACATGGAAAGTGGCTTTTCTCATTGCCATCACATCCCTTAGACGGGTTAGTGAACTGCGAGCCTTAACCACACAAGAACGATTCCTCCAGTTACATCGTAACAAAGTGGTTCTTAGGACAAATCCCAAGTTCCTGCCAAAAGTCATTTCTCCATTCCATCTTAACCAATCAATTGAGCTACCAGTGGTTTTCCCAAATCCAAACTCTGTAGCTGAGCGTGCTCTTCATACTTTGGATGTCAAAAGAGCCCTTCTTTATTACATAGACAGAAAAAAATCTTTCCGCAAAACCAAACAATTGTTTGTTGCATTCTCACCACCCCATAAAGGCAACCCCATTTCCAAATCAGGGATAGCCAGGTGGATAGTTAAATGTATACAAATATGTTATCAGAAAGCTAAACGCACTCTTACAGTTCCCCCTAGAGCGCATTCCACACGTAAAATAGGGGCTTCCATGGCTTTCTTAGGAAACATCCCCTTGGAAGACATCTGCAAGGCAGCCACATGGTCTACAACACACACCTTCACTAAACACTACTGTGTTGACGTGCAAGCTAAGCAACAAGCTTCTGTGGGTCAGGCTGTCCTTAAAACTTTATTCCAAACTGCTGCAACGGATACAGGCGACCAACGCTAGGGGAGATACTGCTGTATAATCTATCCTAAGTGTGTGATCTGCAGCTCATATGCCTCGAACGGAATATGCTACTTACCAGTATGCATCTGTTCTTGGCATGTAGAGCTGCAGAGCCACACACGCCCACCCACCTCCCCGGGACTTGTATCCGTTCCAGCTTTGTCTTACTTAGACATTACACATGGACATCCTTTTCTTTATTCTTACACACACCATCTTTTCCCATCATGGCGAAAAACAATCTGAGGATGGAGTGGATGCCCATGCGCGCTGTTGTCCAGAGGAGGAGTCACATATCTCGTGACCAAAAGGCTTCTTCCGAAGACAACAACAACCTGCAATCATCCGAGCCCAACACCAGATGTCGATCTTATCCTAAGTGTGTGGCTCTGCAGCTCTACATGCCAGGAACAGATGCATACTGGTAAGTAGCATATTCCTTTCCCAGTATTAGTCTTGCCCTGCCATCTGTCAACACCTCTTGCCTCCTGGGACAGTATTCGCATACCTTGTGGGACAGAGTGGCAGATGTGTTGTCAGCTGTCCCCAAGGATGTCAGGGATATTCTACAACGGCTGATCTTCGATGGCCACGATGATGTGAAATATGTGATTTGATCAGGCCTGGACACAGCAGACTGCCTGGGTATGCCTGTCAGGACCAGCATAGTGCTTAGGGGCCACACAAGGATTCACTCTGCGGGCTTTTCTTTGGATGTCCAGCAGTCCATCCTGAACATGCTGTTCGATGGCTTGAAACTTTTTCGGGTGAAGACAGGCTCAGCCCTCGAGAAATTTAATGAGCGCAAAGCCACTGCTCGATCTCTGGGTCTAACTCAGCCAGCACTGCAGTTCCGTCAACAACAAGGAGCCTTTCGAGTTTTCTGCAGGGAACATCTGCAGAGGGAGCGCCAATATGGGCCTAGGCAGCAACAGGCCTCCCAGCTCTTCAGGGGATGAGGCATGGGAGCCGGCCGACAACAGTCAGCCCACAGGAGCAGTGCTCTGCCCAGTCCACAATCCCTCCCCCTGCAGCAACCGCTGCACAACCACTTTAATTTAATTTATCCTTGGCAGCACACAATCACCTGGTAGGAGGTTACCGCCATGGGTGGGGGAGCATCAAATCCGACAATGGGTGTTACATATCATAGGGAATGGCTACTCCCTACATTTCTGTCCAATCCCCCAGACAAACAACCCACACCTCAACACCGCCCAGAGGGACATTTGTCCATGCCTTACAAAGAAGTTCACGCTTTCTTGGCCAAGGAAGCAATAGAGAGGGTACTGGCACTAGAGATCAACTCTTCCATTATTTCTTGGTACTGAAAAAGGGCAGAGGCCTTCGCTTCTTCCTAGATCTTCATCCTCTGAACTTCTTCCTCCAGAAGGACAAGTTCAGAATGCTCACCCTGGTCCTAAGTTCTGTCTGCCCTGCATCCAGGAGACTGGATGGTGGCACTAGACGTGCATGACACAAATTTCCACATCCCCTTCCTGCAGTCCCACAGGTGTTACTTGTGTTTCCAGGTAGGTTCTGAGCACTTTTAGTTCCACGTGCTCCCCTTTGACCTGAACGGGTGTTCACAAAGATGATGGTGGTTGGACATACGTTTTCCAGAATCTAGACGACTGGCTACTGAAAGCAGGCAGGCATCAAACAGTCGTCAACCATCTCTAGGCGACTGCCAGGCTATTAACACTGTTTTTTTTTCCATCGTGCCAAAGTCACACCTGATTCCTTTCACAGTGTATGGCCTTTATGAGAGACATCCTGGATACTGTGCTTTTTGGAGATATTCCCCCGCCTCAGTGAGTCCAAGGCATTTGGGCTATGATCTAGATGTTTGAACTATTAACCTGCATCATGGTGAGAGCAGATCTGAGACTTCTGGGCCTCCTGCATCCTGCTTGTAGACCATAGCAGGTGGCACATGCGGGCTCCGCAGCGGGATTTGAAGTCTCAGTGGGCTCAGTATCGAGGCAAGCTTTCAGACCTTATCTGGGTGTCGAAGGAGACTGTAAAGGATCTACAGTGGTGGCTGATTGACCGCAATTGGGCCTGCAGCAGACCCCTGTCTGTACCTTACCCAGAGGTAACTGCTGTGACTGATGCATCTTTGCTGGGTTGGTGGGGTCACTTGGAGAGGTGGAGATTAGAGGAATCTGATAGAGACTACTAGCCGCAGATTCCTTCACGTAGAATTATCCCCAGGCGTGAGACTGGATCCGAAAACTATTTGCCACAGCATCCCTGCGCGCCAGGAGGTGGGGCGACACCACGCGACTTCGCCCAGGCGTTGTCCGCGCACGTGACGTCCGCGAGTTCATATAAGCCCCACCCCGGCGCACCCACGTCAGTTTTTTCCTTTTCCGCGTGCAAAGTGGATCCGGTCTTGCTACGGGCCTGTTTCGGGCCCTTTTTTCTTCATCATTGTCCTTCTCTTGGTGGAACAGTGTGCGAATGCCTTCGGGCTTCAAAGCTTGAACGTTGTGTGGGCGTCTTATGTCGGCGACGGACCCTCATCGCATTTGTATGTGGTGTTTGGGGGAGGACCACGGCACCACAGATTGTGATGCGTGCCAACAGTTGAAGTCGCGGCGGGAGCGCCGAATGAAACTTCTCTCAGCGTCTCTCCAGGTCGACGACCTGCCCTCGATCAGCCTCGGCAGACGGCTTCAGATACGGCCGTGGTGGTCGTCATCGCCCTTCTCTGATGTCGCGAGAGCGTCGCTCACCAGTGGGTATGTGTTGCAGTTTGTCCCCGGGGGCTGGGTTTTGGCCTGCCGGGGGCGTGAGCTCTCGGCGGGTGATGCAGCCCATGTGTCCTCCTACCCACTGTTTCCCGGTGATGGAGTGTTGAGAGTTCAGATGGAAACATACGCGGCGGCTTTGCAGGCCTCGCTGGCGTCTCCTCCTCCTCCTCCTTCTTCCCCTCCTGGGGCGTCAGCGGTTCCCTTGCCTTGTACGGGGCCTTCCGCAGCTCTGCCGGTGGCTCCGGCCCCGACTGGGTCGGATCCAGGCTTGAAGGATGTGGTGCTGTTGGGGTGCGGCTCCTCTGGGGTCCCTCCTTCACACCACGGCATCTCTGCCTCGCCGCAAACTCCCACAGGAGTCCCTGTGGTGTCGCGTGAGGTCACCAGGGCTCGGGTCGCATCCCCGAGCCCCTCTCGGTCCCTTGACAAGGTGTCTAAGGCTGAGGTGACGCCACTATGGCGCCGGCAGCTGCTGGTCCGGGCGGCGCTACAGGGGTCGGTGGACTCTCCTCGTCCCGCTCCGGGTTGAGGCTGGGCGTGAACCCCTCGCCCCCCTCCGGGACTTTCTCGGCCCTCCACGCAGGCGGCTGCCTCGTTCGAGGGCGAGTCGGAGGTTGGGTCAGCCCTGGCGGCGCCGCATGGCTCGCCGGACCACCTCTGTTGTATAGTGGGCCGAGGTTGGCGGAGGGCTTCATGTCACTCCCCTGGTCCTTCTCGTCACTCCACGCAGGCGGCTGCCTTGGCGTAGGTAGAGTCTGTGCCATTCTGATGCCGCCCCCTGTCCACTGCGACTCCGGCCCCGCTCCGGTCCCCGGCGCAGTGTGACTTTGAGGAGCCCTATCCAGCGTCTCCTTCGGCGCAGGCTGGCGTTACCGCTCTGCCTCAGGTGGCGGACTCTACGGCGCCTGACAGGCGTCGAGTTGCGGATTCATCTTCGGATGCTCCCTCTTCTCCGGAGGCTGCCTGCATATTGGTGTCATCCTCCCTGAAGACTGGCCGCCGAGTGGTGTATTTTCCACCGGCATCGTCGAAGGATGGCTCCCCGCCATTTCTGAGGCCGCGGTGTTCGCCGGAGGAGCGGCAGGTCCCCCATTCCTCGGCTCTTCCTAACTTCCAGGTCTGGCCCCTGCCCGTTCCGCTTGGCTTGGGGGACGGCCGCCTTAGTCTGCAGCCGTCGCCCACGGAGGAGCTGCTTTCTCCGCCACAAGGCCCTACAGAGGCGGGTGTGGCCTTTGCTCACCCAGTGTCCACGGCTGTGGATATTCTGCCCATGGGTGACACGATTGCTCATTATCCGACGGATCATCTCTTGGACGTTCTCCACCAGGGCTCTTGTGGGAGGGAGATCTTGCTTCTCTTTGAGGGTTCGCTCCTTTCGTCCCTGACGGGGGCTTGGGGGCATCCTGCCTCAGGGGATCTGGTGCCTCAGCACCTTCTACACCGGCATCTTCCGGTGCCGAGTGACCCTGTGTGTCTTTCCTCCACCCCTCTGCCACCAGTCCTCTTTTGCAGACTGCCTTTCCCTCCCTGCCGCCGCTGTTGACTCCGCCCTCCCGGAAGGCCCGCCGGCTGGACTCTTGGGGGTGCAACATGTTTGCCTCGACCAGCGCAGCCCTGCGGGCCCTGAACACCTTGTGTGTCCTGGCTAGGGCCTCCTCTTGTCTGTGGGACTTGGTTGAGTCTTTGGGGTCCGCAGCTTCTCAGGAGACTGTTCAGGTGGACTTACGGCGTCATGCATTTGATGGCCGGGGGCTAGCGGCGTTTCTTCTTCACTCTGCTCTGGACATCTCGGAGGTGCTGGGCCAGGCCATGGCTTCCTCAGTCGCTCTCAGTCACCATGCTCTGCTTCGGGATGGCGTCTTCCCCGAAAATATTCGGGAGCGGCTCATTGATCTCCCGTTTGATGGTAGCCTGTTGTTCCATGCCCCAGCTGACTCCGCCATCCAAAGGTTCCTGGCGGGCTCCGTCCTCCTCCCCCTTATACTCCTCCTCCTCCTCTTCAGTGATTAATGAGTTGAACTGGTTCTGGTCCTTCTTGGGACAGTCGCTCTTGCGGTGGAGTGTGTTCTGGCCATTCGGTCCTCCTTGTGGGGACTTTGCAATGTTGGCTGCTGGACGGCCCTTGTTCGCTGTGTGTGTGTTTTTTTGCCAGAACTGTTACACAGACTTCGCCCGGAGTTTATGCCTTCTGTTTGTCTTTGGGCTGATTGTCAGGCCGTTCGCAGGGTCTTTTCCCTGTGGCTCTTTTGTTTTTCCTCTTTTGCGGAAGTTTTTCCAAAGAGGGTTCCCATGTCTTGGGACTTAACGTACCCTATGTGGGGTAGTGGTAGCTGTTATACAGCTTGCGCTCTGCTGGGGAGTTCTGGTGGCCCTTTGGCACCTGTTCTCCGTGGCGTTTCTGTATGTTGCTTTGCTTCTTGAGGGCGTGTGCGCGGCCCCTCGTGGGGGTGTGTCCGGCCCTTTCCTCTTCTCCCTGCTTGGGATAATTCTGTGCCCTCCCTTGTCAGGTGTATCCCACTCGGTCTTCCTGGGGCCCAGGGCTGTTTTTTGTTCTGGCGGCTTGTCTGTTAGCGCCGCTCTGGTTGGCCTGTTGCCTTCCATCTGGTGTGGCTTAACCTTCTTTTCCCTAGTTTCCTTGGGCCCTCTGGGCTCTCCCCCTGGCTTTGGAGGGAAGCTTATTGCCTTGAAGGGATGTGGGGTACTTCGGCCTCTCTGGCCTGGCCCTTGGTTCCGCTATCGTGAGTGTGCAGGCCCTTCCCCTTTTTCTTCTTCCCCCATCCCTCTGGGCTCGGTGGTGTTCTGCTTGTGGGGGGCTCCTCCTGCCTGGGAGGGGCCGGGTTATTGCCCGGTCTGCAGGTCTGGTCCCCTCTGTCCTGTTATGGCTGGGGGGGGGGTCCTTTCGCAGACCCTCCTTCCCCATGGGTATTGCTAGGGTATCAATTCTACGTGAAGGAAGCTGCAGCTAGTAGTCTCTATCAGATGTACGAGTTACTTAACTTCGGTAACAATGTATCTGGTAGAGACGATTCTAGCCACAGATTCCTAAACGGCCCGCCCTTCCTCCCCGTTCTGCGAGGGCCCGTGGGCTGGTCTCGGCACTCGCCTCCTGGTGGGGGTATGTCTCTTGTGAGTGCATTCCTTTGCTCTTGGCGGGTTGCTTCGTCTTGTTGCTGTTCTTTCCTCCTCTTGGTTCTCTGGGGGATGGGGTTATGGTGCTCCTGTGCCCCGCTACTCAGGCTGCTCCAGGTTTGTGGGGGGGGGGGGTTTACCTTCAATCTCTGCCCTCCCTCCCTTCCTCTTGCTGGTGGGGGTCCCTGCCCCTCTGCCTGGGGGTCACCTGGCCATGCCCTGCCCTTGTTCCTTGGAGGATAGTTGCCCTCTGTGCCGGGGTGGCTTGGAGGGTGGTTGTTGTCCTGTCTGTTCTGGGGCTGGCTCCCCTTCCCTATTTCCGGGTGGGGGTTGTAGGCCTATGTTCCCTGTCTCTGGGGGAGGGGGGGGGGGAGGGTAAGGCGGTTTACATACTGGCAGGGTGGCTGCTTGGGACTCAGCTCTATTCTTTATTCCGCCCCTGCTTTTGGAGGCTGCAATGTTGCACCACTCTTTATGGTGTCGCTTGTCTCCATTCTTTGTTTCTACTCTTTCGCGCACTGTTCCCCTGCTCCCACAGTTTGCCTGGTGGCTCCGCGTCGCAGCGCGGAAAAGTTCTCTGAAGAAAACTGACGTGGACGCGCCGGGGTGGGGCTTATGTGACCTCGCTGATGTCACGTGCGCCGACGACATCTGAGCGGAGTCGTGTGGTGTCGCCCCGCTCCCTGGCGCGCAGGGATGTTGTGGCAAAAAGTTTCCGGGTCCAGTCTCACGCCTGGGGATAATTCCACGTGAAGGAATCTGCGGCTAGAATCGTCTCTACCAGAAACATCGTTACCAAAGGTAAGTAACTGGTACTTCTGGTCTCCAGGGGAAGCTTGAATCCACATCAACTTGTTGTTGTCAGCAATTCACTTTGCACTAAAGGTTGAATGAGTGCAGGTTATCACAGATGATGCAAATGCATGGTACTGCAATGAACAGGGAAGAGTGAGGTAATGGGTCCTGCGCCAGGAGGCTCTGCACCTAGGGAAGTGGTGACGATCAGGGTATATCCCTGACTGCCAATCACTTGGCAGGGTCTTTAAACACCAGGGGGCACGACCTCCGCTGTCAGTGCCTAGCAAATCACAAATGTCTTTTTTGGGAGGTGATGGGAGTTTTATATAGCGCGAACTTGACCCGAAGGTATCAGAGCGCTTTACATGAGCACCAGTTGCATTACAGATGGGACACATTCATTTTGAAAGGCATGCTGAGATTACGTGATTTCCCAGAATCACAGGATGTTTAGTGTCCCTTGCTGAGACTCGAACCCGGTTCCCCAGTTTCATAGTCGGCCGCTTTAGCCGTTAGGCTACATCCTCTCCCCGCTCAGATGTGGCACAGTGCATCAGCTATTCGCCACCACAGGGAACATGCAGTATCCAAATGTTTGTGGGTTCCTCCATAGAAGATGCCTTACATCTTCATCAAAGATCCTCCACTAAAAAAATTAAAATAGGATTTATTATTATTATTATTTTATTAAGGCGTTTTATATAGCGCTGGCCGGACCCGAGCATATCTGAGCGCTTTACAATAGATTTTTGCAAGAGTCATACAATAGAGCAGTGTTATACATATTGGTTCAGGAGTCCAAGTGTGCTGTGTAGCATTGAGGGAGTACGTGAGTCCTGAGATAACCTCATTGAGTGCACGTTGTCTTGGGTTGAATCTCTGGGGGAGGGAGCAACAGGAAGGGGTCAAAGAGCAGGGAGGAGTTAGGTCTTTGTGATACGATGTCTGGGAGCAAACGGCGAGCAGGGACTTGCGTTAAGGCGACGGCTATCCATTCGGGAGGGAGCTGTTGAGGAAGAGGACTTTTAGGTGTTTTTTTAATTTTGTGACAGACGAGATACTTCTGATATCTGCTGGGATGGAGCTCCGGATTTTGGGCGTGTTTCCAGGAAAAGCCATGCGGTGTATTTTTGTTTGTATGTTTTCATAGGGATGAGAAGTAGGGTATTGGAGCTCCTGAGGTTCCTTGTCTGACCAGGCCTCTTGAGTTTGGCGGCCAGGTAGTCAGGTTTTCCTGTGTGCAGGGCTTTGTGCGTGAGGCAGGCAGTTCTGAAGCTGGTACGCAATTCGACTGGGAGCTATTTTAGTTCTCTGAGGGCTGGTGAAATGTGATCGTATTTCCTAATTCCAGTGACCATTCTGGCTGCTGCATTGAGAGTTGTTTTGAGGGGAGCTAGGTAAGATTTTGTTGTACCAGCGAGGGTTGCATTCCCATAGTCGAGTCTGGATAGCACCAGTGATTGGGTTGCTTGTTGAGTAGCTTCAGATTGAGGAAGGCACTCTTTGCAGAGTTTTTAAAATGTTTGGCCATGTCGAGTTTTGGGACTAGAGTGATTCCTAATGATTTTATGGAGTTTGCCAGAGTGAGATTGCCGTTGAGAGCATCCATAGCTTTTAGCCATTCTGCAATTTGAGGGTTCTCTTCTTTGTTGGAGATGAGGAGGATCTCAGTTTTGTCTTGATTGAGTTTTAGGTGGTTTAGAGACAGCCAATGTTGGATTTCATTTAGAGTGTTATTTAGTCTGTGAATGTCATCTGTGGAGGAGGTTTCTAGATGGATCTGGGTGTCATCTGCATATAGGTGGAAAGGGATGTTGGCATTTTTAAGTATGGTGGTGAGGGGTTCTATGTATATGTTGAACAGTTGTGGTGAGTGCACTAAACCTTGGGGGACGCCCCTGCTGATGGGGTGTAGGTCGGAAGTAAAGTTTTAGATTTTTGTCCTTTGTGAGCGGCTGTGTAAGAAGGAGGAGAACCAGCGTAGGACCACCTCATCAGCACTTACCCTTTCTTGTAAAGCCTTGATGAGTAGGTGGTGATCGGCCTTGTCAAAGGCTGCCAATAGGTTCAGGAGAATGAGTAGGCAGTATTGATCGGTATCGAAGGGTTTTGTGGATATCGTCTGTGATGTTAAGGATCGCCGTCTCGGTGCTATAGCCTTTTCTGAAACCCGATTGGTGGGTATCAAGAAGGTTGATGTTGTCCATGTGCTGAGTCAGTTGTAGGAGGACGCATTTTTTGAGGATTTTGGATAGGAGGGAGAGATTGGAGACTGGTCTGAAGTTATTCAGGTCCTTAGAGTCAAGGCCTGTTTTTTTAGGCAGTGGCATGACTTGGCCAACTTTGAGGCATTCGGGTATGATGCTGGTTCTCAGGGAGCTCTTTATGTTCTTGCACCAGAACGGGGCTATGAAGAGTTTTAGTTTTTTGGTCAATTGGGTGGGTATAGGGTCAAGGACGTGAGAGGCGGGTTTGGAGGTGGAGACCAGTTTGAGGATCTCGGCTTCCGGAATGAGGTTGAAGAACTTCCATGTTCTCGTGGGGTGCTTGCACGTGCTGTCTATTGTTACTGGGGGCAAGCTTTGGCAGGCAGGGTTGACGTTGATGTCCAGTGAGACCTCCATCTTGGTGATTTTATTCTTCGAACGAGTTGGCGAAGTTTTCGCACAGGTCCTTGGAGGCCTGCATTGAGGATTCAGGGGGCTTGGAGGTTTGTTGCCTGATGATTTTAAAGAGTTCGTTGGGCCTGTTTTTTGCTCTGTCCAGGGCAGAACGGAAAAAGGTGGATTTTTCGCTGCTGATGTGTTTTTTGTACTGCCTTTGAGCTGCTTTGAGTTGTTCATGTAGGCTTGTGGAGGGGTTGCTCCTCCATAGTCTTTCTGTAGCTCTAAATTGTCTCCTTTCGTTGTTAATGTCTGTGTTGAACCAAGATCTGGATGGGATGTTCCTGGTTTTTTTTCATTTCAGGGGGGCTACTTGGTCTAGAATGGATGTCATGGCTGTGTTGTAGTGGGTGGTGAGTTTTGTTGTGGAGAGATCATCCTTGGAGGCAGTCAGGAGGGAGTTAACCCTTTCCTCTAGGTTAGTCATGTTGATCTGAGTGAAGTTTCTAGTCCATTTGGGACGGTCTTGGGTGGGGGGTTGGAATGTGATCGGTTGAGTGAGGTGGGATAGTATTAAGTGGTGGTCGGACCAATCCACGGGCAGGGTGTGGTCTATAGTGACTGTGTCGCGTTGGGCGATAATGGCATCTAGGATTGCTCCTTTGTTGTGAGTTTCTTCTGAGCAGTGGTGGGTAAGGTAGTTGCTGTGTAGCAGCTCATTCAGGTTCTGGATTAGTGGGTTTTCTTCTTCATTCCAGTGTAGGTTGAGGTCGACCAGAATTAAGTTGTTCGCATCTCGGAGAGAGCAGTGGGCAATCAGGTCGGAAGGTGTTCAGTGAATGCGGTGGTGTTGCCTGGGGTGTGGTAGATAAGGTAGGAGATTAGTGTTTTGTTGTTGCTAGTGTTAATGTTGTTGGTTAGGCATTCAAAGGTGTTGTAGTTGAAGGAGTCTATTTCCGTCACGGAAATATTGTTTTGTGGATGATTGCTATGCCTCCACCTCTTTGGTCTTTTCTATCTTTGTTGGTGATTGCAAAGCCTGGGGGGACAAGAGTATTCAAGAGAAGTAGGGAGGCATCATTTAGCCATGTCTCTGTGATGAATGCTATGTCTATGTCATGGGTGAGGATGGATTCCGCTAGCTCTGTGATATGCTTGGTGGCTGATCTGCAGTTTATGAGCATGCAGTTAGTGGGGGTTGTCTCTGGTTTGGGTTTCTTCATTCGGGGGGCCGTGGGGATGATAGTGCGGGTGGCGGGGGGTCTAGGGGATTTCGGAAGGGCTTGGTCTCTTCCCAGTCCGTTGATCACCTGAATGTTGAATTCGAGGGTGACAGTAATAGGATTGACGTACGAGGAAGCGAGGTCTACCGCTTCACTCTCAGACATAACATCTCTAGTTCTTTTGGGTCTCTGTGTCTGATTAGAGAGGGGGGTAGAGATCCATCTCTGGTGGGGAGCCTTGGAAGTGTAGGGGTGTAGGGGTGGGGAAGGAGGGCATACGGTGAGACTTATGGAACGCTGCGAGGTTGGATAGGATTTCGCTAAAACCATCGATTATAGTTGCTATCTGGGTTTCAAGCAGGTTGAGTCGCTGTCCAGTCTGTCGGTTGGGTATTCTGGGCGGGTATGTTAAACCTGGAGGGGGAGAGCCTCACATTGTTGAGTTGCCTTTTTGTGGGTGAGCTGTCCGTGTGGGTTCTAGGCGGGCCGGGAGTGCAGGGTGATGGGGGTCATGTTGGGGCGTCAATGTTTTATTGCATGTGGGTCTGGGAGGTGGTTGGGAGTCACAGATTGTGTGTTAAAGTCGTTCAAAGTGGGTTGAGGGGATGGAGGGCAGGGGACGGGTAGGGGTGATTGCCGGAGGGGGGTAGTAGTGTGGCTTTGTTCACTCTGGTAGTGTTGAGGGTGATGTCTCATGGCAAAAGGCGGCTGTGGTTACTAGGGTGCACCGGAATGGTGGGTGAGTTCTGCTGGCGGGTCCGGTTCTTCAAGGAGAGGAGGAGGAGGGGCGGGCAGGGGAGGAATGCGTGCAAGGGGGCAGTCCGGAGAGATGAGAAGAGGGCGTCAAAGGACTTTAGATTGTCGTTGTTGGCTTGTATCCGGACTGTGCCATTGGAGTAGATGGTCACAGTGGTGTTTCCAATTCGCCTAGTGCGGTTAGGAGCTGAGAATGTCAGTTTGCAGCTATGGGAAGTGTTAGTCGTTTTGGAAATATTGAGCTGCGATCTGAGGATGGAGTTCCATATTTTGGGGCTTTCAGTGTGGAAAATGAGATCTATTTTTATCTGTCCATTGGAGAAGCAGTGGTAGATGTCCGCAAATAGTGATTCAGGATGTTGTCTGATCAGTTTTTGCTTAAAGTTTTTTTTGCTTTTTGTGAGAGCCCTTCGATGCACTGCTAATTACCCCACATATTACATCACTCATGACATCTTCTATGACATCATTGATTATATAACAAACTTGGGGGTACTGTTCCTATCAAGAAAGGAAGGTAAGGTTGGACGGAGAGGAAGGAATCCTAGGGATTAGTTCTTGATGCCCAAACACATTCCCTGGGGATATCATGCTTCATCATCTGGTGTGCTCCTCATTGGGCCGGCGCTGCAGTGCATAACGGGTCCCACAAAGGGTCGCTTTATCAGAGATCTTTTTATGGGTTAGCCGTATGATGATTGTATGTTAGGGTGTCACGGGTATGTGAAGTGGGGTGGTTGTGTATAGTGTGTAAGGGAGGTAAAACTGGCTAAGAGATACCAAAAAAGGTTTAAAATGGTAGCTGTTTTGGCAGAATTAAATAGCCATGATAAGGTTTAGGATATTGTAGGCAGGTAATGTACCCCAGTAGTCTTAAACAATGCATGTGGTCAGGTCAACATGTTTCGTGCCTTGTGGCCCAAAATTATCCACAATGCTTCTTCAGGACCTCGAAAGGCTATGTGCAGCCCTACCCCACATCCAACACGTGATGTGTAGCATAGGTATTCCCCTAGAAGATACCTGGTTCAAGGAGAGTAAAATGCTAACTGTCCAACCCTATGAATCTGTCACAATTGCCCAATAGGTCAGGTGGCAGAGGGTAGTGCACAGCTGCTAAATGGTGTCAGCGTGGTGAGCGCAACAAACCTACCCTCCTCTGCTCGCCTCGAAGGATAGGAACAGTACCTCCCAGTTTTTTAGATCAACGATTTTGGAGCCTGGGTACTGGACTTTCATTGGCTCTTAGCGTCCCTTCCTTTTTGTTTAAATCATTGATAATTTCTAATATCACTGCAACATTTGCAATGAATTTATTGATGACAAAACTGTGCATGGCAGGGGCTCAAGTTAATAGTAACCTTACTTGGGGGCCGCAGAAGAAGCCCAAGGGCCCGCAGCCCCAGTCGGCTATTCACATGCTGCGAGAACCAGCATTGCTCCCTCCCGCTCGGAGGAAGCAGCTATTTTTGCTTGTTCCTTCCAGACAGGAGCAATGTGTGTTTCGCTGCCTGCAGGAGCACGGGCATGGGAACAAAAGTGTGCTCCCACCTGGTGGGAGCATTATCAAAGGTCTCACCAAGTGGTAGCAAACTTCTGTTTCCCTGCCCACGCTCTTGCGGCCAGGAAAACCACTGTATCCTGGTGTGGTAGGCTCCCCATTTCATAGTTTGAGCTGGGGGGAATGGGGTCCCTCGAGCCATAACAGGCTCAAGGAGGGGGGCCACGCAGCCCCCTTTCCCTTTGTAATGCATGCAGCCCTGGAGGATGGGGTCCCTGGGGGCCTATTGAGGCTCGGAGAGAGGGGCTGCATTTGTGATAAATTGTTGCCTCGAATGGCACCATTCACACGTAATTAAAAAAAGTGTTGCAAGTGTGTCATTTTGGGAATTTCACCTAATAAACATAACACGGGATTGCCAAAATTACTCGATTAATGCCAGCATATTTTACATTTTACCCAGACCTTGCTAGCACTCTAGTTGATCTTTAGAATACTGTGGTGATGCTGCAGTTGATTACTAGGAAGTCAACCGATTGACTTGTGCTGATTTTGAAAATACATGTTTAACTCTCCATGTCAGAATGTTTAGTTGACGTTTTTGCTTCTCCAGTATTGGATCTTTCATAGATTCACATGCTTGAACCATTTTTCGTCGTCGAAGTGGGAGTCCCATGGTACAATTAGAAAACAGTATATAATGACAAATATAGCGCATAATGGCTAGAAAACATTCACTTCAGTAACGTATACACCTAATTTATTAAGAACCAAACTTCAGCCAATCAGCTGACAGCACACTCTAGAACACTCTCCACAGAGGCTTCACTCCCTCAGATTTTCTACCAAACGTCGTGGGATTTGGGGTCTCTCGGAGCTCTGCTCAGTTTGATTAAAGTTTCATATGTATAGGACTTGTGCAGAGGAAACCTCCATCCTACAACTGATAAAATTTGACTAATCAACCATGTCCGAATCAAAAATGAAATGACTTTTCAGACCTTGTGGAACATTTGAAAACATGAGGCTGCACTCAGACAATCCATACAAGTAGTGTATTTACTGCCTCCATCCTGCACATTGGGTAAAAGACTGCAAGATATGTTGTACCTTTTCTTATAAAAGATTGATAGACAGAGTAGAGGCTTCTCATGTGGCTTCAAAAATTAAAGTCTAAAGAGGCTCCTCTTTCTGAAGAGGATAGGGAGGACTCTACAACAGAAAAATCCTGAAAAAGGGACACAGCTCATGAGCCAGTACCTCCAGGGTCACCTAAAAAGGCACTAAAAAGACCCACCATGCGTCATCAGGAGACCTTCAATCATCAGGAGAACACAGTGGTTAATTTGTAAAAATAAAAAGTGCCAGGGCTGTCATCAGGAGGCAGCGTGCGCTAGCCCAATTCTCCTGTTAGCGCAGCCTTAAAAAGACCCAACTACTAACCATGAAAGTTGGGAGAAATGTGGCCTAATGGCCACAGCTGCGACTTTGGAGCTGGGGAATCAGGTTCGAGTCTGTGTTGGCTCAACATCCTGTGAATAAGTGCCAGTGTTGATGATTAAGTGCCGGTACTGAGCACTGGAAACCACTGGCTCAAATTAAGCACTGGGAGAATACTCTCATAACTAAAAAAAGGAGAAAATCTGCTCAGTTAATGTTCAATCTGAGCCTACCACTCCTTTTCTGGGTGTGAGATTGCATTTAAAGAAGCCTTAGTCAATGCCATAGATGAAAACATCTATCAAAGTGGTTAGTAAGTCACATTTAGAATTGTTGTCTAAATCCACCCGAGGTTGACGAACTTCAACAATGTCAACATTTGCATGTACAGCACCCTCGATGAAACTGTTATAGATGCTGGTAACATCGATAATGATACTGTTGAATAGAACAATGTAGACGACGGCACGGTCAACCAAGACATTGTCAACAAAGGCATTGGCGGCTAAGACACCGATGACAACTGTACCATCAACAACAACATCATTGACAAAGAAACCATCTTCGATGATTAAGGTCCCAGATGGAGCTCTGATGTCGTCTCCGGGTGGAAAAACGGTCAGATATTCTGAAACCTGAACCTGCTATCTCCTCGGCCGAGGCTAGGTAAGACGGAGAAATCACATACTCAATCAATTCCTAACGATTGGGATGTCTATTTAATCCCAGCACCATCTCCAACAGCACCAAACCTGTAGAGTCTCTGCCGGACGACATTAGCAGTTTTCATAACTTAATTGAAAGGGCAGGATAAAGGTTCCATATTCCGCTAACGTTAAAACAGTTTGTACGACTTCAAGGAACCTGTAGGGAAACCAATCGGAGGGATTCCTATTGTGCGTTTTCTTTGGGAAGAAGGTATAAAGGTCATGAAGTATCCAGCTACACATTCAACAGTGTTACCTAGACTGAATAAAAAGTATAAAGCACCAGAAGATTCGCCGGCATGCCTAATTGGACATCCAAAGTCAGACTCCTTAGCAACACGGGTGACTCCGCGTCGATCCAAAAACCCTTCTACTCCAATTTTCACAGCACCAGATAGAGAAGGCCGACTCTTAGACAATATAGGAAAACGTTTTTCTTCCATGGCAGCCACAACTGTTCGAGCTGACAATTCTTTGGCTAATCTAGGCCACTATGATAGGCAAACGTGGTCAGACATCACCACATGCATCGATCTTTTGCCTAAAGATGCAAAAGGAGAAGCAAGAAAAATATTACAAGAAAAGGGAAAAAATATCCTCGCAAATGATTGATTGGGATATGGACAATTCCATCAACAGGTTTTCGCCAGCTAGCAGGAGTTGCTGTTCTCAGGAGGCAAGGACGGCTGAAAGCAACATCATTCACGACAGAAATACAAAGTAAGATCCTAGATATGCCATACGATGGAGAAGCACTGTTTGGCAAGTATGTAGACGATGCTTTGCAGGCTATTAAATCAGATACAGATACTGCCAGATCCTTGGGTACCTTGCAGATAAGAAAGCTGCCTTTTCGGGGAGCAAGAGGAAGAGGGCTATATTCCTACTTGGGGGGATATCACTCTTCTAAGCATCGACAATATCAGCAGTTTCAACAATGTAGGAAGCTTGCTCCCAATATAGTGCACCAAAACAAGATATACTGTGCAGAGTCTGGGCAATCCTTACTGGTTTAAAGAGGCAAAGTAAACCCAAATGTTCTCTTTTGTTTAAGTATAGGTGAGCAGTTTAGGCTTATCAGAGGGTAGTGCTAAGCATTTGTTGTACTCGCAGAGGCAATAAATGAGACACACACAAAAATAAATGTGAGACCAATTTAGAAAAATAACATTTTTATATAAATTTCAACACCAAGAACTTCCCTATCAATTAAGTACTTTTCAAGATATAGATATATTTTTTTATAATTCTTTTTATTAACAGTAGGGATCAACATAGCAAGGCAAATCACAGTACAATCCCAATTCTTGTCATGATAGAGTTTGTTCAGATAAGAGTTCACATTTTAAAACCATCTGTAGCATGTATCAAGTTTGAATTGGGTCATCATGAGCTGGTAGTAATGGCGGAGTACAGATGTTCCCTCTATAGTCATTCCAGTCAGATCACAGATGCAGGACCATTTTTTGGGGCATCCCCTGGTCACACATACATACTTTTCATGGTGCATGCACCAATCCATATCTTTCTTCCATGCGGACACTGCTGATGCCTGGGCTGCCCCCCATTTCTGTGCAATATTACGTTTTGCGATCATTAACCCCAATGTGGCCCAGGTGATACGTGCATGATTTAGGTCTGTGGGTTCCCACACATTCAGGAGACATCTCTTGGCCTCCAGGGGAGTGCAGGCATTAAAACCTCGCCCATCACCTCGTGGATCTTCTTCCAATACCTCTGTATATACGTGCATTCCCACAAAATATGGAGGAATGTTCCTTCATTTTCACACCCCCTTCTACAGTTTCCATCTGTTGCTCTTCCCATTAGTACCATACAGGGCCCCGTAGTGTAGATTCGGTGTAGGATTTTAAGTTGTACTAGTCTCAACCTAGCTGCGATGGCTACCTCCCGTGGTGAGGCTAGTGCTATTACCCAGTCTTCGTCAAGAATTATACCATCTCTTTCCCACTTTTGCCACAGTTTGAGGAGGGGATCTCCTGTGTGATTGACTAGCTTTTTGTAGGTGAGTGATATGGCCTTTGTTGGTAAGTATCCATCCAGGAGTCTGTCCTCAAGGGGTGAGGAGTCTGGGCGAACGTCTCCCTTTTGGAGACAGGATTGTAGCGTGTGCCGGATCTGCAAGTATCTGAAATATTCTGTGGGGGCAAGATCGTATTCTTGTTGCAGAACTGAGAATGGTTTGACTGCACCCTTTACCCATAGATCACCTATTTTTGAAATACCTATAAGGTCCCATTTGTCGAAACCTTTGGAGGACCATAGATTCCCCAGCTGGTCCGAGTCCCATAAGGGAGTGGCCAGAGTCACCCTACGGTCCCAACCCAAACTTTTATTGGCTGCCTGCCAAACCTGCACAGAGTGCTTAGTTGGTCCGGTGAGGCGGTCCCTTCCGGCGCCTGAGTAGAGCGCACGTTGGTAGTTCCCTCCCGGCAGTACCCAGCGGTCCATAGCAAAGCCCGGATCATCCGCCTGCCTGTAGGTGCCATGGTTGATGGCTGCCAGGTGGGCTGCACAGTAGTATTTTTTGAGATCGGGGAGGGCAATGCCCCCATCGTACCAGGTGAAGTTTAGTTTAGGGAGCGCTATCTGCGGCTTCCGGTTCCAGAGTAGGCGGCGTTGTAAACTTTCAATTTCTTTAAAGTAGCTTGTGGGTACTAGATCCAGTGAATTTTGCAGGACATAGAGGAACCGGGGTAAGGACATCATTTTAAATAAAGATGCTCTGCCCAGCATCAAAAGTGGAAGCGTCATCCAGCGCTCCGAGTCCTCCTTCAGCCTCTGTGAAGGTGGGAGAAGGTTTTTGGCAAACCTGTCTGCAGGATCAAAGGTGATAGAGATACCAAAGTATTTGAAACCCTGTGTGGAGTTCTGTATCGGGCAGTTCCTGGGAAGGCCTGCGGAAGGCCCCCTGAGGATGTA